>NC_081569.1:54585891-54684171 GCF_022355385.1 Mustela nigripes | reverse complement strand
CCATTCATCTGTTGATGGACATCTATGTTCTTTCCATAGTTTGGCTATTGTGGACATTGCTGCTATAAACATTCGGGTGCACGTGCCCCTTCAGACCACTAATTTTTATCTTTAGGTAAATACCCAGTAGTGCAATTGCTGGGTCATAGGGTAGCTCTGTTTTTCAACTTTGAGGAACCTCCATGCTGTTTTCCAGAGTGGTTGCACCAGCTTGCATTCCCATCAACAGTGTAGGAGGGTTCCCCTTTCTCTGCATCCTCGCCAGCATCTGCCATTTCATGACTTGTTAATTTTAGCCATTCTGACTGGTGTGAGGTGGTATCTCACTGTGGTTTTGATTTGTATTTCTCTGATGCTGAGTGATGTGGAGCACCTTTTCATGTGTCTGTTGGCCATCTGGATGTCTACTTTGTACAAATGTCTGTTCATGTCCTCTTCCCATTTCTTGATTTGATTATTTTGAGAAGTTCTTTATAGATTTTGGATACTGGCCTTTTATCTGATATGTTGTTTGAAAATACCTTCTCCAATTCTGTCAGTTGTCTTTTGGTTTTGTTGACTATTTCCTTTGCTGTGCAAAAGCTTTTGATCTTGATGAAGTCCCAATAGTTCATTTTTGCCCTTGCTTCCCTTGCCTTTGGTGATGTTTCTAGGAAGAAGTTGCTGTGGCTGAGGTCGAAGAGGTTGCTGCCTGTGTTCTTCTCAAGGATTTTGATGGATTCCTTTCTCACATTGAGGTCTTTCATCCATTTTGAGTCTATTTTCATGTGTGATGTAAGGAAATGGTCCAGTTTCATTTTTCTGCATGTGACTGTCCAGTTTTTCCAACCCCTTTTGTTGAAGAGACTGTCTTTTTTCCATTGGACATTCTTTCCTGCTTTGTCGAAGATTAGTTGACCATAGAGTTGAGGGTCTATTTCTGGGCTCTCTATTCTGTTCCATTGATCTATGTGTCTGTTTTTGTGCCAGTATCATACTGTCTTGATGATGCCAGCTTTGTAATAGAACTTGAAGTCTGGAATTGTGATGCCACCAATTTGGCTTTCTTTTTCAACATTCCAGTGGCTATTCGAGGTCTTTTCTGGTTCCATATAAATTTTAGGATTATTTGTTCCATTTCTTTGAAAAAAATGGATGGTATTTTGGAGGGACTGCATTAAATGTGTAGATTGCTTTAGGTAGCATAGACATTTTCACAATATTTGTTCTTCGAATCCATGAGCATGGAACATTTTTCCATTTCTTTGTGTCTTCCTCAATTTCTTTCATGAGTACTTTATCGTTTTCTGAATACAGATTCTTTGCCTCATTGGTTAGGTTTATTCCTAGGTATCTTATGGTTTTGGGTGCAATTGTAAATGGGATTGACTCCTTAATTTCTCTTTCTTCTCTCTTGTTGTTGATATATAGAAATGCAACTGATTTCTGTGCATTGATTTTTATCCTGACACTTTACTGAATTCCTGTACAAGTTCTAGTAGATTTGGAGTGGAGTCTTTTGGGTTTTCCATGTAAAGTATCATATTATCTGCGAAGAGTGATAGTTTGACTCCTTCTTTGCTGATATGGATGCCTTTAATTTCTTTTTGTTGTCTGATTGCTGAGGCTAGGACTTCTAGTACTCTGTTGAATAGCAGTGGTGATAATAGACATCCCTGCCGTGTTCCTGACCTTAGTGGAAGAGCTCTCAGTTTTCCCCCATTGAGGATGATATTTGCTGTGGGTTTTTCATAGATAGCTTAGATGATATTGAGGTATGTACCCTCTATCCCTATGCTGTGAAGAGTTTTGATCAAGAAAGGATGCTGTACTTTGTCAAATGCTTTTTCAGCATCTATTCAGAGTATCATATGGTTCTTGTTCCTTTTATTAATGTATTGTATCATGTTGATTGATTTTTGGATGTTGAACCAATCTTGCAGCACTGGAATAAATCCCACTTGATCGTGGTGAATAATCCTTTTAATGTACTGTTGGATCCTATTGGCTAGTATTTGGGGGAGAATTTTCGCATCTGTGTTCATCAAGGATATTGATATGAATTCTCTTTTATATTGGGTTCTTTGTCTGGTTTTGGGATCAAGGTAATGCTGGCCTCATAAAATGAGTTTGGAAGTTTTCCTTCCATTTCTATTTTTTGGAACAGTTTCAGAAGAATAGGTATTATACATCTTTAGTTTTTGATGCAGTGTTCAGTGATTCATTAGTTATGTATAACCACCCGGTGCACATTCTAAACAGCTTAGATACTTTACACCAAACTGATTTGCTTAGAATTGAATACTTTATGATTATTGCTTTATTCTCCCAACAAGGATTAACAAATTAATCCTTTGTTTATTTATTTTGTTATTGTTAAAAAGTTTCATCGAAGTCACCTTATCATTTTAGCAAGAATATTCTTGGGAAACTCAATTGGAAAAGCAACTATAGTTCTAGACTTTTGTTCAGCTTCATATTTAGGTTGAATTTGGTCTAGGCTGAATAGCACAGTCTCAGTTTCTGCATTGAGGTTGGGTCTCACTATGTAGCAAAGAGCTAATTTATTCAAAACTATGAGTGTCATACTGTGGAGGCTCAAAAGTAAAATAATGTGCTAGCTTTAAAAAGAAATAAATGACAAATGATTATGATTTTCCACAGTTTCTTTGTCATTTGATTTTCAGCCTTAACAACTTTTTCCCTATTTAATTGAGAAAGCTCACAAAGAGAGACAATAATCCTACAAATTAGTGACCTGATACTCAGTCATGAGCTCACTGTTTAATGGAAGAACTCCAGATGGTGATCATTTTCCATTTCAGAAATGTCTTATATTGATGATGCTAAGAAAAACAAAGCCTTTTAACAAGTCAAAGAGAACTTTTAGTTGCAATATATATATATCATTTGAAGTCATTACCATTTGAAAATTCTCAGTGTTACTTTCAGAATTTTTTCATATAAAATAGTATTCATTTCTCTCATTTTTCTATTTTTTTTTTTTTTTTAAATCTGGACTTGGTAATCTACTCAAGTGAAGAATTGGAAGTTTAAGGAAAAGCATCTAGTGCTTTACTGGCCATATAAATTTCTTGTTTAGTTATCCAGGCCCTAAAACGTCATCAGCATTCACAAATGTTTCTTATTTAATAATGTCATGTTGCCAGAAGTCCAAATATCAACACTCAGAGCTCTAATGCAAGTGTGCTTCTTTAATGAATGGTTCATATTAAAAATGTTAGAATGCTTTTCAGATGAAAAACACTTTAAATTCAGCAGATCATTTTTTTCTCAACAGGCAGGAACTCATTAACAGAATACTACTGGTAACAGGCATTTTTCAAAGAAAATAATTTCCCTGATAAATGCAAGCTGCATATCTTATCTTTAGAATAAGTAGGTCTAGTTTTCATTCGTTAAAAAAAAAAATGGACAGGTTGTTTTCAATTTATCTTGTTGTCTTTGTGAACCAACTTCTTCATATGGGGACAAGTGAATATTGAGTGAACAAATCTAATTGGGTCTGAATTTCTACCTTGAGACCCTCCTTATAAACTTGTAATTATCATACTTAGGATATAATTTTCTAATTACTTCCTAATGTCATTTCTCTTAGGAAAGAATTCCTTCTTTTGTAGTTTATTATACTTTGTATAAACTTCTGTCACTTATTTTATTTAAAATGTCCATTCTCGTGCATCCCTCATGTGATTTTAATTTCTTAAGGTCAGCAACTGTGCTGTTTTCAGATGTATTTTCCCCTTCCTGATATAGGATTGGTCACACAGTAGGGTTTTATTTATTGCTGTTTAATAAATACACGAGTAATTTGCCTACCAGTGTACCCACACATAGGACAAAGAATGAATACACGTATGCATAGATGTATTTTTAATATTTCCCCTGATTGAAAAGGTAATACACCTGGTATAAAAATATTTGAGAAGTTATAAAGTTATAAATAAAATAGAAACATGGAATACTGTTTAGAAATAAGCACTATTATAATTTTGTCTATTTCTTTTCTTCTTTCGATGCCTATGGCTATTTCTTTTTTAAATCCATATATTTTAATACGCAACTTGGGGAAATTCTTTTCACTGAATCTTATAAATAGTTCCTTATTTGCATAACCTTTGAAAATATGTTTTTAATGACTGCTCTGTTTTCACTCTTCTAAATGTATCATGGTTTATTCAGCCATCCTTCTATTACTTGAGATTTTTAGGATTTTCAGATTTCTGTTCCAATAACATGAAGAATGTAAATCAGATGAATATCTTTATAAATAAACTTTTGTGCAAAGTTACAGTTATTTTTATAGACTAAATTTCTAGTAGTAAAATATGAAATTGCTGGGTCTAAGAGAATACACACAATAAGGCTTCTTGATACATACTGCAAAATTGGTTTTCAGAAAGGATGCACTACTAACAGCTTCATCTGCGGTGTATGAATTTATGCAGCTCTCCATATCCTAATCATCTTTGAGTGTTAATCAAATTTTAATCAAATTACACCCTTACACACATATATTTGTTTGACAAAAAGTAATTCCAGCTTGTATTTTCTTTGTTTTTCTGAAGGTTGAAATTAGTTATTTGTGTTTATTTTCTTTAAAATACCTAGTAATACTGGGTTTTTACCCTAAAGATACAAATGTAGTGATACAAAGGGGCACATGCACTTGAATGTTCATAGCAGCAATGTCCACAATAGCTAAACTATGAAAAGAGCCCAGATGTCCATTAACAGACGAATGGATAAAGAAGATGTGATATAGATATACAATGGAATACTATTTTTTTATTTTTCAAAAAAAAAATCTTGCCATTTGCAACAACATGGATGAAACTAGAGAGGGTATTATGCTAAGCAAAATAAGTCAATCTAACAAAGACAATTATCATACAATCTCTCTGATATGAGGAATTTGAGAGTTTGGGGGGCAGTCCTGGGTGATAGGGAGGGAAAAAATGAAAAAAGATGGGACTGGGGAGGGAGACAAAGTGTAGGAGACTCAATCTCAGGAAGCAAACTGAGGGTTGCTGGGAGGTGGGAGAGAGGGATAGGATAGCTGGGTTATGGACATCAGGGAGGGTGTGTGCTATGACGAGTGCTGTGAATTGTGTAAGACTGATGATTCACAGACCTGTATCCCTGGGGCAAATAATATATTATATGTTGGTAAAAAAATAAATAAATAAAATAGATTCAGGCTAAAAAAAGAAATACCTAGTAATATCTTTTCTCATTTTTACTGTTGGGTATTAACCTGTTCCTTAATAGTTTGAAAAAGAAAGACATTAACCCTTTGTCATATATGTTACAAAATAGTATTTTTATTTTTCTTTGTTACCTTAGTTTTGTTTTGGATAATTGTTGAAGTGTAGAAGTACTGTAGTTTTATTTAATCAACTTCATTCATTTACAAATATTTATTGACTACTCTGTCATCCCAGGTACTTTTCTAGAGCTGAGGCTATAGGGAAACAGGACTAAGTACCTGCCCTCATATAACTGAAGACATACATTTAAAAAAATTAAATTAGTAAATATATGATATAATTTCAGGTAATGTTATGAAGAAAAGAAAGCCAGAGCAAGGAAATAGTGACAGAGGTAGGAGAGGACAGTGAGAAGATAGTAGGACTATTTTAGAAAGAAGTCCGAGAAGGAAGGCATGTTTGAGATATTTGAGCAAGACCCTAAAACAGTAAAGGAAGAAATAATGTAAATATCTATAGGAAGTGTGTCATCGGCATAGGGAAGGAGATTCTGAGATATTAACAAGCTTAAATGTTTGAGTGACAGTAAGCGTAGTGTGAATCCTTGGAATGACCTGAGAGGATAGTAGTAGGTGGTGATGTCAGAGAAATAGTGATGTTCCAGGTCATTTGGAACCTTGTATATTGTTCACAAGGAGCTTGTATATTACTCTTAAGTAGTATGGGAAGCCATTAGAGGATTTTTAATGAGGGAGCATGTTCTGGCTTATATTTTGAATGATCACTGTTTTGTGGATATAAACTGTAGTGAGGAAGTGTGGACTTAACGAAAGCCAGTTAGATATCTATTGCAATAGTCCAATTGAAATTGATGGTGATTAGGACTAGTGGTAATGGTGGAGGAGATGAGAAGGCTTGGAGTTTGAACGTTTTTGGAAGATGGAGCTAATAGAACTATGGCTTAATTGATGTAGTTCATAAGGGAAAGAGAAATCATGAACAACTCTGAAGATTTTTGGCCTGAACAATAATGTACATGCAATGTCATTTCCTAAGATGAGGAGCCATATGGAAGGACTTCTGGCAACAATGGGTATACGTTTCTGAACCGAGAGTTTGTTTTGAAGTGTTCACATTTGAGAAACTTAGTAGACCCTCAGATGGGCATTAGAGCAGATATTTGGATTCTGGATCTCAGAGAGGTAGGAATTATTAATTTACAGATTATATTTAGAACCATCTAGCCAAATGAAATTACTGTGGAATGAATATAGCTAGAGAAGGGAAGAGAGCCAAGGACTGAACTCTGGGCACTTTAATTTTTAGAGATAATGAAGAGGGCAAGGCACTATTAAGGGAGAATAAGAAATAGCCATTAAAATAGGAAGAAGAATTCAAGTAAAGGTAATGGCAGAGAAGGGACCATTGAATTTGGCAAATCTAGTGGTCACTGACTGACATGATAAGAGAGGTTTTAATACACTGATGCGAACTCAAGGTTGCCTGGAGTAGTTTAAAAGAGAATGGATGATGAGGAAGTGGAGAAAAACGTATAAACTCTTTTGAGGAGTGTTACTTTAATAGGAATAATGATACCTGGAAGAGGAGTTTTTGGTAGCTATCACAGCATATTATATAATGATAAACATGAACCAGGAGTAAAAATTGATGTTGTGGGGGAAAACAAAACAAAACAAAGTTAGTCCCTAAGCTAACTAGATGGAGTAGAATCTCCTGCAAAGTAATGCTTAGAAGCACTTAGGGCTTAGGAGACCATTTTCATAGGTGGAGGCAGAATCTACAGGTACAGATACCAATAGGTTGATAGAGTTGATGGTCCTTAGATCTTTCAGGCTTTTATGTTCTTTTCTAAATGTTTAGAATAACTTCCCAAGAGCAGGGGAAAAATCACCTATGTATTCTGGATGGTAATCTTAACTAAAAACACAAAACAGTTTGTTTCAAAAGTAAAGAAATGCTGAAGGTCAAGCCACAATTCTCGGCCTTAAGAGCCCAGTGCAGATTTGTAAAATATAATTGCAGAAAAGTCCAAGAGATTCACTAATATCTCCCAACTTAAAAAGACAAGGATTAGACATGCACTAACAGGTATTCAGATGTACTCTGTGGGTGCTATAATTAAAACAATGTGGTGCTGACCGAGATGTAGTCAGATCAGTAGAACAGAACAGAATGTACACAGAAGATTTAAATGTGTATAGGAATTGGTATATGATAAAATTGACAGTGAAAGTTGGTGGGGAGGATTCTCTACATAAAAAATGATATAGAACAGTTTGCTGACTACTTAAGAGTGATAGAAATTTTAATCTTTGGTGTATCTTCCATGTTGCTAATTTGTTTTTGTTGAGGCCTATCTGCCAACCATACCTGTGTTCTTTCTTATATCGTAGTACCACCTGCTGGTTATAATGAAACTGTCTTTGTACCTGTTTGTGAGTATCTGTGTGCTTCTGCAGATGTTCCCTCCATTGTTACGACTGGCCGAATTGTTCAGATAGCTGCCTGGACTCGCTTCTCAGCAGTCTTGTTTGTGTTTCACATTGACAAAGACTGGGGGAAAGGGTGCTCTAGGCAACAAATGGCCCTGTGATGTGTGCTTAACTAATCGCTCAAAGCTGACTTTATAAATATCTTTTAGCGGTTTTTATTTACAAGACAAAGAAGATGATGATAGTCTCCTTAAAGCATTGTTGAAAGCAGTAACTGTATAAATGTTTAATGGTATTAAGTACTGCTGTTTCTAGTACTCAGTGATGCTCATTGCTGACTTCACTATTTGTATGCTCAGTTGCACTAAATACATCTATCACTGATCGTGTTGATGTTCTATGCTGAGTGGTGGCCACTTGTGTCTGAGAGCTCCTGTGGCTCAGCAAAATGCCCAGCTATTGAGGGTCCCAGTCTTTGTCTCTAACTTATTACTGACATTATTATTTTTTTATTTTTATCTTATCTGCCTTTGTTCATCCCGATGACAAGAATATAATTTAATGTGTTCACTCTAAAAATTCTATGAATTGTGTTGAATTTAGCAATAGATATTCATTGTTTGATTCATCATTTATTTTACTGAGTATCCAATTTTTTTTTTTTTTTTAAGAATTTGGCACTGGTACATGTCAAATATTTCATTCTTGCTCTCATCAAACATGACTGCAGCTTTCCCCACGGTGGTCATAACTAACTTATTAATTGGAAATTACAGTGGTTCTGTTGAACTTTCCACAACATGTGACACTGTGTATAAGCAAGAGCACAGGTGTGGTTGGCAGACAGGCCTCAATGTAAGGGCTGCTTATTCTGTTGACCAGCTGTGTCTAATTGAATGGAATGATCTTTTTTTTTTTTTTTTTTCACATGTAAAATCTGTTTAATAGTATTTTGGATTGCTATAAAGAATAACCAAGACAAGATATACAAATTGCTGAGCACAAATTTTGGTATATACTAGGCACTTGGTAATATCTTTCCTTTTCATCAGAATAGTATTTGTGCATGCACCGATTACTCGGTCCTTATTTATTCTTATATTACTCTTATTATCATGACCACTCTTTTCCAGGGTCTTCACTGAAGTCTCGTCCTTACATTTTACTGTACCCTCACATTCTTACACTGAACCCTCTTCTCACTCATGTCCTGCTGCTTTGGGGTTCTTGTTTGCTCCTGCAGCTTTAAGTTCTCTTGTATGTTGATAACACCCACATCTTTTTCTATATGTCTTGGGCACCAGAGTATTTATTATGTCTAATAGTTCTTTTCTACTTTGGATACTTAGCAAACAGACTGGAAAAATATATACAAAGTAAAATAAACTCATCGTTTTGTTTTAAGACATGTAGTTCCTAGCTAATAGTCACTTGGTCCCACCCTCTATGTGTGTTCCTGTTCTCTGTGCTGGTGGTTCCCAAGTTTTATTGATATTGTCTTTAAATTGTTTTGGGAATTTAGCTTCTTATCTGCATCCATCAATTCCTTCAGACTAACCTCCTCTTTCTCTACTCTCCATTTTACCCTTAACACTGTCACCAGTCTGTCTTTCCACTTGTAAATATGATTCTATCTTACTTCTTAACATCCTTAGCATGATCCGAAAGAAATGAAAATATATATTCACACAGAGACATGTAGGAAAATTCATAGCAGCTTTATTCACAAGAAGCAACAAATGAGAAGCAAACTAAATAACCATCAATAAAAGAATGGATAAACAATTGTGGTATATCCATACAATGGATTAAAATGGAATACAAAGGAATGAGCTGTGGATACATGTGGATCAATCTCAAAATCATACTGAGTGAAAGAAGTTAGAAACAAAAGGATATATATTGTATCTATATATTTTATCATTACTATATGTGTAACATTTGAGAAAATGCAAACTAATGCGTAATGATACAAAGCAGATTAGTAGTTGCCTGAAGCCAGGAATGAAGGGAGGGTTGGGCTATAAAGAGGCTCAAGGTATCATTTGGGTATAATCAAAATGATTTGTACTTTGATTGTGGTGGTGGTTTCACTGGAATATACATTTGTTAAAACAATGAATTGTGCACTTTAAGTGGATACAGTTTATTGTGTGTAAATTGTGCCTCAGTAAAGTTGCTTTTAAAAATGTGTACAGCGAAGGGCCCTTCATTGCCTTCAGAATGCAGGCCACATTTCTGAACAGTCTGGTCTCACCCCAAATTTTTCTAGCCTTTTTTTCCTTCTGTTTCTTAATGCATGCTTTCCACTGCAGCTACTCCATACTGTTGACCATCCCTTATATGTCAAGCCCCTTCTTTTGTTGCTTAAGTGAATAACTAAAGAACAATGACAATTAGCATTATTGTTGGAGGTTACATGACTGGTTAAGCTTGGCAATATTTGGTGAGCACTGTGGTATAGTTCTCCAGGCTAGAGACTTGGTTTTGATGATGTACCAAGAAGTTATCGTTCTCTCTAGTATACATTAATACAAATCAAAGCTGTTAAAGATTGTGTAAACTGGAACATCAGTTCATTCATTTATAATGTAAGCATTTGTGTTAAAAGGATGAGAGTGCTTGTTTTGATTGATTAGCATAATGTTTCTGGGTTTGAAAATAACGAGGCAACCTAATTTAGAATCTAAACGTTGCTCAGTGGTCATAGAATTGTATCATAGGAAGGTGGTCTGAATGTGACCAGATTTTTGGAGCCCAGATTCTGTGTTAGTTATTTTTTCTAACACATTCATCTTTATTTCCATTATGGCACCAAGTGATTTATATGGCTGTCTTCATGCAGCCTCCGTTTATCTTTGATTCTACTAATCATTTTCTCTGTTTCTTAGTTGACACTTCCACTGCTGTTATTTTGCTATTATTGTTAATTTTTTAACTTTTTTCTCCCAGGAGGTATAGGTCATAGATCAAGGCCTGAGCTTACTAGCTTTATATTTTTTATGGAGTAGATTGACTCTGTTATATCTTTACCTTTTAAAGGTCTATTTTGCCTTTCTTTGAAGTTAGTAGTATGTTCTAAATGATTAAGGATTCAACTAAAGTCTTACTTAGCCTTAGTTGATTCAGAACTCACTATGTTGGAAAAGTTTATTGTAACTGGACTGTAGGGTTGAGTGTTAAGGGTTATATATTAGTCATCGTTCTCTAGAGAAAGAGGGAACTGAGGATATATAAAGATGTACAGAAAGAGATTGATTATGAGAGATTATCATCTGAGTATGGAGGCTACGAAGATCTATGATGTGCCATTTGCAAGCTGGGGACCCCAGAATGCTGGTGGTACAGTTTTAGTCCAAACCCAAAGGCCTAAGAACCAGGGCAGCCAATGGTATAAATTTCAGTGCAAGTTCTAAGGCCCAAGAACCAGAAGTACCAATGTCTGGAGAAAGTGGAGAAAGCTCAAGCAGAGAGTAGATTCATTCTTCCTCTACCTTTTAGTTCTATTCAGGCCTTCTATGGATTGGATGATGCCCACCTCAATGGTTAGGGTTATCTTCTTTACTTAGTTTACCAGTTCAAGTTATAAAAAATCTCCTCAAGTGATAATGAGCATGAAGTTAATGCCCAGAAATGAAAGGGTTTTGTCTGTCAAGTTAGGCCTTTGTCCCATAGTAGTAATAGTAGTGGTGGTGGTGGTGGCAGTATTCAGTAGTAGTAGTAGTAGTAGTAGTAGTAGTAGTAGTAGTAACAGAAGTAGTTACATAAGTAGTAGTAATAATGATGAAAATTATGATAATGACAGAAGAAAATACTGGGTGCTTACTAGGTGCTAGACAGTGTTATTTATCTGGATTATTTTACTCAGTCTTCATAGTAACCCTAGAAAATAGGAACTGTTATTATCCTCACTGTGAATAAGGAAACTGAAACAGGAAAATTATCTAACTTGTTCAAATTCACAGAACTAGTAGGTGTTAGGGTGAATTTTTAGTGGGTAGTAGTAATCCGGTTGTTGAAAAAGTCATTCGTTAGATCTATGTTTAGATTATGATCTCCCAGATGGAGAACTTGACTATCCTATGTCAGCCCTACCTTGCACTGTTGTTATTAACTTCCTTCAGATCAAAAGTAGGCAGATATGAATAGTGGGTTCATAACATTTGATCTCATCATTTATTCTAAGTTATTTTGTACATTTGGCAGCAGCAAAACCACACTGAGTCTTTAGCTTTATCTTTTATCAAGGGAAGAGCCTTTATACAACGTTATACCTTTATACAACTGGATACAGTTGTGTGTATGTAATGGAATATTATATATATGATGGAATATTATTCAGTCGTTAAAAAAGAATGAAATTTTGCCATTTACAACAACATAAATGGACTTAGAGGATATAATTCTGAGTAAAATAAGCCAGTCAGAGAAAGACAAATGCCACATGATTTCACTCATGGAGAATTTAATAAACAAAATAAATGAACAAAAGAGAGAAATAAAAAAGGACAAATCCCAAACAGACTCTTAACTATAGGGAACAAACAGACTTTTAATAAAGGAGAGGTGGCTGAGGGAAGAGATAGATGAAATAAGTGAATGTAAAGGGTTAAGAGTGCACTTACCTTGATGAGTATGGATCTGATGGATAGAAGTGTCAAATCACTATATCGTACACTTGAAACTAATATTACACTGTATGTTAACTATACTGGAATTAGAATCTTTTAAAATTAATAAAAAAAAGATTCTTACATTAAAAAAAGGTAATTTGGATTTAGGCCTAGTTTGGAAGAATAGTCCAAATTCAGTTTGATATATAATTCTAGAGCTAATTAGTTAGGTATTACCAAATAGAAAATAAAAGAGATGGAAATAGTAAATAATTCCAGAGGAAAAATGTAGACTATGAAGAATTAAATAATAATTATTTAGGGTGGTGAGCATTAAATGAGAATCATAGAATGATAGTACATTTTAAATGGATAATAAATGCCAATTTTATTTTAACAATGTCTTGCCTTAACATTAACTTGAAGTTAAAAGAGAAAACTTGCCAGTGGCTCTGGTCTTTATTTTCTTGATGTACAGAGAAATACATACAAACACACACACATACAATATTCAGTACTTGACATTTTCTTATGGCAGAACTTATAAACAACTATATGGTTAGGAATATAACTGATCTTTATCTTTTGAGACACTGTTCACTACTCTGATCTGTGTATTTATTCAGGAACACTATGCCTTGACCTTTTCTAATGAATACAATGACTTTTATGAAAAGAAAATGATTAGGAAGTGAAGAGAAAGGTTATAAGCAAATGCTCTCACAGATTTGCTAAACTAGGGAAGTAAAGGAAATAGCTTTTTTCCTGTCATCCTTATCTAATAGAATCATTTTATTTTGGGGATGTTGGGGCAGATCTTTCTTTATCATTTTGGAGGGGAAACTTTAAATTGGCTTTATCTCCAAAGATATGAGAGATTACTGTTGTGCATTTAGTTGTTTACTTATTATGACATCCTATTAGGACACACTCCATTATTTCAGTATGTCTTGAAGTATTACATATGTTTTTATGTGAGACACTATTGCTTTTCTTTGTAGATTTCCAAGTATGGAAAGGGTATTAATAATGAAGTCATCTCTCTCAAGTAGTTTCTTCTGTACTGTATATACTGGGATGGATTTTCTTTTATGCCTATTCAGAGAATTTCTGTTCAGTTTGTTATTAGTAATTACCCCCTAGTCACTTTCTTCCTATCTGTTTTCGAGATAACAGTTCCCTAGTGTATACCTGTATTGTATATTATTCTTCCCTAAGTATACTATCTTATACTTCCTTACATTAAATCTCATCTTAGACCTGTCCTTCTAAATCTCCAAGTTCTCTGTATCCATATATGTACTTGATTGATCTCCTCTTCTTTATTTTTTTATCTGCCCTAGCTTTATATCATTGCAGACTTGATCATATTTGAATTTACATCTCCATCATTAATGAGCACTCTGGGTAGACTAGTTCTCTTTCCTATGAGACTCTGCTGGATGTAGTGCTGGGTGTTCTCAGTTGTAACTCTGTTGATGATAATTCATTGTTTCCTTCTCATCATGGAATTTTTTTATCCATTGTGCTATACTGTTATTCAGGTAATCACTCTTCCATCTCTGCTTCCTGGATGCTCCTATTAATCACCTTTCATGAGATACAAATAAAAAATCATTGTGTCTCCTTTTGTACTTAACCCACTGCTTATTTTTCTTTTAAAGTTACTCAGTCTGAGAAAATATTGTCCTTAAATAGAAATTTCTCAAAAATTTCAACTGAACATCATTGAATCTTTAAAAATATGTTAAGTGAGAAAACATTTGAAAGTACCATCTAAGTCTGCCCAGTCTACAGAAAGTAGTCTCTAGTTATTTGGATTTTAAGTAAAAAGAATGATTATTTTTCCCACAGCTGAGAGTATGACTTAAATCTATGTATGTAGTTTTTCTGAATGTGGATTGCATTTTCATAAATTATTCTGCTTCAAGATGGTTTTCTAGATGATACACAGTATTTTAATAATTTTCAGAGCAAGATGCATAGCCACACTTTATTTATTTTTAAAGCTATATTTTTTTCTTTTATTTTCAGGAAAAAGAAGAAGTAGAGGGGATATCAGTAGGTGCTATACTTTCTGACTATCAGCGTGTTCGAGTAGAAAATGTGTAAGAGAACAATTATTTTTCCTATATTTTATTTTATTTTTAAAAACTTGTCCTATATTTTAAAATTACATGTATTTTAAGAATGGGAATAAATTAAAAATATAATTGTATCCAAATAATAAGTAAAATGTATATTCTACATGCTTCATGGACATAATAACTACCTATGTTATCTAAATAACAAAAGTTGTACTTTTACTTTTTTTCCTATCCTAATATCACACTTGGAGAAAACTCCAACTCCCTTACCGTAAGGAAAAATAAATTACTTATAATAAAAAATCAAGGCAAAGATTTTTAAAGTCAAAAGTATTGTTTCAGTTTCCTTATTTGAATCAGTATGCCTTTTTAATCCCTTTTAACTCATCAATCATTGTTAATAAAAATCAGCTAGTAAAATGATTGCATTTTTAAATTTGTTAAATTTGTTAAATTTTAAATTTGTTAAAATGTATTTATTTATTTTAGAGAAAGAGAAAAGGGGAGAGGCTAGGGAGAGAGAAAGCCAAGAGGGCTCCTCACTGAGCATGGAGCCTGATGCAGGGTTCAATCTGAGGACTCTGAGATCAGACCTCAGCTGAAACGAAGAGTCAGGTGCTTAACCTAAAACATCATCCAGACACACCAGGAATGCAGTGGTATTTTAAAGAGGAAAATAAAAAAGCTTATTAAGGAATCTTTCCTTCTTTGGTCTTTAGAATTCAACTCTTGGCCAGAAATATTCATGTGCTTAAAATACTTATATAACAAAGCATTCAGCTTTCAAAGACTTTTTAGATTATTGCTCTCTTCATCTTTCTCACCTCTCAAAGGATGTAGCAATGGTAAAACATTGTATCTCCAGATACCAAAATAATCAATTCTATTCATCTATTCAAAAACCATAAAGTATAATGATAATATTGGTTATTTAATGTTGGCTTATAAAACATCATCTGAATTTATTTTTCATTTTTAGTTTATTTGGGTAAATAAAATACTGAATAGAAACTTTATATATGATTATATTAGCAAAAAGGAAAATAGGGACTTCAGTATTAATCTTCAGTACAGCTTGACCTAGAAATAAGTAATTTTGCCATTCAGAGTGATAAATAGAAATCAGATAAAGTTTGTATTTATGTAATAGTTTTATATTCTTGACAAAGACACATTCATATTGACTATCACATAAAAAACTTATGTATTAAAAAACATATATTAATTGGCTTGAAAACTTTTTTTTTAATTGTATTTATTTTATCCCTTAATTCTGCAGTGAATTTAAGGCAGTCAAAAATCCAGAATTTTTAGGGCTGTCTGGCTGTCTGAATCAGAAGAACATGCTTCTCTTGATCTCTCAGGGTTATGAGTTTGTGACCCTTGTTGGGTGTAGAGATTACTAAAAAATAAATAAATAAAAGTAAAACTTTTTTTAAAAATCCAATTTTTTAAAAATAAAAGAAAGAAGTATAGGACAAAGTATAATTAAATGAAGAGGAATATGATGCTCTCAAATTTGGGGGATATCAGTATCTCTGGAAAAGGGAGAGTGGAGGTGGAAGTTGGGGGAGGTCATATGTGTAGTTTGAAAAAGATTTCCTTACATTCTGCTCGCCTACATTTGAGAACGACTGATCTACAGATGGAGATGGATTGCATATCCCTTAAACCATATGTTAGAAATACTATTTTCATCAAGTTTTAGGTCGTATTCTCTGAGAATTATTTAGTTTACAAATCTGTGTTTTTTAATAAGTTCAAGCCCACATGGTTTAATGGGTAGCCAAACTATAGATGGGGCTGACATTTATTTATGAAAGTTAAAAGCCAAATGAAAATGTGCTTCTGATTAGGAAGCTGCCTTATATCTGTATGGGAGAAGGGTCCAGAACATACCCATAGACAGAGGCAAGATTTTTCTTAAAACAGTCTCAGGTGCACTTTAACACATGATTAAAGTACTCAGATTTTATAGAGTAAATCATATCTCCACTAATTTTATCCTTGAAAATTCTGAAGCGTTGTTACTGGGAATCCCTTGGTTTATAGACTCAGTTTTGAATTAGCCTGTCTTCAGTTTGTAGTTTGTATTGCATCAGTGTATTTTCAAGATATAAAATATTTAATAAATATCACAAGCTCAAATGCAATAGTGACTTACAGAGGAAGTGTATTTGAGCCATGATACTTTGAACTGTTAAAGAATTTAAATAAGCAAAAAAGCTTGACTTAAGTCTGGAAATAGTCAAAAGATTATGGCTATCAAAGCAAAAACCAAGAATTTTACAATAAAGATAGAAAGAGAATAAGGTTTTTTCAATTTAAAAAATCTTAGCTAAAAAGGTAGAGAGATCGTTTTGATTGGTAGGTGTTAAGTGCTGGTGGGAGGACGGCTAAAATTATAATGCCTTTGTTACATGAGGACTTTCAGTTTTATTATTTTTGTATTTATTATCTGCCTCAACATTGATTTAGATACTCTGGGACATTTTACAAAGGGTAAGTATGTAAAAACAGTCTGCAGTAGGAAGGTTTTGGTGTCTTTGAAAGTCAGGGTATAGATACCTGGAAAAAGAAGAATGATGTTTTTTTTGGGGGGGAGAGGAGAGGAGAAGGGAATTGAGGGAAATTGGAAGAGGAGGTGAACCATGAGAGACTATGGACTCTGAAAAACAACCTGAGGGTTTTGAAGGGGCGGGGGGTGGGAGGTTGGAGGAACCAGGTGGTGGGTATTAGAGAGGGCACGGATTGCATGGAGCACTGGGTATGGTGCAAAAACAATGAATACTGTTACGCTGAAAAGAAATAAAAAATTAAAAAAATATATTTTATTTATTTATTTGACAGACAGAGATCACAAGTAGGCAGAGAGGTGGGGGGGAAGGGGGGCGTGAGAAGCAGGCTCCCCGCTGAGCAGAGAGCCCCATGCTGATGCAAGGCTCCATCCCAGAATCCTGACCTGAGCCAAATGCAGAAGCTTTAACTCACTGATACACCCAAGCGCCCCAAAGAGTAATATTTTTAAGGCCATGTATGAGTAAATGACCAAATATGTGGTATGTTTATTAAGTATTGGGGTTTGCTGAAAGATTCTTGTGGGCTTGGATAGTCCAGCAGGGCAAACTTACAGATGCTGAGTTTTAGAGCGATGTTTTTTTTTATTTGAAATCTGATCTCAGCCACTTACTCTGACCTGGGCAAGTCACTTGGCTTTAACTGCCATTTATTGAAAATCTATTTTATCCAGGCATTGTACTCTTTTCTTTATTTTTACTTCTTTTAATCAGTTATAGTCCTCTTGGGAAAGTGACATTTAAGCTAAGGCATAAAGCAAGTGAAGAAGATAGGAAACATGGCTAGTGTATTAGACAAGAGTGAGGAGGCCAGAGGTGGTGGGTTGGAGTGAAGGGAAAGTAGTAGGAGATGGAGCTATGTGCTAACCAGAGTGAGATCCATGTAGGTCTCTTGCAAGGACTTTTATAAGGAGTGATGGGAAGAGTTTGAGATGAGGAATCCCATGATTCATTTTTATGTCTTAAAAGGATTATACTGGCTGCTCCATTGAAAACTGATTTTGAACGGGCAAAGATAGAAGCAAGGAAAGAAGTTAGAGGGATACAGACATCAAAGATAATGGTGGCTCAGACGTGGGTGTTAGCAGTGTATTGGTGAGGAATGATCATGTTGTGTGTTATGGTAGATTGGGTGAGAAATGTGAAAGAAAAGAAAAAGAGGAGTAAAGGATGGCTTTACTTCCTAATTTCTTAATCTTCTCAAGAACTTTGAAAGGAGATATTTTTGTTCCTATTTATGAACTAAGAAACTAAGACATAGAGTTTAGTTAACCTGTCAAAGTCCTGTAGCTAGTGAGTGCCAGAGGAGATTTCAAATCCAGATTTGTCTTGACTCCAAAACCATATATATTCTCTCTATTGTACCATAATGTAAAATATGTAATACAATGCTCAGTATATTGTACTTTTTGTCCTTATTATTATTTTTCATTCAAAGTCAAATTCTTTTTAAAAAATGTCAAGGTTAGTAGAGAAAAATAGTTCATGTAACCATAGGTATTGTAAATTTAATCAATATATGATTGTTTTATTAGGATAAGTTGATTTGCCTGTTTTACATATGCTTCACAATTTTGATACCTAAGGAAGTTCTAAGAACAAGAATAATCATCCATCGGCATTTGGAAGCTTTTTAGCATAGATTTCTAAACTTAGAGTCTTACTAAAATTAATATTTCTAATCTGCCTGGAGATTTCATTTTTATCTGTTTATGCATAGCCTATGGAAATTAAATATGTTTATGTTGTATATATAAACTTCATTATGCAAAACATGTTTTTTAAAGCATTTTAAAATGCTAAAATCCTTGAGAGAAGCATTATGTTTAGAATCAAAGTAATTGCTCTGGATCCAAGTATAGAACATCAAGATATCATCTGATTTTTTTCTTTTTATTTTATAGGTGTAAAAGGCTTAATCTCCAGCCTTTAGCTTACCTTTGGCAGAGAAACCAGGAAGATTTGCTCCGAGAGATGATATCGTCTAACATTCAAGCAATCATCATTAAAGTAGCAGCTTTGGGTAAGTAGCCAGACGTTAAAGGGAGTTATCTGTTACCACACAGATAATCTGTGTTCACTAATAAACAGTTACAACAGAAAAAGGAGAATAATTTAGAATGTAAAAATGTGGAGTCACAACTGAACAAATTGACTAGGGGGAAGTTTCAAATGCGCTTTTGACCATTTACTAAAGTGATTACAAGTGAGCCTCATCATTTTCTTTTTTAAATGTATAACTGCCTCTAAAATTGTTATTGTATTTTGGTCCTTTGATTAAAGTTCTTTTTATAGGATTCAGAACACAGGTTCATAGGAAATGGGATAAGAAGGTTGGTTTCTTTCTTTCTTTTTTCTTTTTTTGAAATTTCTTAAAATCTGTATTTGGCACACACAACATGTCATATTTTTCATATTTTTTAAACATTTTGAATATGCTAAAATAGAATGATTGGCTTTGTGGTGTCAGAAATAAGCAGAGTAGTGGGTTTTTGTAGGGGATGGTAAGAAAATTATATTTGCGAGAATGTCATTTGATCAGTTAGCATGGATACAACAGGCAGGTGGTAATGTGATTCAAATATGGATATTATATACGAACACACTTAATTTGTTATTTTGAATTTTTATAATTATATTCACTTTCAAGAAACCGTAGGGTTTGAGCTCAATACATTTATTTCACGAACCTATTACAGTAAATGCCCTGGAGCCTCAGGTTTCTCAAAGCCTAAATCATGTACCTCATTTGCAAGTTTACATTGCTGATCTCTGAAATAGCAAGGTCTCAAGCTGTGGAAGATTTTAAAGACAAATTCACATTTTAAACAACATTAAAAGAAAGATCCCATAATATTTCTCCTTGGTAAACATGAAGCTACTCTGTCCTTGTTGAAGGTGAAACATTCTCTGTAGTGGAAAGTGTTATATAGAGAACCTGAAGTTAATCTCCTCAGCTGTTAACAAGAGAAAGATCGAGGTGGGGTATTCTCATTTTTGAGAAAAGTTTGCTCAGCAACACTTATGATTGAAGTTCTCACTATAGATATATTTGTCCTCTGAGTTTCTATATAAATCTATACAGATTATGTTCTCTTGCTTTCTCTTTGTCTGTTGCTCTCTCTTTTGGATTGCCTAACATTGCCTACTTTGTAATGAAGTTCATGTGACACCTCATGGGACAGTACACATTCTGTCACTTTTACTAGAATGGAGTGGAGAATGGAATGGATTAGAACCCAGAGAACTTACCTCATTAGAAAGAGCCGTATGATATAACCTCTGTGACACCTTTATTATAGTGCAACTGATACTGTATGGTTCTTTTTTTCATTTGTCTATGTGGATATGTGTGTCTCTCTATGGAGGGGTTAGAGATGGTGTTTAACTGTACTAAACTTTTAGATAAAGTATAAAACTGAGCTAATTTGTCTTTAGCATTCCAATGACAAAAGTATAGATCTGATTTTAACATTTATAGTACATAGTTTCTATTGATTACCTAAAGGTGTGAAATGGTAAAAGTCATTCTTGAGAACACTGTTAAGGAATGGTTTATTATTGAGTGGGGCATTATTTCTAAGAATGTGAAAACATAAATGATGTGAAATAGGTTTCCAAGCTTTCTTCCTTGCCTATTTAAAATTTTCAGAAAGGTTTTTAATCAAAAAGTGGGACAATAGGACCTTTCTGTCAGGAGAGGAATTCAGCAAAATTTTGTGGCCCATTAGATTATAGGAGTGGTCTTAGAAAAGCGTCAGTTCTACATGGCTGAATAAAAATGTATTTTGATAATTGTGTCACATTACCTTGGTCTCTTGTAGGCATCAGTGAACTCATGAAATCTGCACATTAAATCTTCTGTTTTAAGAAGTTTCTGGGTTTTAGAATTATTTAAAGAACCTTGTATACATTATATTTAAGAACAATCCTGATTTTTAGAAATACTTTTTTAAATTGTATACTACATGAAAATTGTATGAGTAATTACATGAAAACTACATGAAAATTCTTGCCAGATAATCTTAAAATTTTCTAGATAAAGTTTCCATGTGTTTCTGTTCTCTCATTTCTCTCCAGCTACTCCCTTTCCCAGAGATATGTACCAGAAGTAATAACTGATCATCTTTCTAGATCACATTTTTCTTTTGCTATATGTATTGTGTATGAGTAGAAATGCTATGATTGTTTTATGGGATTTTTTTAAAATAAATATTACATAAACTGTATCATACTCTGTATTGGTTGACACCTTGACTTTTTTACTCAACTGTATGTCTTAGGGATTGTTGTCCATGTCATTAAAATTAGATTTACCTTAATTGAGTCCTCAAACAGTTAGTGCCTTGGTGGTCTTGAGTCTTAGTCCAAAGGCTGCTATGAACCTGATCTAATAAATAAATCAAAATCCTAAGCTATTTTTTCTGTTTTTTTAAAATTCCAGAGTAGATAGCATACAATGGTGGTTTCAGGTGTACAATATAGTCAGTCAACTGTTCTCTACTTAGTACCCATCAAGATAAGTGTACTTTTTTTTATGTTCATATATGTGCATATAGCATATTATTAGTTTTTGATGTTGTGTTCAGTGATTGAGGGGACTTTTAATCCCCTTCACCTATTTGTCCTATCCCCTACCCTCACCCTCTCCTCTCTGATAATCATCAGTTTGTCCTCTATAGTTAGGAGTCTTTTTTTTTCCTTTGTTCATTTGTTTTGTTTCTTAAATTCTATATGAAAAATCATAAGGTCCTTGTCTTTCTCTGACTGATGTATTTTGCTTACAATTATACCCTCTAAGCCCATCCATGTTGTTGCAACTTTCTTTCTTCTGGCTGAGTACAACACACACACACACACACACACACACACACACACACACTTCATCTACAGATGGACACTTGGTCTCCTTCCATGATTTCATTATTGTAAACAATGCTGCAATAAGCAAGGGGTACATATATCTTTTCGAATGAGTGTTTTCATATTCTTTGGGTAAATACCCAGTAGTGCAATTACTGGATCATATGGTCATTCTACAAAATCCTAAACTACTTAAAGGAATACTATGAAAATCTAATACATAGTAATGTAAAATTCCAATGCCTTGGATTTAAATTGCCAGGCATGCAAAGAAGCAAAAACATTTGATTGATACTGAGAAAATCAACCAGAATAGATCAGATTTGGAACTAGCTTACAATGAAGTTAAAACAGCTCTTATATATGCTTAGTATGCTCAAAAAAAGTCAAATTATGATTATGACAAGGAAAATACAAAATATTAAAAGACCTAAATATAACTTCAAAAATGCATTATCTGAAATGAACAGTGCATGGCAATTAGATATTGGAGAAAAGATGAGTAAACCTGAAGATAAATAAAACTGTCAAAAATGAAGCATAGAGGGAAAAAGAAGGGACTAAAAATAATTAAGACAACATTAGCAAACTGTTAGACTGTATCAGGCAGCCTAACAAGTGGTAGAGCCTCAGGAGAGGGAATGAGGAGAATATTTTGAAGAAATAATGACCAAAAGATTCTCCCAGTTTGAGAAAAACTGTAAATTTACAGATCCAAAATTTCAGTCACCCCAAACAGAAGAAATGTGAAGAAAATCACAAAGCACATCATAATTGAATTGCTGAAAACCAGTGGTAAAGAAAGAATCCTAAGGCAGCCAGTGTGAAAGATTAATTTTAGGGGCGCCTGGGTGGCTCAGTGGGTTAAAGCCTCTGCCCTCGGCTCAGGTCATGATCTCAGGGTCCTGGGATCAAGCCCCGAATCAGGCTCTCTGCTCAGTAGGGAGCCTGCTTCCCCCCCCTTCTCTCTGTCTGCCTCTCTGCCTGCTTGTGATCTCTGTGAAATAAATAAATAAAATCTTAAAAAAAAAAAAAAGAAAGAAAGATTGATTTTATGCAGAAAGCAAAGATAAAAATGTCAGCGGACTTTGCTTCAGAAACTATGCAAACTGGAAATGATAAGACATCTTTAAAGTGATGGAAAATCAATAAAAATTACCAAGAATTTTATGCTCAGTAAAAATAAATTTCAAAATGAAGATCAGATGAAGACACTTTCAGATGTGCAAAAGTTGAGAGACTTCATCACCCACAGATCTGCACTATGTACCAAAGGAAAGTATTATCAGTGCACTAAACACAATATTAATACCGTAAGTTTGACAGTGCATGTTCTTAAAGACTCTTAGGTTGTGTCATAGCTTCATCCATGTAGACAAATTAAGGCCTG
Organism: Mustela nigripes; assembly: GCF_022355385.1. Taxonomy (NCBI): domain Eukaryota; kingdom Metazoa; phylum Chordata; class Mammalia; order Carnivora; family Mustelidae; genus Mustela; species Mustela nigripes. The sequence continues at coordinate 54,660,979 of NC_081569.1, read as the reverse complement.
TCTGTAAACGGAGGGGCATGTGTCTGTGATTATCTGTTGAATTCTATAGTGTCAGCCTGGGAATGAGTCCAAGGAGATGCGTTAACAAGGCTGCTGTTTTTACTGGCCCTCTGGATTTATAATGCATCTACTGAACCAGAAAGACCAATCACAGGGGAAAGGATATGGGTCAAACAGGTAATAAATGGAAATGGAGGGAATAATAGGAAATAGAAAGGTGCCTATAAGTGAATTACAATTCCATGGAGGGGTGAAATCATGTGACTTCACATGACCTCATGTGAGGTTGAAATAGGACCTCCAAGCTAGAGAATTTTAGATATCCTTCTCAGATCTGATGCTGACTACTTAACTAATGTCAAGAGAAACTCGGACCTATTTTTGCAAAGAAGGGAAATTGCTGATGTACAAGCTGTATCTAAAGATTCCACCTGGATAATTTGCAGCAACTAAATGACAGAGTGCCACTTGATGACTCATTGCAGGGGTAGTTTATTACAGTTACCACTCAGTTACTGGTTTAAGGGCAATAGTTACCATTCTGGTCATGTTTCTGCTGACTTGATAATTACTGATGAATTATATAGTGGGAGATTCTGAACAGTGGAGCTTTTGCTCTGTTTGTGGGCATAAATCAAAACAGTATGTTGCTAAGACATCTACCTAGGTATAATGGAAAACAGATTTCTACTGCCTGCCATAGCTTGGTCTAGTCCTTTGAATACAAAATATATCAGTGAAAGTGGAATTTATTATTAATAAATATTAATATTTAATAACAAATAAATATTATTAATATTAGGAGATAAATTTGGAGGAGATACAGTGAATCAATATTACTGATAAATCCTTTGTGAAGTTACATAAAATACATTTATAGAAAACCTATGACACCCAGGTAGAGCTGTATTTGGTATAATATACCAATTGATGACCTCATTGGACTTCATTAGTTATTTTTGTGTGAAAACCATTTTCCTAACCTCAGAGATATTACTAATATACTATGGTAATAACCCATGTTGTAACTTGATTGCTCTTCCCTCTGTGCCACATGTTCTGTAGGGATTTGGGGTACTGCATTAGACCAAAATCATGATCCTGAAGTTCATCGTCATGAAGAGGACTTGCTAGTCCAAATAGAGACACTAGAGGGAGCTCTCTTCCAGGAGACTGGCTGCATCTAGACCTGGGCCTGGAGGGACAACAAAGCTTTAAATGACTGGACTAATAAGAGTATTTTACTTTAATGGAACATCGTGTCAGTGCAGGGAGAGGGCTCGTGGCCTTGCCCAGGAAAGACTATTTAATATTCTAATCATTATGGCAGTTGATGTTTTTAAAGATCAATGATCAGGAGTATCAGAAGCCAAGCGAAGGATTCCAACTGTGGGAATACTGCAGCTAGTCTTGGTTATGGTGAACATTACTGGACAGTGTGGCTTTTCTGCTTGTTTTCTAACGACCTAGGGTACCAGAGATATAAAGGGGATTGTCTTTCCCACAGTACATGGGTTGGGATCAGACAGATAACAGAACGACACTGTGTTGTTTTGAAGAGAGCATCTTGCATAATGACATCTGGAATCCAATGACTGTTAAAGCCTGTACTGGGATTTTTGGGGTATAGTTATATTCTCAAACCAGATGGAATTAAGAATTTATTGAAGGGTATGCTTTGGTCAACACCCCAGTCTCTGTGAATGTGACTGTGCATGAGAGGAGTTGTTTTTGTTGGGTGAGAAATGGAGAATGTTACTATGATGCTAATTGACCTCACATGCTAATCTGGGCCACAGTACTGTAACAGGGAAGGACCTGGAAAGCTATTCTTGGGGTCCTGGACCTCTCCCTGATTTGCTGTGCTTTTTCATTACTTCTGTTCTTTAAATACGTCTGCACAGTTAGGGTTTTCTGAGCAAATTTAACAGAAACTTGGGACCTAGGCTAAAAGACAGGCATTGAAATATAATGTATGACTGAAGAGTGAGAACTGCAGAGGTATTTACTTCTCTGGAGGTATATGTTTGCATTTCAAGGATGCCAGAATGAGGCCAAGATCTTGGAGACATCAAGGTTATAAAACTGAAGACACTAATTTATTCCTCCCTGTGGGTTTTTTGTTTTGTTTTGTTTTTTGTTTTTTGTTTTTTTTTTACATTCTAAGGTATGAAGACACAAGTCTTTTCCTTTACATATTCAAAGAAACTCAGAAGGGGAGGGGAAACAATTGTTTCCTTTTTCCTAAATAAACATGCAAATTTATTTTGGGGGGATTCCTTACCTTCTGTAGAGCAATTTCTTGAAAGATTACATCTCATTCTCATCACCTTGCTCCTGAGATAAGAGCTGGGGCAGAGAAGAGCCAGAATGGTATTATCTACTTACTATATGTAAGTAGTAATAATAATCTGTTCTGCTCCAGGGAACTCATGTTTGCATTCAGGATATTAATAAATATTGATATTAAAAATTTAGCAATATATGAAACAATCTCAGAATAACAGTGCTGCTATTGCTACCACCAATATGATCATTGAGAATAGCTAAAAAGAACTCTTTACATTTGTTTTTCTGAATTTCCCCTACCATTTTGAGTTCTAAATCTATTTGGCCTGAGCATAAATCTATTATATACTGTACACTATTTTTTAACAGTAATCCACACATTTAAAGTGTACAATTCAGTGTTTTCTAGTATATTCTCATGATATGCCATTATCACCATAATCAACAAAAAGAAACTTGTATGCACTTAGCAATTATTTCCCATTTTTCCCCAACCTTCCCCTCACATCTCTTTATAGATTTGCATGTTCTGTACCTTCATACATTTGCATTTGTCTATTTCATGTGAATGGAATCCTATAATATGTGGTCTTTTGTAACTGGATTCTTTCACTTGGAATAATGTTTTCAAGATTCATCTATATTACATCATGAATCAGTATTTAATTTGTTTTTATTGCCATGTAATGTTTTGTGATGAATTGTCTTTTATATGTATTGCTGTATTCAATTTGCTATTACTCTGTTAAGGAATTTTGCATATATGTTCCTAAGAGGGATTGACCTAGAATTCTTTTCCTAGTAATGACAGATGTGGATAATAAGCATACATTGGTTTCATAAAGCTTTGTAGTTGTTTCTTCTTTTTTATTATCTGAAAGTTTTTCTGTAAGACTGGTTATTAATGCTTTCTTCAGTGTTTTGAAGTACTTATTGCTTAAGCCATCTGGGCACGGAGCTATCTTTTAGGGAAGTTTTCTATTAGAAATCCAGTTTGTTAGATTGACTATTTAGATTTTCCATTTCTTATTTCAGTTTGATAAATTTGTTTTTCCCAGAATTTTTCCATTTGTTCTAAGTTGTGAAAATAGTAGGTATAGTCTTCTCATTGTGCTATCATCTGTAGGATCAGTAGTGATGTCATCTTTTTCATTCCAGTTGGTAATTTGTTCTTTTCCTTGCCTATATCGGTTTTATAGGAGCTATCAATTTTATTAGTCTTTTAATTTTGGTAGTTTTCTATATGACATACTGGTTTTCTATTTTACTAATTTCTGCTATCTTTATTATTCCTTCCCTTGTACTCTTTTTGGATTTAATTTGCTGTTCCTCATTTCTAAATTTTTGTTAATTGAGATATAATTGTCATAAGCAACATAATACTCATTTCAGGTGTATAACATAATGATTCAATATTTGCATATGTTATGAAATGCTTTCTAATTACTTAATGTATACATATATACTAAATTTCACTCTTGTTTTTTAGTAGGTATGTTTAAGCTCTAATTTTTCCTTTAATTGCAGCTTGTAGTTGTATTTCCATTACCAGTTAGTTCAATTTATTTTCTGCTTTGTATTGAAATTGATTCTCTAACCCACAAATTATTTAGACATGCATTACTTAATTTCTTAAATTACTTAGTTTCCAAATATGAGGGTTTTGTATGTCTCTTATGTAATTGATTTCTAGCTCAATCACATTTTGTTGAGATAATACATTTGGAAGTATTTCAGTTACTTGCAATTTTGAGGAGATGTTTTATAGCCTAGTTTATGATATAATAAGTTATTTCTCATTTTTAAAAATTTTATCCACTTTGTCATCAGCTTTTCATGACTTACTGCTTTTTTCTTTATTTTCTACTTTTTCAATATGGGATATCTTAATGTTTTTTGTTTCCTGGGAGGAATTAGCTTAATCTTTTCAAAAGCATTCTTTAACTTATTCTTTAAATATCAATATTAAAAAAATGATAACATCTTTTCAGTCCTTCCTAGTCAATATAAAAAATTTTTAAGGAGCTGAGCCCATAGAAAGACCAGAAACAGTCCTATTAGGAATCCTTAGATCCCAGGGATACAATGGATTGGCCTCTGATTCAAACTGACCTGCCGCAGTTTTTCAGAAATATATTTGTTGTGTTGGATCTGATATGCACTAGTTTATAAGCTTGTAATAGAGATGAATATAAATATTTTCAGGACTACATGCTCTGGTACTCTTGCAGTTAATTTATATGTTGTATGGGAGAGCCTGAGGCTGTACATTTGGGAATGTCACAGCCAAATAAAGACATCTAGTCTACCTCCCTTTCTCTCCCACTCCATAGACGGCATACATAGGTCAAGTTTCTAGAACAATGATTTATAACTCTGGCTTCACGTTAGAGTCAACTGTTGACCTTTTAGAAATCCTGTGCCCAAGATGCAACCCAGATCAATTAAATTAGGATATCTGGGGATGGAACTGAGGCACATGTGTATTTTTAGAGCTCCTCAGGTAATTCCAGTATGAAGTTCTGAGATCATCAGACTATTACTTGCAGGCTAAATCTGGTCCATCACCTGAATATATAAATAAAGTTTTATTAGAACATGCTCATGCTCATTTATTCATATTCATTTTTTCTTTATGTCTGCTGTGTTGGTACAGTGGAAGAGCTAAGTATTTGCAAAAGAGAACTCATAGCTCACAAAACCCAAAGCATTTACTGTTTAACTTTGTATAGGAAGAGTTTCCAAACTCAAGTCTAGTGAGACCTAACAGAATCTCTAGTCTGGCAATTTCACTGTGAGCTGGGTATCTTTGAGGGGTTTTAACTTTGAATCTTGCCTTTCTGCCTGGGAAAATGCCACTGATTTTCTGCATTGAAAAGCTATCTTCATACATTTATTTCTTCTAATTTAAAGGATCCTTTGCTTGTACCTTTTGGTGTATATCTAGTTTTTGGTCATCCTTTGCTTTTTCCAATACATTCCCCTACCATTTTCTAGGCCCTGAAGTTTGAGCCCATATTGTTGCTGTTATTTTTACTAATTATTTTCAGTTACATATATTGTTTCTTTTTCAAAAATGAATTTGACATTTACATTTAACAGTAGATTTGTAAAACTTCTTTAACACAATTATATATCTGACCAGGTTTTGGTGCTGACCATTAATTATTTTATGTTACAACTTCCCTATTTGTGATCTCTTCATTTTTTTCCTTAATTCATTCAAGTGGAGTATGTCTTTGTTACTGCCTCAGGAATTGTATCTCAAAAACAATTTTTTTCTTGAGCCCAGATTATTTCTTTTGCCTTAACATATGAAAGCTTAACAATGTATAACTTGAGTTTTCTACTTTCTACTTTTTAATCTGTTTGTTTATGTGTATATTTTTATAATTCAACACTTTCGTTTTTGTTTTATTTTCACCCATCTCCTCATTCACCTCCCCTCTGCAACTTCTAGTTTGTTTTCTATACTTGAGTCTGTTTTCTTTAAAAAAAAAACAAATAAATAAAAAAGTGCTTTCTTGCCTTTTTCTTTGTTTTATTTCTTTAATTCCACATATGAGTGAAATCATGTGTCTTTCTCTGACTGGCTTATTTCGCTTAGCATTATATTGTCAAGGTCCATCCATGTTGTTGCAAATGGAAAGATTTAATTCTTCTTTTTATGGCTGAGTAATATTCCATTGTGTCTGTATCTATATCTATCTATGTATCCATAAATACACACAGACACCCCCCCATCGTTTTTATCCATTTATCAGTGGACATTTAGGTTGCTTCCGTATCTTGGCTATAAGAATAATGATGCAGCAGACATAGGGATGCATATATCTTTTTGAATTAGTATTTTCATTTTTTTGGATAAACACCCAGAAGTGGAATTATTGGATCATATGGTAGTTCCATTTTTAATTTTTTAGAAACCTCTATACTGTTTTCTACAGTAGCTGCACTAATTGACATTCCCACCAATAGTACAAAAGGGTATTGTTGGGTTTTTTTTTCCACATCCTCAACAATGCCTGATGTTTCCTGTGTTTTTGATTTGAGCCTTTCTGACAGGTATGAGGTGATACTGTGGTTTTTTTTTTTTTTTTTAATTTATTTATTTATTTATTTATTTAAATTTTTTATTTTTTATAAACATATATTTTTATCCCCAGGGGTACAGGTCTGTGAATCTGTGGTTTTGATTGGCACTCGCTTGATGATGAGTGATGTTGAGCATCTTTTTATGTGTCTGTTGGCCATCTGTATGTCTGTTCAGGTCCTCTGCCCATTTTTTAATCAAGCCGTTTGGGGTTTTTTTGAGTGTTGAGTTGTATAAGTTTTTTATGTATTTTGGATATTAACCCCACGTTGGATGTATCATTTGCAAATATCTTCTCCCATTCAGTAGGTTCCTTTTTAGTTTTGTTGATGGTTTCCTTCACTGTGCAAAAGCTTCTTATTTTGGTGTAGTTTAATTTTACTTTTGTTTCCCTTACAGAGGAGACAAAGCTAGAAAGGTGTTTTTCTACAGCTCATGTCAGAGAAATTACTGCTTATGTTGTCTTCTAGAAGTTTTATGATTTCAGGTCTCACATTTAGATCTTTTAATCCATTTCAACTTTATTTTTGTATATGGTGTAAGAAAGTGGTCTGGTTTCATTCTTTTACATGTCATCATCCAGTTTTCCTAATACCATTTGTTGAAGAGATTGTCTTTTCCTCATCGTATATTCTTTTTTTTTTTTTAAAGATTTTATTTATTTATTTGGCAGAGAGAGATCACAAGTAGGCAGAGAGGCAGACAAAGAGAGAGGAGGAAGCAGGCTCCTGGCTGAGCAGAGAGCCCGATGCGGGGCTTGATCCCAGGACTCTGGGATCATGACCTGAGCCAAAGGCAGAGGCTTTAACCAACTGAGCCACCCAGGCGCCCCCTTCATCGTATATTCTTTGCCTCCTTTGTCATAGATTAATTTACTGTAAAAGTGTGAGTTTACTTCTAGGCTCTGTATTCTGTTCCATTGATCTATGTGTCTATTTTTGTGCCAGTATAACATACTGTTTTGTTTACTACAACTTTGTAGTATATCTTGAAATCTGGGATTGTGATACCTCCAGCTTTGTTCTTACTTGAGATTGCTTTGGCAGTAATTCTATACTTTTTATTGGTGTTCCTATTTCCTCCCCCCTGGGATGCAGGAAATGCTTTCAATTTGATTAAGCAACTCCTCTCACTTCTTTCCCTGTGGTCAGGCACCTTTTCTCTCTTCCTGGTTGTACTCTTTGGTCTAATTTCTGGTAGGACTTTGCATAGTCTGAGAGCTCTTGTTATATATAAGAGTCTGGAGAACCACCCAAGAGGATAGTGAATAATGGTAAGAAACTCAACTGCAGCAAACACTGTATCTAGAAGATTGTATCTCTTTCAGGAGTATAGATCAGCAATCTATTCTTCTGTAAGATATTTCCCATTCTTCCTCATTTCAAACCTTTGGGGACTTTTTCTTCTATTCTTTCATGTACTTCTTTCCCTTGTATTTAACTGGAAAAGCCTTGTCCATATTTTGTTCATCCACCTGTGTAATATTTTATCAGTTATTCTTAACCATGGCTGCACATTAGAATCCTCTGGGGAGACTTTGAAAAAATATTTATGTGTAGGCCCCACACCCAGATAGTCTATTTTGGTGGTTTGGGGGCAAGGCACAGGTATTGGTATTTGTTAAAAGTTTGCCAAGCAGTTGGTTCTAAGGGGCAGCCTAAATTGAGGACTACTCTCTGCCTATTATAATAATCTGTTGTGCTACCTCTTAGACTTTTCACTGTATGCCTAATATCAAAATTATCACCCTCATTATATTCCATTGTTTGGGGGTATTTATTTCTCTAATTCTTATAACAAAATTGTTCTAAGAAGGTATGCCATGTTAATTGGAACTGTTACAGATTGTGGCGCATTGCTGTCTATGCACTATAAGGGGCACCTTTTTTATTTTATTATAGTTTAACTTGATCTTTAAGAAAGAGTACTGGACTCAGAATCAAAATGTCACTTCAGTGCCTGATTTTATCATGTCTTAGTTTTGCAGTCCTAGAGAATCCACTTAGACCCAGGACCTCCATTTTCACAGCTCCCATTTTCTTATCAATAAAACAAATGTTTTAGCATCTGTCCTACTAAACATTTATTACTAAAATGAGACTTTATCTGTGAAAGTTTTTTGAACAGCTTAACGTCAGTGTTACACCCATTATTATTAACTGCCAAGGAGGTCCAGGGGTAATAGTGAGTGACCTTTGATATGCAGTGACATAATGTGAGTAAATATTACTTAGTGGGTGAGCTTTCTCATACATTTCATTTGTTGTTCCGCTTTCCTGTTTGGCAAAAAAGAAGCGTGGTTGCTGTATAAATGTACTGCAACATAAATTCAATACACCTCTCTTTCTATCTTCACCTATAAAAAACCACTAGAAGTTTCCCATGGAAGAGATGGAATACAGACAATTAAAGCCTGTGGTTTTTCAATGGAAATGGAGCTAGGAGATACATTTTTCTGTTTTTAATAGGTCCAGAAAAGTCAGTGTCTGAATTATGGTTGATTGAATCGTTGAGTTTTTTGGCTTCTTATGTTGTACTTGTTAATCTCACATTTTTATTTGGTTTTTAAAAGATATTTAAGATGAGATAAATTTATACATTTGGGGAAACTGGAACAGTACCACAGTTTCTAAATAACAGTGTTTTTAAATGACCCTAAAATTTTAATTTGAAAGATACAGGAAATGAATTCATAGTTGACATTGATGATGATTTACACTAATTTTTCTAAGAGGAAATGTTTGTATTAAGCAGTTAAAAACATAATTATAATGGTTATTGCACAAAGCCCAGCTTTATAGGGTCTGAAAGAGCAAGTGCTACAAATAGTTTTAGGTAGTAATTAGATTGAAAATCACTGATTTTATTTCATTTTATTTTTTGGCTACCAGATAAAGAAAGATCTTATAAGAGTAAATTTCTCACCTGCCTCAGGCAGGAGTAATTAGATGTAAGCAAATTTAATGGAGCCTGTGTGCTCTGGGGCCATTCAGCTGTGCTTTGATAATTGCATTTTTTTTTTTTTTAAAGTATGAAGGTTGTTTAACATATCAAGTAGCAAAAAAGTTAGAGTACAGGTTATCTATTTATCTTTCAGGTAAATAACTGTAGTACTTTATAAACCAAGCAGTAATGAATGCATTACCAAATAATAGACTCCAGTCAGAAGTGAATGCCGCTGATAGTATGCAATTATTATATCTGTGTCCCTATTTAATTAGCATAGCATGACTTCAGATTGCTTTCATCTTTTTCCCCTTTTTCTATGTACTTTCCCTGGAAAAGTTCAAGGTTCACTTAACATATATTTGAACAAATAGATATCACATTTTGATTATTTCTTTTTTAATCCTGTCTGTACATACTAACAAGTATAGCCTTGTTTCAAAGTACAGATCCACATTAGCAAATTAATCTCCCCATCCCACTTCTCCCCCAACAGACTAGTTTTAGCTCTTATGTCCATGATCTCCTAGGATCTAGCTCCTGTTCAGCCCCTGTTTTGATTTTTACCACTCCTAACTCATAAATATCACACCACCAATATACAGTTAAAATTAAACAGCATTAGCAAAGTATTACTCATATTTGGGATAGATTTTTTTTTATTACACAGATCCTTTCAATATTGAATTCTGTTGATATTTAAAATTTGATTTAATTCACTTCGTTTTTCAAAAATATGAGATTTTATATGTAGAATGCATGTATGTAAGTAATATACGATAAAAACAAAGATGTAATAGTTAATTCATATTTAGTTAAATAAAACTAATATGAAGTTGGTAATAAGTCAGTATCACATGTAGGAAGGGCTGTATTACTCTTTCTTTATCCTACACGTTTCTTCTTTTAAACAATTATTTGAATGAGCACTTGAGGGGCATACTCATAAAATATGTAGATGACACAGAGATTCTTGGAATCACTAATACTTTGAATGATGCATTCAGAATACTGATTTATATTCATTGGCTCGGAGTTGGTACTAACTCTGACCAGATCAAGTGTAATAAGTGCAAATATAAAGATTTCTGAATGTTATTCCCTAAAACCAACTCCACGATACAGGATGGGTGAGTTATCGCTTAACATGAGCACTTGAGAGAAAAACCTTTGAGGTTGTGTGACGTCACATATGTGTCATTGGTACATCGTGGCTGCCAAAGCAGCTAACGAGCTCTGAGGGGTGGCATTAACAGAGTTAATGTGGAATATTGTGTCTCATTATAGCACTTTCATTTAAGACATTTACAACTATAGCAATTTAAGAAAAAGGCAGGATAAATAATTGGATCTCAGATCTTTGCAAACGGTATTTATTAAAAAAGAACACTGAAAATAAAAATGACAGTGGATTAGCAGAAGATGTCACCAGATAATGTTAATGTGAAAATTTTAAATTTTTTGCTAATGGGTTTTGTATTTCCTAAAATGAACAGAAATTGCTTTTTTAAACAGGGAAAGATTGCATTAACACAGGACACAGAGGCAGCTATAGTTCAGTGAGTGGGAAGTGACCAGAACAATGAAAGGACAAGCAATGGGGCCATAGGAGGACTATTTAAAGAACTATATATTTAGCCTGAAATGAAGGTAGCAGGTTATTGGGCCAAGGAGAATGGGGATTTGTAGCAACCCACAATATTTAAAAGGCTACTGGCATTTTTCATGGCTTCAGAGGAAAATTCTAAGAGTTAAGTGTAAGTCATATGGTTAAACATGTCTTGGTTTGGTATGAGAACTTTCTGACATTTGGAGAGCTCTTAAATAATGGCATAGGAGGTTTCCCCAGGCCTTTGTATGATTTCTTCAAGCCTCTACTGCATGGCCCTTGCCTTTTCCCATATAATACGGCTCCCCTGTGCTCTGTGTAACAGAGATGATAATCAGAGGCTGTAGAATTGGACTAACAAAGGTTGCTTTTTGGGGAAAAGGCAATTCTTCCCTAATGGCTTCTGGCTTTGCTGCTGAAGGATGAAGCTCTGTCCCCATTGGGATATGCCACTGCCTCTGAAGGCAGTTCTGTAGAGGAAATTTTAGAAGTGATTTAATGACAAGTATATAGTACTATTGGAATAAGCATATAGTGTGCAAAGACCACCACTTTGAGAGGGACAGTCCTCATTTGAATATGGAAAATCCATCTCATTACTTTACTACGTGTTAGTTTTTGTTAGTTTTTATTAAACTCTGATGCTTACAGAGAGCATGGTGATGAGAAACTTAAGCCCAGTTACGGTATTCATATTCCAGTGGATAGGTAAAAATTTTGTTACATGCTTATTTTGCCATTGTCTTTTAATCTCTTGTTTTCTTCTTGATTTCAGAGCATAACTTTCTTCCCTGGTCTGTTACTCTGTATCTTGTCTATAGTGAAATTTTTTTGTTTGCTTGTTTGTTTGTTGGTTTGTTTGAAGGTGATCTGTACTTTGGGAAGAAGTAACTTAGTGTTAGGGAAGAAAAGAGAAATTGTCCCTGCAACTTTGTTTTTGATACTTAGCAAGTTTTACAATTAATGACAGAAGTTTCTCTTGTGGCCTCTCCTCCCAAAGACTGTGCTTATTTATTTTCCCCAGTAGTCTCATGTGACCTTGTTAAAAGCTTCATGTAATTCCCAAATAAATTACATTTACTGGTTTACTTCTATCTAGTATTTTATTGACATCTCCAGATAAGTTTAATAGGATGGAGAAAAACAGTGTTCTCTTTATAGACTCAGTGGGTGATTTGACCTTAGCAGGTTAACCTTATCCTGATGTTGAAGGAAGCTATTCTTAATTAGACTCTATCAGTTTCTCCATTATCACCAAGAGAGCCACTGGTCTGTAATTCTATAAATCTTAATTTGATTGTTTTTCTCTTTCCTACAGAAAAGTGACCGTATTAGCAAAGTCGCAATATCTGAAAACAGTTTCTGGTTTTCTAGATACATTGCATATCCTCATCTGTAGCTCAGCCATTTCACACTTTATTTACTTCAGAAACTCTCAGTTGAATACCATCTGGTCATGGTGATTTATTGCTGTGGAATTTCTCAAGTTGCTCTATTATTTCCTCCTAGGAGATTGCTCTCTGTTACTGCCCCACTGATTTTCTCAGAAAGTGCCCTTGGAATAGTCGTTTCCCTAGTATCCTGTACAGACAAGGTCAATGCCAAGTAAAACTGAATTAAACTTCTCTGCTGCTTCTCTTCCTCTTATTTGCTGTCTTTACTGGATGTCCTCATTGACGGAAAGAAAGTCAGGACTTGGTCCAGCCATTCGTGTTGGCTGTCTAGTCCTACCTAATGTTACCTTTTGTCTTTATTTTTCAGATTCTCCCTTTCTTTGACAATATATTTTTAGTATTTCAGAAAAAAAACATTAAGTGTTAAAAAAATGTTCTAAATACTTTCAGTGTGTTTGTAAATGTCTGTGTGAACTTATTTCTAGTTTGTTTTCCTGTTTTGTTTTGTTTTGTTTTTTAACTATCCACAGATTTCTCTTTTGACCTTTCAGATAATGGCATAGTGCATACATCTCTCATAACCAGTGTCCTTATCTGTCTTCCAAGCAACCTAAATAATTTTTAAGTTCTTTACTTGCCTCCTAGAGGTCTGCCAGCCTTTTTTTTTCTCTCTCTTTTCCCCCTCAGGTTTTTAATATATACTTCTTAAAGTCTACCCCTTTCGGTTAACATTTAGAGATGCTCATACTAATAAGAACATGAGCTTTAATTGTGCAACCTTCCTAGTTCCTGAGTTCCACTTCTACACATACTTAACTGTGGTAATTCCTGTATGTCATATTAATCTATTTCCTCTTTTGTAACTGCCCAAATAGGCCAAACTAAGTCATATTAATTATTGCTCCTACACATTGTACTCTTCTATCATTCATTTGGATGATAATGGACATGATTAAAACCACTCATTGTAATAGCCTTTCTAGGAAATAATGCTGAACAGTAAAGGTTAGAAGCAATTTGCATTATTCATTCATATTCTATGGTTAACATATCATTTTTTACCTGAACTTTGTTCAAATAATTATTTTGTTAAAAAAGGTTACATAATGTGCATTCAAGTATAGTTTAATTGCTATTAGAAATATATTTCTAGGAAGAAATATATTTATTTATACAAAATATCTTTTTTTTAAAGACTTCATTTATTTGACAGAAAGGGGGAACACAAGCAGGGGGAGTGGGGCGGGGGAGGCTTCCCCTGAGCAGGGCCCAATGCAGGGTTTGATCCCAGGACCATGGGATCATGACCTGAGCTAAAAGCAAATGCTTAATGACTGAGCCACCCAGGCACCCCTATACAAAATACTTAACACAGAAATTTTAAACTTCTAACTTAAGTATTGAAACATCCAAAGTTGAGACTTATAACATTTCCCAAATGTATTGTAAATTACCTACTATTTTAAGTTGAGGGCGAATTAAATCAAGGTTTAAATATCAAAGTCTAAGTATATGTGATATAATATTTCCTTACGATTCAAATACAGATACTATTAGTCCCACAGCCACCCATCTCTGAATAGAACGCCTTTGCTCAGTCTATGAAGGGAAGTAACAGATTGTAATATCAGAGGAAATAAATGCCGATTTTGTTTATTTTATTGCTAACATTTTTTTTTCCCTCTAGGTAGGGCACAGTGTTCTAAAAATAAGTTATGTCTATTACTATTTGGTGCTGATATGCATATGTTCTTTGAGTTCTTTAATAGATTAAGATCCTGTCCATCCCATAGCTACTATGTGTATTAATATATATACTATATTGCCTTGTAAGAAATATGTACTATATTATATTTTTAAAGCCTATCCTTCTGCCTTCAGCTCAACCAGTAGTGCCAGTTCTCTCCATTCTATAAAAATCAAAAATATACAGAATGCAATATTCACAAAAAATAAGATCTTATGTAATGCAGCTATTAAAATGTTAGCCCTCTATAGTAACATTTATATCTGTGTCAGGCAGCTTACACTAGAACAACTTACATGATAATATGTAAGAGTTAACTGAAAACTCCCCCTGGAAGGTAAGTTTACATATCTTTTTCTATTCATCTATTCAGTTTTTAGACTATTTAATAACTCTACTGCTCAAGCAGATATTTCTGTTTTTACCTTAAAACCAGTATTAGTCTGTATTTGCCATGGTTGGAAAGTGAGACTATCCTATATCAGTTAAGGGCCCAATATTTATCTATTAAAATTGCTTGGAGCAAGGATATGTTATAAAGTTTGTATTGCTTGTCCTCTGGTAAATTCTCTTTCAGATAGGTATTACTGTATTGTTTGATGTCTCAAATTTGTATAAATGTATATAGGTTACAGTCAGTATAAAATTACATTAAGAACCACATGAGGAGTTGCATCTCAAAATGCAAGATCCAAAATATGAGCTACGATCAGGATTCTCTAGAGTCCCCTTTGCTTGTTTTTTTAACAAGTTATTCTTTCACTGGAAAGGTCTAGGACAGACTTTCCTTTGAATTTGATTCCATCTTCACTCAAGCAGAATTTAGTACAAGTTCTGGGTAGTTTCAATCCTGATGTTTTCTACCTTTACTCAGTGATTTTTTTTCCCCTTTGTGGAGTTTGGAATGGAGAAATGTATTAGGCCATGTATTAGTCAGGGTTCCTCAGAGGAAGAACCAGTAGGTTGTAAAAGGTGTATTATGAAGAATTGACTTCCATGTTATGGAAGTTGAGAAGTCCCACAATTTGCTGCCTACAAGTTGGAGACCCAGGAAAACTAGTGCTATAATTTAGTCCAAGTTGAAAGGCCTGAGAACGAGGGGAGCTAGTGATATAAATCCAAGCCCAAAGGCAGGAGAAGATGTGATTATGTACCAGTTTAAGCACTGAGTCAGGAAAAGGGGAGTAGATTCCTCCTTCCTCTGTGCTTTTTTCTACCAAGTCTCTTAATGGATTGGTTGAGGCTCACCTACACTGGGGAGGACAGTCTACTTCACCGAGACCGCATATTCAAATACCAGTCTCATCCAGAAACACCCTCACAGATACGCCCAGAAACAATGTTTAATCTGGGGACCTCATGACCCATTCAAGTTGACACATAAAATGAAACATCACAGGAAGAAAAGAGAAGAATCAGAAGCCAGTGCTGGTATAACCAACTTGCCCAGAATATGGCTGAAAGATTTTATATGAAAATGACCAGATCAGATTTTCATTTTGGACCACTCTCTGACTACAGTGTCAATTAAAATTTTATATTCCTCAAAGCTCTTTTCCCTATTTTCTCTTCTTTCTTTGTATAGCCTCCTTGAGTATTTTTATCTCATAGTTTCTACTCCTACATTAGTATCTCTAGCCCAGCCGTCTGTACTGAACTTTAACCCCTTACATCTGATTGCAAATTAGATATTTCTTCTTGGTGATTCTCTGGAACCTCAAATACATGTCTAAATTGATTCTATCTTTATTTTCCTTCCCAAATCTTCTTCTGTGTTTGTCCTATACCTGAAGTAAATGTTACCATCATCTTTAAATTTATTCAAGTCAGAAACCCGAAAATCATCCTTGCCTTTTCTTTTTCCTGTATTTCCCATACCTAGTTCATCAGCAAATACTATATATCCTACCTATTATATATTGCTCTCAAATGTGTTCTTTTCCTTTCATACTAATTGCCTTGTCAGTTACATTCTCTCTCACTATTGGAACAGCCCCTTTATGTGCCTTTTTGCCTTCAGTCTTGTTTCCTGCCAAGGAATTAGACAGCCCCTAGAAAGTCAAATTGGAATATGTCATCCTTTGCTTAGCATTTCTCTGCTTCTCTGTGGCCTGATATTCAAGTGTAATTCTTTAGGATGAAACACAAGCCCCTTTAGGATCTGGCTTTTGTCTGCTTTTTTAACCTCAACTTTTACTACTTCAAACACTCCCTACTCATATTGAACTTCTTCCAGTTTCCAGTACTTACCATGTTAAATACTACTATGAAAAGTTAGGAAGGTATTTCTGAAATAAATAACTTCAGATCCTCCTTTTAAAAAGAAATCTCTATATGAAACTCATACTTTTTACTTTGATTCATTTTTTACATGTTAACTCTATAATATTTTAAAGGTAAAAGAAAGGACAATTTGGGATCAATAGCAAGTATTGATTATCATTAACTGTATAATAATTATACTTCATATGATTTATTGGTCACTCATTTTATGGATGTCATAGATCTTAAAGGTGAATCTATAAGGTATATGAGTCTCCTTTATGTTACTTATATTGAAATAAAATAACAATTAATAGATTTCAAAAAGAAGCTATGTTGAGATGAGTTCCAGTACAATCTCTAAGGTTAAACATTTAGTGATATAATTGTAGAAATGGAAAAATTTGGAAAGTGAAATAATATCCTTCCCCAAATATTGAGCTTTCAGAATATGTGAGTTTATCTTTGCTTTGGATAATCAGGCTTTCTTATCTGTTCATTTTAACATAAGTTCAGTCATTTTATTTCTAAAATGCTCCATTATAGAGTAATGGTGTGCTTACCTGGAGTCTAGGAACAACAACAACAACAAAAATAAGTTGTATTTACCAACAAAACTATTAAATTTTTTTAAATGGGATCTACTTATTCTGGTGGCTGATCAATCTGGTAGAAATAGGAAGAGATAATTAGGTGTGGGGGCATGTGTGTGTGTATATGCGTGTGTGCACACGTGCTTAGCTTTTGAAGATACAATAGGATGCTCCATTCCTGTCAGTACTGAATTTATCAAGAATTATAGGCAAACTAGAAATTGCTTCTCCAAGTGATTATACCTCTTCTAATACCACCTACTGATTTTACAGTAAAAGTGTAGGCTACAAAAGTTGAGATGAGAACACAATTCATTTTACTTGACTCTCTTAAAAATAGCATTATCAAACATTTTGTGATGTTTCTCTCATATCGTATATTGGGCTGTCGTGAAGAAATAAACCTCCACTTGCTTTCATGACAGTAGATAATAAATTGACTGATACAATTCAGTTGAGAAGTTGAAAAATGCATTGAAAATAATGGGGCATAACATTGTAGGGTTAACATTTATTCATAGATGATGCAATTAAATAAAACAGGCATTAACTTCAAGGTCAGTCAGTAAAGTAATAAAATTGAATATTTTAATTGAATTGTAATTGCTTCCCATTGATACATGAGGGTAAAGTAAAATAGATGTCAGCTCTGCAAATTATAGTTCTTCCTCCTAATTAATTTCTTAATTCTGCATGGAGTTATCCAGTGCCTAGGTCTTGTTGTAGGTTTATTCATCCACCCAGCTTCCATAAAGGAATATCTATAAGACATGATTATGATTAAATCATTAGGTGTCAGGATTTACAGTAAATTTTTTTCTGCACTTTGGAGAAAAATTTGTTAGTAACTTTTGAGTAACTTTTTTATGTATTTGTTAAAATTTACTCTAAACATAACAGCATTCTAAGTTTTATGGATTGTATTAATCTTCTTTATTAATATTGATATTTCTTGATACTGATATGTATATTAACATTAATAATATAACCTCAATCATTAAAAAGGTTTTTAGAGGGGAGATAGATACACTGAGACTCACATTCTATCAGTCACTGATTTAGGAGGTAAATTAAATAGACCGTACTGTTTTGGGGAAGCACAGTTTATGTCCATTCATGACCCAGGCTGCACAAGGAAAGAGATACCTGAATTGAATGAATCTAAAAAAAAAAAAAATCTTTTTTTAAGGACTGTGATAAATTGAAGCTTTTAGATAAAGTTGAATTTCATTGAAAAAACCCATGAACCCTTGTGGCTTTTTCATAGGCTTTTCACAGCCCCTCAAAGGGTTTTAACCTAATGCAATTTTACATAAAATAAAATGGAATGATGACATTACAAAGATTAGGAGAGTAATTTTCAGATTGTACTGAAATTGTATTGGGTCTAGATAGTAGGTAGGGTTTATTTAAAGAAAGAAGAGATTATATGCCTTTTGGACTGACTACAGATACCAGTTAAATCGCTATTGCTTAAAAATTGAAAATAGAATGAATGTATGAGATAGCTCTAAAAATTACTGAGGTATTGTTATATATTCTTATACTTTAAAATGACTCTATATATGGGGTGCCTGGCTGGCTCAGTCAGTAAAACATGCAACTCTTGATCTTGTGAGTTCAAGCCCCATGTTGGGTGTGGACATTACATACATACATATATACATTAAATGACTGTGTAATCAAATATAATACAAATATATTGGTATAGTAGCATCCTTAGTTATACTTAGGAATATAGGTAATTGTAGGTAAAACAAGAAATTAAAGGTAGGTAAAATAAGAAATTAAACTGAGAAGTTATTAATGTTCTTAGGAATATAAGTGGATTCTTACAGGTAAAACAAGAAATTAAAGAAATTAAAGGTAGGTAAAACAAGAAATTAAACTGAGAAGTTATTAATGTTCTCCAATCTTTGTGTTAAATTTTAACTCAAACATTGACTTCATTATTAAACTGTTTCTCTTTAAAGCACTGAAAGCAAAAATGTTAAAAAATAAGTCCAATGATAAAAATATTTCTTGATTCTAATCTGATCCCAGCCTTCCATTTTGAGTTATGAAGGACTCAGTTAGGAGAAACTTTCAAGAATATCAGAATTCTCCATGTGTATCATCTAGTTAAAAAATACCCAAACCGGGATGCCTGGGTGGCTCAGTTGGTTGAGTCTGCCTTCGGCTAAGGTCATTTTACTGGGGTCCTAGGATCAAGCCCTGCATTGGGCTTCCCTGCTTAACAGGGAGCCTGCTTCTCCCTCTGATGCTCCTCCTGCTTGTGCACTCTCGCTCTCTCTCTCTCTCTGTCAAATAAATAAATTAAATTTAAAAAAAAAAAAAAAACCTCAAACCTGGGTGCCTGGGTAGCACATTCGGTTGAACATCTGTTGGTTTTGTCTTGGGTTGTGATCACAGGGTCCTGAGATCAAGCCCCCCATGGGGCTTCATGCTCAGCAGAGAGTATGCTTGAGATTCTCTCTCCCTCTGGCCCTCCTGCTTAAAGTAAATAAATCTTTAAAAAAAATACCCAAACCAAAAATACATGAGATAAAAGACTGGCATCCTTGAGCTTCATAATTATAGATAAGCTAACAGTTTTTTCATGTTAAAGTGATTTGTTTCTCAGATTCTTATTTTAAATTTTTAAATAATAATCTTTTTCCATTTAGAGAAATTAAATATCATAAAGACTGTATATACAATGCTGGAATGTTTCTAAATGAGGAAGCTTGTGAAAAAATATGTGGAAATGTAAGAAAATTAAATATTCAATTTTTCATTATATTTATAAAAATAAGTTACAAAGAGTTTTCATTTGCATGTAGTTTAATATTTATGGAATTATAAGTGTTCTAGGCAGTAAAGATTTCTTAAGAAAAGTTCCATATCTGAGTATATTCTGGGATAGGATGAATAATCTTCCTACCACATCCTACCTACCTACCACATCCGACTAATATCGTCCTACATGCAATAGGGTCAATTGATTTAGAAGAGATCTCTGAGATCAGGGTGGTTTTAGGCCTTGGAGTTCTCAAAGAGAGTAGCTTGAATTCCTAGTGATCTCTGGATCTTATCCAAGAATGTATTTTGTAAAAAGTCTGAAATTTCATGTGGGCAGTGATGATGATGTCCCCAGTGATTTGTCACTTTATAATGAACAGAAAAATGGAAGCAAAGACAGATTGCATTCTGAGTACCCAGCAAAACATCAGGAGAAAAGAACTCAAGTATTCATAATCAAGTACAGTGGAATATGTTAGCATGACACAAGTGTGTATTATATACAGTCTTGATTTAAAGTAGAAAGATCCACTCAAGAGAATAGGTAGAATATTATATTGAATCTAGACAAACAGTTTTATTATAAAACAGAGACATTTTCCAGAAAAGAATTATAATCTATTCAAATAATATCAGATCATGAGATAAGAACTTTTAAATCATTGTTCATGCCAAAGAAGCTTACCAAAATCACCAGCTACAACCTCCAATAAGTTTACAATGTTTCAAAATTGTTTATTTCTCAGGTCCTGTCATTCTCTTGGTTTTATATGTCCAGTGAAATCATCTACTGCTTTGTGTATGTGAAATATTACTAATTGGTCGTATTCTCTGTGTGAAATGTCTAAAGCATCAGACCATGAAATATAGCAGTACCTACCACACTCACTAAACGTGACACAGACCCCATTGCCATACTATAAAGACTTATATGTGCAGCTTATTTCATTATTAACACTGAGAGAAAAGAAATGTAGTTCTTTTATTTTAGCTATTTTTATAGCTTTATAATAATTTCCTACTGTAATGAAATGGTCTATTTTCCTATTTCAGGAAAATATTTGAAAATCTTCTTTAAGTTTTAAATTTGAATTAATATTTTTAGTGCCACAGAATGTCCACTGCTTAGCCCAGGAATAAATAAATTTAAAGTATTTTTATGAATACAGAAAAATCTTGCAATAATCAACTAATTTTTAACATAGTTTGTCTGTGTGATAATCAGTTTCATGTGGAAAAAATTGTGCCCTGTGTGGCCTATGTTTACATATTTTACTGTCTTTTATCTAAAGGTAAACCAAATTACTTTATCTATATCATGGAATGCAGCAATCGCTAAAATGAGATGCAACAGTTATTTCTATATGGTAAGAGTTCAGAACTGAGACTTGATGATTCTCTAATGAATTAAAAGACTACTACAAGAAAAATGGGAAGATCATAAGTTTGATCTCTCAGTCTTACCTGTATAAAACCATATGCTCTTAAATTCCCTTCATGACTTTTAGACAGGCATTTATTTATTCCCAGATCCTTATAAAGAATCAAAACATAAATTATTAGATTCAACCAAGTGACTTTGGTTTTAATGATGTGTACCAAATGCTGAGTGAGATAGGTTATGTTGTTTGACCGATACGTAAGAAGGAATTAGAAGGAAAGATCAAAAGTGACTTCCATTCATCATGGCCTTGCACCTTCATGCTTTATATGAATATATGAAGGAAAAGTATGAAAGACATAGCTGTCCTAGAAAACATTACAAACATCTCTGTGAAGTAGAAATGAGGAGACACAAAATAGTAAGCAGGACTGAACCAGGGGGCTATAATACAAAAGGTTAGGAAGCAAACAAAAGCAGTTGGGAGATTATAATCCTTGGGTAAACAGAGTAAAAGTGCCCCCATATAAGGGAGAATCTCAAAGAGATAAAGAAAAATAAAATATGCATTAAAGGAAGAGCAATCACTTAGAAAAATAAACATTGTTCTTCACAGACAGGTACAGCAGGGACCCTGCTTCTCCCTCTGCTTACTTTTCCTCTGCCTGCTGCTCTCCCTGCTAGTGTTCTCTCTCTTTCAAATAAATAAATAAAATATTTTAAAAAGTTTTAAAAAGAAAAAGAAAAAGAAATCACAGTGAAACAGCAACAAGGTGACATGAAAAGTAACAAATTAGAATTATTGGAAATGAAACATATAGTCACTTAAAAAACAAAAAGCTCAGTGGGCAGAATAAACTCTAGGTGAGCCAAGTCAAAGAGAATGAATGAACCAGGAAAAAAAAAATAATTGACCTGGGGCGCCTGGGTGGCTCAGTAGGTTAAGCCTCTGCTTTCAGCTCAGGTCATGATCTCAGGGTCCTGGGATTGAGCCCCGCATCGGGTTCTCTGCTCAGCAGGGAGCCTGCTTCCCCCCCCCCGCCGTCTGCCTCTCTGCCTACCTGTGATCTTTATCTCTGTCAAATAAATAAATAAAATCTTTAAAAATATATAAATAATTGACCCAAAAGGCAACATAAAAAAAAAAAAACTTTTAAGAGCAATTTAAAAATATGCAGAACAGTTTGGAAGTCACAATATTTGTGTAATAGATGATTCAGGAAAAAAATAGAAGAAAAGGCAGAAAAACAGTATTTACAAATATAATGACTGAAAATTTTCTAGACTTGAAGAAAAATGTAAGTTTTGGAATTGAAAGTGTGTATTAGGTGCTGTAGAATATTAAAAAAGTAAATATACACCCACACATGTATTAAAATTATGAAATGTCACAAGTACATTGAAAACTACAATTTAGCACAGAAAAAAATTATTATATGGGAATCACTATTAGACTGACAGTATAAATCTTACTAAGAATGACTAATTTCTGAAGAAGTAATATATTACAACTAAACTATTATATATGGTGGGAGTGAAATAGAACATTATCAGCCATCTAAAACCTGAGAATTTACCACTCACAGATCTTCAGTAAAAAAATAAAGAATGGAGGCGTCTGGGTGGCTCAGTGGGTTAAGCCTCTGCCTTCACCTTGGGTCGTGATCCCAGGGTCCTGGGATCGAGCCCCGCATCGGGCTCTCTGCTCAGCAGGGAGCCTGCTTCCTCCTCTCTCTGCCTGCTTCTCTGCCTGCTTGTGATCTCTGTCTGTCCAATGAATAAATAAAATATTAAAAAAAAATAAAGAATGGATTTCAGTTAGAAATAGATTGACTTCCAGGAGAAATGAATGAGAAACAATTGGGAAAGGAGACATTGTAAAATATGCTAGTGGGCTTAATTTTTCTTCACAAAAGGTTGCAACTAAAAGTTAACACAGTAGCAGCAACCGAAATAGTGGGGCTTATTTAATATCTAGTGAAAACATGCTAACTTCTCTTAGTCAAAAGGGTGCTAAACAAGTTGTTAAATTTATATTCTAAGATTCATAACTTTTAGATAATACATTTAGGCTCTAAATGTGTGTAGGCTTTGAATGAATTTTAAAAATTAAAAGTGATTACTAAAAGAGTGGAAATTCAGTCTATAGCTTCCTAATCAGCAGAGAAAACAAACAGACAAAAATCCTTTCGATACAGCATGAGGCAGAAAATACCAAAGGAACAAATATGTATAAAGCTTAGTAAAACAGGAAATCTATAATAAGTTGATAGAATAAAATGTTAAAAATGTAAAATGGCTAAACTCCATTCTTTAGAGTTGAATTTATAAGACAGGATAAAATTTTTAAAAATCCAGTTATATGTAGTTGATAAATGGCATATGAAAACACAAACACACACACACACACACACACACACACACACACACAGAAAATTCAAGAATAAATTATGGAAAAAATATATGCCAGTAAAATGTTAACAAAATAAAGATGGTGTTATAATGTTGGTAAGTAGAATATAGTATAAAAATCATGTATGAAGATATATGGAGATGAATAGGTCATGACTTGTTGATGAAAGGAATAATCTTATCAGAAAACTTTAGAAATTGCAAGTATATATGCACATAATAACATAGCTCTCAAATACATAAAGCACAAATATTTCAGGAACTTCCATATTGTTTTCCACATTGGCTATAGCATTTTGCTGTCCCACCAACAATGCACAAGGGTTCCTTTGTCTCCACATGCTCACAGATACTTAAATTCCTGTGTTTTTTATTTTAGTCATTCCAAAAGGTGTAAATTGATACTTCATTGTGGTTTTAATTTGCATTTCCCTGATGATGAGTGATGTTGAGCTTTTTTTCATGTGTCTGTTGGCCATATGTATGTCTTTGGGAAAAAAAAAATCCATTCAGGTTCTCACTGATTTTTAAATCAGATTATTTGTGGGGGGTTTTGGTGTTGAGTTTTGAAAATTATATATTTTGGATATTAACCCCTTATTGCATATATCATTTGCAAATATTCACTAGTTGCCTTTTTGTTTTGTTGATGGTTTCCTTCACCATACAAATAACTTTTTATTTTGGTATATTCCAGTAGTTGGATTTTGTTTTTGTTTCCCTTGCCTTAGGAGACATATCTAGAAAAATGTTTCTATGCCTGATGTCAAAGAAATTGCTACCTGTTTTCTTCTAGGACTTTTATAAATTTAGGCCTCACATTTAGGTCTAATCCATTTTATTTTTGTTATGGTATAAGAAAGTGGCCCAGTTTCGTTGTTTTACATGTAGCTGTCTGGTTTTCCCAACACCATTTGTTGGATACGTTCTTTTCTCCATTGCATATTCTTTATTCTTCCCTCCTTTGTCATAGATTAATTGACCATAAATGTGTGGGTTTATTTCTGTGGATTGATCTGTGTAACTATAGATCTGTGTTCCATTGATCTATATAACCCTATTTTGTACCAGTACCACACTGTTTTTATCACTGAAGTTTTGTAGTATATCTTTAAATCCATAACTGTGATACCTCCAGCTTTGTCTTCTTTCTCAAGATTGCTTCGACTATTTGGGGTCTTTTGTAGTTCCATATAATTTTAGGATTATTTGTTCTAGTTCTGTGGAAAATTTTACTGGTATTTTGATAGGGATTGCATTAAATCTGTAGATTGCTTCAGATAGTATGAACATTTTAACAGTATGAGTTCTTCCGATCAATGATCATGGAGTATCTTTCCATTTGTTTGTGTCATGTTCAATTTCATTCATTATCGATTTATAGCTTTTGAAGTATTGGTCTTTCACTTCCTTTGTTAAGTTTATTCATAGGTATTTTGTTCTTTTTGGTGCTATTTTAATGGGATTATTTTTCTAATTTTTCTTTCTGCTATCTCATTATTAGTGTATAGGAAGGCAGCACATTATTTGTGTGTTAATTTTGTATCTTGCAACTTTATTAAATCTATACATCAGTTTTAGCATGTTTTTTAGTAGAATCTATAGAGTTTTCTATATTTAATACTATCATGTCATCTGCAAATAATGAAAGTTTTACTTAGTTCTTTTCCAATTTGGATGCCTTTTACTTCTTTTTCTTGCCTGATGGCTGTAGGAATTCTAGTACTACGTTGAATAAAAGGGAAGAGAGTGGACATGCTTGTCTTGTTCCTGATGTTAGGGGAAAATCTTTGTTTTCACCATTTAGAATGAAGTTAGCTGTGGGTTTTTCATATATGGCCTTTATTATGTTGAGCTGTTGCTTTTTTTCTTTTTTTTTTTTTGACACAATAACTATTTAAAATGTATTTTTGTTTCAGTGTTCCAAGATTCATTGTTTATGCACCACACCCAGTGCTCCATGCAGTACCCACCCTCCTTAATACCCACCACCAGGCTCACCCAACCCCCCACCTCCCTCCCCTTCAAAACCCTCAGTTTGTTTCTCAGTGTTCACAGTCTCTCATGATTTGTCTCCTGCTCCAATTTCCCCCAACTCACTTCTTTCCTTCTCCCAATGTCCTCCATTTTATTCCTTATGCTCCACAAGTAAATGAAACCATATCTAAACCTACTTTGTTGAGTTTTTATCATGAATGAAGATTGTACTTTAACAAGTGTTTTTCTGCATCTATTGACATGATCATACAGCCGTTATTCTTTCTTTTGCTAATTTGATGTGTCATGTTGATTGTTTGCAAATACTAAACCACCCTCCCCTGTGTCCCTGGAATAAATCCCACATGATCATGGTGAATGATTTTTTTTCTTTTAAATGTATTGTTGGATTCAGTTTGCTAATATCTTACTGTGGATTGTTATCTATGTTCATCAGAGATATTGGCCTGTAGTTTTCTTTTTCTGTAGTTTAATTATCTGATTTTCAATATCAGGGTAATGTGGGCCTTGTACAATGAATTTGGAAGTTTTCCTTCCTCTTCTAAACTCTTCTTTAAATATTTAGTAGAATTCACCTGGGAAGCCATCTGTATTGGGTATGGTGCTTACTTTTAATAATAATCAGAAAATGACAATTAAAATAAGTGTCTAAAACAATTTTATTTATTTATTTACTTACTTACCAGATTAGCAAAGATTTTAAAATTCAGACACCACTAAATTATATTTGCATTATTGTGCATTATTTAATATTGTGCATTATTTAATGCAATATATTGCATTATTCCTGTTGTGAAATAGGAATTCTCTGTCCTAATAGTAGAAGTACAAATTGGTAATACTGCTTTGGAGAGCAATTTGGCAATATCTAATAGACTTGAGGATTATACACACACACACACGTGCGCGCGCTCACGCACATACATTGCAATAATACAATAATATAATTGTATAATTATATGTATATATTTTCTTGTATCATGGTAATTTCACAGAAAACCATATTTACTGCAGCATACAAAGTACTTGTGGCAAAACAGAAATTAGAAACAACCCAGTGCCTAAATACCTATCTACTGGAAAATGTAGAATTAAATTCTGGTATATCCATATAGAGGAATAGAATACAGTAATAAAAATGAATGGGCCAGAGCGACAGCAATCAATGTAAGTTAATCTCATTAACAATGTGAATTGAAAAAATCAAGTTAAAGATTATATCATTCACATAAAAATTTAATATATGTGAACAGTATTAAATAGTGTTTAGATACATACATTTGTAGTAAAATTATAAAAGCATAATTAGTAACTCACCAGCTTCAAAAGAGTACTTACCATATGGAAGTGTAGGGGATGTAGATTAAGAGTAGATAGTTATACTGTGACATTCTATTGTGTTAGTAGTGTTTATTTCTTTAAAAAAATGTTGTAGAGAAAATATGGCACAATGTTAATGCTTATTAAATCTGGGTGATGATTACATGAGTGTTTCTTTCAAAGTATTTCATTTACTTACTCATTCTAAATATGGAATTGCTAAATTGTGATGAAAGTAGAGGAACTAGACAGAGTCAGTGATTGGTTCATCTAAATGTTCACCCATCTCCTTGAAATTTTAATTTTAGTGAATACACCATGAGAATTAGATTGCTGTGAAGGGAGGTGAGACAAAAAGTCTGTCCAGTGCTATTGGTCTGAGTTGTTTGCTTTGAGTTTCACCTAAAAATACTCAGTGGCAGAAGAGTTTTCGATCTTGGCCTGACTTCCCTTCTTCTCATATGTGATATAAGAAATAACATGTTACCAAAAAAAACATCCAACTAGAAGCAGAAAATTATTGATCAGTTTGTGTAATTAATAGCTAAATAATTTAAACCAGTAAAAGTTAAAAACAACTCATTTAAATGAGGCTAAGTCAATACACGCATTACGTATGTAAATATCTAAATATATTATGAATGTAATATCTAAAATGAATTCTTTCATTTCATAGCAGATTTGTAGTATGTGACTTTTTCTTCCTGGCAAGTTAGTTTTGGTATGTGGGAAGAGTTTATTGCCCATACTTGTCTGCCTGTACCTTATCACCTACATCAACTCTACTATATAGTTGAACATCTTTATCTAAGATTATACACATGCTGTTGGCACAATAATGATTTTTCAGAGTTGTTTCTATCTTTGCTTAGAAAACATTATCATGCAAATGGTCATTGAAATGAAACATCATTTAATTTGATAATACAATTATTTGTGCCCATATATGTGTCCTTTTATGAAGTGAATTAATTATATAGGCATAAGGGTCTACCGCTCTTCTATTTTCTACTCTTATTCTCTAAGTTAGAATTTTAAAGTTTAGATAAAACAGGAATACATAAGAAAATTCTCACTATTGTCCATGCATAAAATAGTCATAATAATTAAAATACCAAGGACATAAATGTCCTATCTTTGAAATGATACCTGTTTTTCCATCCAAATTACAATTGCTCAAAAATGAATTAAAACAATGCATCTGGAAGTTGACACAATGCAATGAAATGATTTAGCATGGAACTTATTTTTCAGGAGCAAGAAAATCCCCTGTTCCAAGGGGAATAGAAAAGTAAATACTAGCCAAATACATTTTACTTTAGGATTAAAGCAATTTGAAATATACATATACTGGTTTCCTAAGCAAGGAGAGGCAAAGGGAACAGGGAAATGTGTCTTCCAATCTAATAATTATCTTAAAAAAAAAAATTTAATCTTTCTTGGCAGGTTTAGATCCAGATAAACATCTTGGAAAAACCCTGGATCAAATGGAACCTTATCTCTTAGAGGTAAGAATTTATACTATTTCTCAAAATATAGGCATCTAAAGGAAGAAAAAAAAATAAGGCCATGATATGATGATTATAAAATTAATTTTATTTTGGAAAAATTCTGATAACATTCATGATATAGTTTTGTGAAAAAAATTCAACTTCTAATGGATATGAAAATATCTGAAATTAGAAGTAAGCTATACCTAAAATGAAACTGTCCTGTCAGGTTTCTTTAATTAACATGGACATTGTATGCTATATAGGAAGTACTATACTCCTAAAGTAGCTGATAGTCTCTGTGATTAGATGCTTTTCAATCAGAAATGTGAGTAGAAACTTCCTTCAGAGATGATCTAATCTAACCTGTTCTCTTTTACCAATTAGGAAATTCACTTGCAGAGTAGCAAAAAAATTATTTTAAGGTTTCAAATAACAATCATTTGACCCATGTCATTGTCAAATCCTTAATGTGTTCTAAGCTTTAAAGAAAGATTTAGTTATTTTTATTTTTTTCCATTAACTGTTATTATTTTATGAGCATTTGGGGCAAATGCTTTCACATGCCAGTGACAACTAAAGGAGTATAATGATGAGAGTATTTTATTTCACAATAATGATGGAAAAAAATGAAAATTATCCTGCTTCTATGAAAAAGAACTGAACTCCTTTAGTAAGTTTTCATGTTCCCTTCCCCCTCTCTTAATTTATCAACATTGTCGGGGTGCCTGGTGGCTCAGTGGGTTAAAGCCTCTGCCTTCGGCTCAGGTCATGATCCCAGGGTCCTGGGATCGAGCCCCGCATCGGGCTCTCTGCTCAGTAGGGAGCCTGCTTCCTCCTCTCTCTCTGCCTGCCTCTCCACCTATTTGTGATCTCTGTCTGTCAAATAAATAAAATCTTTAGGAAAAATTTATCAACATTGTCTCTAGATGTCTATTAATACAATTACTGTGATGTGCTGGCAGATACCTTCATTACTTCATAAAGTACCTTCTTTACTAACCTTATAGTCTTTGGATTTTCTTTCAGCTCTTTGTACTTGATTATCTTATGGTTTATCAATATGTACCAAATGCTTAGAAATTTCTGAAATGTTCATCTCTTTTTCACTAAATATCAGTAAGCATCTAATATATCCGAGACAAATAGTAAAAATAAAAATGAAATGAGCATATAATTGTGACAAGTTATATTTGATAATTTAGTGTCACTTGTTTAAGTCAATCTAACAGACATGGTTGCTTTTTATGCTACTCTGACAGAACTTTTCTCACAGCAGTTTGTGCTATGGCCAACATTACATCTATGTTCATATCTATTCCCTATCATCAGATTAAATTTTGCTTCTGAAAAAAAATGTAGGTAAATAATGAAATTAAATTTATTGGGGTAAAAAAAAGAGAACTTCAGAAATGAGAGACTGGAGCTTTAGCAAAAGAGCTTTTTGTAAGCTACTCCATAAATTTAAAGTTATGAGTTCAGGTGTCCAGTATGTAGAGGTTCTTTCTAGAATAGGCGTATAAGGCCTGGGATTGCCATGATGTTGATTATGAGTTAATCTGGATATTATCATAGAATATTTAAACACGAAAATTGAAGAAATCATTTTATTCAATCTTCAGTATGGCCAGGCAATCTCATATTTCTCTGGAAAAATTATCTACCCATTCTCTATAATGGCTATTGCATTCCTTCTCTACTCTCCTCTAAATTCAGTCCCCTTCACCATTCCCCTCACTTTTGAGTGGATGGTTTGTTTCTTCACAAAGAATATGGGAGCCATCACCCTGGAAATTCCTCTGCCTCTGAGCACCACCCCTGCTACCTTACTGGCACCCAGGCACATTGTTGCTCCTGTAACTGGGAGAAGAGCACTTCCTCCCACATATGGCTCACCGCCTTCCTGTTCTCTGGATCCCATTAGCAGCAATCACTCGCCCTCTCCAATAACTTCCTCCTCTCTCTCTTTACTCTCTTTCACATCCTATTGAAACATGAACCATCTCTCCCATTCTGAAAATTCCTTCCCTCCACTCTAGTTATTCCTCTAGCTACTTCTCTTCTTTGCTTCAAAACCAAAAGTTTCAGAGTATTATCCATGTTGATTTTCAGTGCTTCTTCATGTCTCAGATGCCTCGTGTACCTGGAGCCTGGCTTCTCCTTCCACCTCTAAATGGATACAGCTCTGACAAAGATCATGCATGATCTCCATTTTACCAAACCCAACCAACACTTCTTAGCCCTTATTTGTTCATTATAAACACTCCTCCTTAAAATGCTTCCATCAGCATCTGTGATGCCACATTCTCCTAGTTTTTTCTCTTTTGTTCTGGTCACTCTTAGCCTCTATAGCCAGTTCCTAACTGCCTAAGCTCCGTTTTCACTCTATCATCTTTTTCTGGATGATCTCAGTCACTCACATGGCTTTAAAGCTATCTATATTCTGATGACTCCCAAATATTTCTAGCCCAAATTTTCTAAGTCTTTGTGCCTAAAGTCATGGCAAATTAAATCTCCATGAACTTCATTGTGGCCCTTTATATCCGTCACTTTTTGCCATTACTTTTGTCATCATCTTAGTTCAGTAATTGTCAGTTCAGGCCTAGAGTATTACTAACAACTCCAAATTCACCTCTACCTTCCATTTTATTTCCCAAAGATTTCATTTGGCCTACTACTTGAAGATATCTGTTTTAATATATTCTACTGTTGTTGTGTCACTCACTCGCTTCAAGACTTTGAGTCCCCATTGCTTATTGGCTAAAATCCAAATTCTTTAGACTTCTCTTTCTGTTACTTACTCTGGCCAACCCATTAGTTTTGTCTTGTTTTTTCTCTCTCTCCAGAATATATTGTAAGTCCAGGCACTTCTCTCAGTCTCTCTTGCTACCACCACAAGATAATCATCTCTTGTCTGGAATACTTCATCAACCCCTCACTGGTCGGCTTACTTCCACCATTGCCCTGCTATGATCCATTATTCATACAGATGCCAGAGTAATTTTTTTTAAGTGTAAATAAGATCACATCGCTGCTTTGTTTAAAGTTTAAATAGTTTCTCATTGCAATTAGAATAACATCCAAATTCCTATGAGATCACAACTGATGAAACTGTTTATGATCAGCATCCTTATTTGCCACCAACTTCTATCTCACTCACTGAGCCAGAGCCACAGATGCCTCCGTATGACTGAAATACACTTTACTCACCCGTTTTCTCCTTAGGACTTTGTTCTGCCTCAAATGTTTTTTGCCTTCAGAGCATCACATGGTTAATGCTTTCTCATAATTTAAGTGACAACTCAAACGATACCTTCTCAGGAAAGCTTTCCGTGACTATCCCAGCTAACGCAAATCTCTATAAGTTATCTCTACAAATTGTCTATCTGCTTGCATGTATACTATCTGTCACCCTTTCACCCACCCCACCAGAATGGAAGCTCTAATAATCCTACCAAGATTTTGGCAAAGACATCTTTAGTTCTTTCATTCGTGTGTTCATCTGTCCATCTATCCATTCTCTGCTCTCATCCTTAAGTTACTTCATATTTATTGAGGACCTGTTACATGGCAAATGCTGTGGCAAGCACTAGGGCTACATGATGAATTAAACAAGATCCTTGTTCTAAAGGAGCTTAAAGTCTGCCATAGTTGTTCTCAGACGGGAGGGTGAAGTTTATTTGGGACGTTGTTAAAATATACACTCTTTTCCCACCCTAAGAATGACCAGGAATCTAATCTTTAAACAAGCACTAGATAATTCTAACACAGTGATCAAATATATCATCTCCTAGTTCTTCAATACCAGTAACACATTTTAGGCACTTTATTTCTAGATTTCTCTGAAAGAATGTAAGCCTTCTTGAAACCGTTGTCATCCATTGGCTTCTGCTACTTACTTCTGAAAGCTTTCTGAGTATTTTCTTCACTTCCTTTCAGGGCTTACTGTATATATTCCACCCCTTATAAGTTGTTGTTCCATCCGTAGCCTTACCCCTGTTGTGATATTAAATACCTCCATGACTTCAGTTACCAGTTTTATGTTTATGACAATTAAGTGTGTTCCTCCACCACCTCCTCCACCTCCAGACATCTTCCTCTTAGATGTACTCAATCATTTCAACCTCAGCTGTGCAGAACTGAACATTTCTTTGCGGACATATCTATGCCATTTTTGTGTGTCCTGACAGTGAAGGGTTCCATTGTCTACTCAGTTGTTCGAGACCAATAAAAAGTGAATTGCAATAAATTATTTCATATATTCCATTATTCACAAATAAGGCCCCAGCTCCTTTGAATTCTACCTTCTTAATATCTTACAATCTGTCCCATTGAATCCTCATTGTCACTGCATTAAGGTTCCCCCAGGTTATTACAATCTTCTAGCTCAAGTCTATCTATCTCCTCCCTACTTTACCCCTTGTCAATCCAAAGGCCTGTCATCATCATACATGTGAGGGGCAAATCTGATCATGTTGTTGTTCCCCATTCCCTCAAAATAAAATTTTGCATTATTCCCCATTCCCTCAAATAAAATTTAAACTCCTTAACACCATCTACCCTTGAGGAAAAAGAGTCTTGTAAGATAGGCAGTCTCCTACATCCATCCTATTCTTCATGAGTTTAGAACTACTAATAGTTTCCCTAAACTGAGTATTTCCTTGTACCTCCATGTTCTACTCCCCGTCTCTGCAGACTTTTCTCTCCTTTACTCAACTAAATCCAATCTGTCTGAAAGTCTAAGCTTTAAACTCTAGCTTAAATAAGCCTCATTTGAGGTGTGTGGATGGCTCAGTTGGTTAAGCATCTGCCTTTGACACAGGTCATGACCCTGGGTCCTCTTCAAGCCCTGCATCATGCTCCCGAGCCTCCTTCTCCCTCTCCTTGTGCCTGCTGCTTCTCCTGCTTGTGCTCTCTCTCCCTCTCTGCCAAATAAATAAACAAAACCTTTATAAATAAATAAACTTCCTTTGAGCTGACATTTTCTTCTTTGACTCCCAGTCTATAGCACTTCTCATGCTATCTGGTTTTTTCTAGTGGTTTATTATAACATTAAAGCATGTGATGTGTAAAAAATAAATTTAAACACTATCAAATAATCAAATATCTTCCACTGACTACCTGCCCCCCCCATTTTCTTTTCCAGAATAACCACTCTTCTCTGTTGTGAGGTATCTCTTCAAAAACATTTTTTGCATATGTAAATATATATGCATGTGTTTATTCATTTTTACCAAAATTAGAACGTATTGTACATCATTCTCCATCTTCCATATTAACACAAAAGGATTCAGATGGTTTGTTTTTGTGACTTCATATATGGATAATATATTGAGCCTCTTCTTTATTGATGGGCTTTGTTCCTTACTGCTTTCTTTCATGTCTTTTGCTACTTCAAATAATGCTAGAGTGAACATTACTGTACATATATTTTAGGACATGTGTGAGTTTCTCTGTAGGATAAAATCCTATAATGGAAATACTGGGTCAGAATGTCTATATGTTTTTAATTGCAATAGACATTGAAGACATCCATTTTCAGTTATGGTGGAATAACTTAAATCAGACCAATTCTCCCAGTTAAAACAATTAGAATAGTTGCATGGAATTAAAACAAAAATAATTTTGGAAGGCATTAGGAAATTACAAAAAATGAGAAAATTTGAGGGGCCAGAATTCCAGTGAGAACAGAGCCTCTAAATCCTTAAGACTTTTCTTTTTTTTCTTTTTTTAAGATTTTATTATTTATTTGACAGGCAGAGGTCACAAGTAGGCAGAGAAGCAGGCAGAGAGAGAGGAAGGGAAGCAGGCTTTGCTGCGGAGCAGAGAACCTGATGTGGGGCTCGATCCCAGGACCCTGGGATCATGACCTGAGCTGAAGGCAGAGGCTTTATCCCACTGAGCCACCCAGGCGCCCCCCCCCTTAAGACTTTTCTAATTCAAAAAATGACACAGGGATACCAAGAAGTTAAGGAGAGAACTCCAGCTGAGAAGCTGAGTAGGGCTTTCAGCAGCTTCATAGCGCTAAGGAAATAAAACCTGGTTAACCCTCCAGGTATACTATGCAGCCATCAAAAGTAATGAAATCTTGCCATTTGCGACAACATGGATGGAACTAGAGCGTATCATGCTTAGCGAAATAAGTCAAGCAGAGAAAGACAACTATCATATGATCTCCCTGATATGAGGAAGTGGTGATGCAACATGGGGGCTTAAGTGGGTAGGAGAAGAATAAATGAAACAAGATGGGATTGGGAGGGAGACAACCATAAGTGACTCTTAATCTCACAAAACAAACTGAGGGTTGCTTGGGGGAAGGGGGTTGGG
Organism: Mustela nigripes; assembly: GCF_022355385.1. Classification (NCBI taxonomy): domain Eukaryota; kingdom Metazoa; phylum Chordata; class Mammalia; order Carnivora; family Mustelidae; genus Mustela; species Mustela nigripes. The sequence goes on along the minus strand of NC_081569.1, from coordinate 54,626,337 downwards.
AGAAGGGGGGTGGGGTTATGGACATTGGGGAGGGTATGTGCTTTGGTGAGTGCTGTGAAGTGTGTAAACCTGGCGATTCACAGACCTGTACCCCTGGGGATAAAAATATATGTTTATAAAAAATAAAAAAGTTAAATAAAAAAAAAGAAATTAAAAAAAAGAAAAAAACCCTCCAGGTATTCAGTCAACTCCTGAATGGGTTATACCCTAGGGCTTAGAGGCAACCAGAAATAGTCCAGCCCTTGCAAATACTTATATCCAGCTTTGAATCATATCAACTCTAGACTGAATTGAAGTGATCTCATGCTCCTCGTATTGCCCATTTCTCTCTTTAAAAAGATAACATGATTCAGAGCCTCAGGTTATCTCTAAAACATTTTACACAGAATTCAGCAGACAATCAGATATGGTCAGCATATGAGGAGATCCAATGAGATAACTGAAAACAAGAGAAAACACATACACTAGAAATGGTTTCAGAGGATGCATATGATCAAATTTTCAGATGACTGTGGCATTGGGTGGGAAGATGAACTATTTTAGGGGCAATTTGGAATCTATATAAGTCAATCAAATAGAATTCTAGGACTTAAAATACAAAACGTGAAATTAAGAACACAGTACATGAGTTTACCAGTAGATTTGATAGAGTTGTATAGATAATTAAAGACCCAGAAACTAGGGTGATATAAACCATCCAGGCTGAAGCACAAAGAAAACAGGATAGAAAGTAAAGAGAAAACTATGAGATGTAAGGGAGAGAAGTTTGTCATACCTGTAACTGGGGTTGCAGGAGTAAAGGAGAGAGAGGAAAGAACAGAAGCAATGTTTGAAGAGATTTTACTATAGGATTTAGCTGTGGTTATTTTTGCTGATTTTGACAAGTAGCTTCTCAGAATGGTAAAAATTGCTCAAAAGGGAAAGATTGAATATTAATGGCTAATTGCATACTTTGAACAGGAATTATTTTTCCTGATAGTTATAGAAAATTATGCAAAACAATTTAGAGTGCCTTTTTTTCTTTGGCTTCTATTCTGCTTAGTCTAATCTGTGTGTGTGTGAGCTTTCTATCAAGTGAGTGCCTAATCAATTTTTACACCAATTTGTTGCCAATTTGTTTCTCACTACATGTATAACAGTTTTCTGACACAACCCAGATTTTAACCCAGGTTTTTTGCTTTCTCTTTTTCCTTTCATTTTTACATATGCTCATAAAGGAGACTCAATCAATTGCCTGATATATTCAGAGTGCAATGATTCTAATATAAAAGCAAATGAGTCATTTGTCAAACTTTCATCTTCTTTCAGCATTTAGAGGGAATGGCTGTTTTTTATTTTTTAAACTTATTTTCTAGGGCTCTGTCTTCTCCATCATTGCCTAAGATATATCAGGGTTTAAGGACTATATAAGTCCTTATCTTTTTTTTTTTTTTAAGATTTATTTATTTATTTGACAAACAGAGATCACAAGTAGGCAGAGAGGCAGGTAGAGAGAGAGGAGGAAGCCGGCTTCCTGCTGAGCAGAGAGCCCTGATGCGATGCGGGGCTTGATCCCAGGACCCTGGGATCATGACCTGAGCCGAAGGCAGACGCTTTAACCCACTGAGCCACCCAAGTGCCCAAGTCCTTATCTTTATGAAAAATGTCATTAACCTCATTAAATGAGATAAAAAATCAACTACATATTCATTTTTTGACTTGTTGACACAACTCTCCTGAATAGTCAAGAAATTCAAAAGGAAAGAACCTTTGAACTTGTAGGGGTGGGACAAGAAGGGCTAAAGTAGAAGAACCCATTTTGTTCACCTGCCTCAGGTATCCTGAACCACCTGTTAGGTGCCCCTTGTGTAATGTGGGTGGACATCACTTGCAAAATGTAATGTTATTTTAGCTAATACATTAATCCTTTAATATATTATTGTACCCAAGAGTTAATATTTTTTAGTTAGGGAATTTATGTATATTACAGTGATTTCCCTTGAAGAAATTAGTATTATTTGTGAGAATGACAGACAGGTTGGTAGGTTGGTAGCAGAGGTGGTGGAGAAAAGATACCTTTGGGCAAGTGTCCTTTTCATAGTTTATTCAGATCACATGAAGTAAGAGGCAGCATAGGACAGCAATCAGCAAGTTAACTCTGTACCCAGGAGGCCAGTTGTGGACCCCAATGCTACTGCTTACCTCAATGTTGGTCTAGTTAGTTTCCCACATAATACAATGAAAGTAGTAACAGTAGGTGCTTAGCTTACCATCTGGCACATTCTAAGTGCTCAATAAGTGTTAGCAATGTTTAATACTATGAATAATATTTGCTATTACTGAAGAATAATTCTGCAATTCTTCCACCATACAAAATACAAAACAAAACAAAACTGAGTAGACACTATAACTGGAGATTATTAACTGACATATCAACGTGTAGGTAACAATCCTAACAGAAAAGTGGTAAAATCTATGGAGAACCACTATGTAGAAAAGAATATCGCAAGACAAAATACAGATGCGAGGAGATGCTTAAATTCCATAAGGGGACATTAGTGAAAATAGTCGTTACAGGGTTACTTTTGATGGTGTTGGGGTTATTGGAGGCAACATAAATGTCCATTTCTGGAAGAGCAGATGGTTAAAATGTGGTGAGTACGTGTTATGAGATACAAGTCTGCAGTTAGAAAAATACATTCATTGTGCACATAGCAGCAAAGTGTTGAATGCATAAAAGTAACATTGAAAGGAATTAAAAATACAGGCACACAAAATAATAATATATTTGCAAAGACATAGACAAAAGTTGCATATTAAATGCTTTTAAGTGTTGGCCTGTGATAAGGGAAAAAAGGGAGCTAAAGTATACAAATAAATTGTAATTAGAAAAAAACAACATAAGGTACCTACATATTGCTGAAAATTTGAGATATAATAAAGTTATAGAGAAGTATAAAAAGCATAGTTTTTCTGTCCTGTAACGCACATGGCTAACATGTTGGTGTACTCTGTAATGGTTTATTTCCTAAGAGTTTTTCACACAAGTTCACATAGTTAAATAGTTGTACATATTTTATTTACATAATTAGGTTTGACTGTACATACAGTTTGTGTCCTTTGTTCTCCTAGCATTATGTTGTATTTATTTTCCCATGTAACTGAATATACTAAGAAAATGCATTAATTAATGGTTATATGGATTCCATCATATTTGCATCCCACATATAAATGTATTTTGACAGATTCAATGAATTGCCTCTTATTAGAAATATTTGTTATTTCTAAATTATTATAAACAATGTTACATACTTTAAAATTTTTATAAACAATGTTATAATTATGATCTTTCCTAATAAATCTTCCTATACATTTCTGATTATTACTTGTTTCATATGAATTCCTAGGAATATTATTCCTGGGTCAAAAAATACTTGAAGGATTGTACATTTATTACTCTAAATTAACTATGGAATAATGATAGTTATTCCTTCTTAAACTTCTGCAGTTTCCAAAATTATCATCTGATAAGTGAACAAATGGAGTCTAAAATTATTTTATCCTTTGTCAGTTTTCCCCCCAGGACTATTTATTTTCTCATTGTTCAAAAAAGTAGACGAATTTTAATATATGAGTTGCATCAAATTATAAAGGTTTAGAACTGTTCCTTAAATGTTCTCAAAAGTATTCTTATTTTTTGTTATTTTACAAGGTTTGTTAAAGTTTGTACTCTCAAATAGGTCTTCAACAAATATGTGCTTTGTCTACTTTTATGTATTTAGTAAGTGCTTTTTAGTGTATTTGGTAAGTATGTAGTGTATTTAGTGTATTTAGTAAGTGCTTACTAAGCAGCATACTGTGTGCTAAGTGCTTTTTATGACTTACTTTATTTGATCAACTAACTTATGAGGTTGTGACTGTTGATATTTACATTTTACAGATGAGGGATCATTCAGAGGGTGAATTACTTTTTCCACAGTCACACAGCTGGGAAGTAACAAATGTTGAATATGTGCTTAAATCTATCTGATTTCAGAACCTATTCTCTTTTGTATTCTTAAAAGTCATTTTGAGGATTAAAAGAATCATATCATTTTCTTAATTTTAAGGCATGAAATAAATAGTCTTTAGTTAGTAGTGATACTGTTGGTTTTACCAGCAGCAGAATAGCATAAAGGTGATGGTTGAAGCCACAGAGTGCATAGGCTATACCCAAGGGAATAAATTGATTAAGAATATATTACAGATATTCATGAGGGATATTTATAATTTAGGAGCAGCAGGAAGGTGTCAGAATAGCTTAACAGTAGCTTAGAAACATACATAGTATATATATCATAGTATCATGCCACATAAAATTTGAAAAGGGTAAGGTCACTGGACTCTCCCAGTGAACTACTATTCATACTGAGTTACCAAGAAACACAGCCATCATCCATTTAGTTTCTCAATGCAGAAAGCTGGCAGTTTTCCTTAATTCTTTTTGAACTTTCCTCACTCCTCCATTCAGTTAATCACTTATTCAGCCTCCTAACAATATCTCTCAAAATATCTGCCCTCTCCTCTCTGTCCTCACTGCTGTTTCCCCAGTTCAGGAAATCTTCACCTCCTGCCTAGATTACTCCAGCAACTTCTCAGTTCTTTGTGCTTCTTGACTTACTCCCCTCCAGCCCATTCCCCACTGTGCAACCAGACTGTTTCTAAAAGATAAATGTGAGCAGTTCAGCTTTCTGCTTAAAACTTATCATGGGTTCTCACTGACCTTAGGATAATGACTTAGCATAACTTATGAAGCCCCATAAGATCTGTTCTCTTTCTAGTCTTTCTCATCTCACTGTTATTTATCTAGTTGTAATCTAGCTGTTCCATACTTACTTTAGTTTCTAGTACCCATCATGTGCTCTGGGACTTAACATATGTCATTTCCTCTGGAACAGTCTTTCCTTCTCTCTTGTCTTCTCTGTTTCCCTCGGCCTCTCCCTCTCCCTTTTAGCCTTTTCTGGTTAACTCATTCTTCAGATAGCAGCTTAGGTTTTACTTTGAGAAGCCTTTTGGTTCCTTCTGGTTAGCTACTGTACTTTACAATCCCTCAGCATCTCATGCATCCACCAAAGCAATCACTACCCATTATTGTAATTTCTTGTTTAACTTTCTGTCTCTACCTTCAGACAATAAGTGGCTCTGTGCAGAATTTTTTATATCTGCTCTCATCATTATCTCCAGCATCTGAAACAATACCAAACCTATAGTAGATACTTGATAAATACTTCTTGAATAAGTGCTATGAATGATTATATGCAGCATGAAATTGTTTTGTATGTTAAGCATATCATTTATAAAATGAAATTTTAGCAGTTATTATAAACCTCAGGGTTTTCTATAGGTGGCGAGAGGGATGAAGTGTGGTTTGATTTGACTTTTTTTTTTTAATTCTAATTTTTAAATGATTAACATATATGAGGCAGGTTTAAAAGAAGAAAAAATCTAGATTTAATAAGAAATTCTCACAATTGGGTTTATTATAGTCTTTTAAAGGGATAAAAATTAAGTGGAAACCAGATGCCCTTAACATTTTCAACTCAATAAACAGTAGCATTCAAATGGAATTATTATGAGTATGAATATTCATCTATATAAAAAAGTATGTCAGAGAAAATAGAATCATATAAGTAATTTCCTTTTCATTTACTAGAAATTCAGAATTTTTAAATGTTCAGACTCCAAGGCATTCTTATAATCCATGAAATGACCCAAGTCAGCCACATCTGTTCAAAATGCTTTTTAAAATGCTCATCTTAACATAAGTTAGATGGCAAACCAGTGTTAACTTTCCCTGTAAGCTTTATCTAAAAGAGAACACAGCACAATTTAGATATATGTGAAGCAATGAACATGCTTTTATGCAATGAAAATTACATTGTATAATTAATAAAAAATGATCTTCTTTTATTAATAATCCAACTGGTTAGAAAACAGCAACGTATTTCTTTTCAACTGTTTAAGATCTGTTAGAACTTTTATTTTATCTGTTGTATTAGCTTTATATCTTTGTATTCATACAAAGGTTGGGACCAAATTGTGGGTGTCAGACAAAATAGTATGTGTGTTCATCTTACCCAGTGGTCAGCTGGTCCAAATCTTTTTCTATATAACATTCTCCAAATCGCTAAAAGTGGGGGTTGAGGGGAATGGGACATCACTGATTCAGTGGCTAATGAGATAAGGAAAAAATTGACTATCACATGTGAATTTTATTTACTCTTTCAGATTTCCAACACCAGAGGATAAAAATGCAATTTCTAAGGGTAGAGAAAAAGAAGTCAGTAACTTTCCCTGCCCTTTGGCTTGGTAAATTCTGATTAGGAATGGCTTTATTTCTGGTTCAGATTAGATCTATCAGTTTATGTCTATCAGGCCCTTTTCTGGAAGCATGCATGGGTATCTGGACCATAAGGAGGGCACCCCATTGGTCACTAAATACTGTGAGCTACATGCCACAAGAAAGAAGCTAGGAGAGTGTCTAAGGGATTTAGAAAGTGGTTTCAAAGGAAAAGTCACACATGAAGAATTTCAAGTTCAGGAGGTATATAGTGACACAATGTAGAAATACATTATAAGGCAGCACAGGATAGTCACACAGATAGTAGTAACAAGGGCAATTCCTTTTAAGTTGAAGAGAAGGAAACTAAATGTTGGGATTTCTCACTTTTTATTTCATTTTATAAGATTTAGTATCAAAAGATCTTTCTGAATTTTTATCTATTGTATTGGCTTTATCTCTTTATATCCATGCAAAGGTTGGGGTCAGATGGCTGAAATGTCAGTCAGTCTACAGAGTTTGATTTTATTGAATAGGTAATAGTCACCAAAAAGTTTTAAGCAGATGAGTGCCATGGTCATTTATTGTTAAGGAAAGTTCGTGATGATAATATGTAGGATAGATTGGGAGCTATGAAAACTAAGCAGGAAGACAAGAGATAACAAATGTGAAGTGATCATGAAAGATGTTAGAAGTCATTTGTTCACTTTATCCATCTTATTTACTGCCATGCCCCGAGTATATATATTCTATATACTAGGGGCACTTAGTAAGTAATGGGTAGAGATTTGTTGATTCAGTAAATGAATTAATGAATTTTTTTTTTTTTTTAAATATAGGCTCTGTGGCAGAAGGAATGACAGAAGGAAAGGAAGGAGTTAAGTCCTTCAGTATTTCAAGCATTCAGGTTGATTGAACCATTACAGAAATAGAGAAATGAGGAGGAAGAAATAGTTATGAGAAGAAAATCAAGAACTTTGTTTTATTCATTTTAAATTTAAGACAAGGCTCAGAAGTAAAACACTCAGTAAGAATTTTGAGTGGGGACTAATAGATAGAAGAGAGGTTGGTGGCTAGGGTTTTTGCTTTGAGAACCATATGCACAGAAGTAAGACATATAGTAATGATCATAATCCTCAAAGAAGGGAGTACATAGATAAAAGAACAGAAAGCCCAAGGGAAGGGCAAATCTAATAGAGAAAAAATGCCATGTGTTGAGTGTTTTCCTCTGCACTAGGGACTGAGTTAAAGGTTTTGCATGTATCATTTATCTGTTTGAACAGTCACAACATGCCCAAAACAGTAGGTATTACCTAGGAAAATGGAAATCCAGAGAAGTTAAGTAATTCATTCCAGGTCCTTTGCGTAGTAAGTGTCAGAGTCAGGGTATGAACCTAGATCTATCTATCCCTGGTTTCCATCTTTGCTGAAACTACTCTCTGTTCATGAATTTCATCTATCTTTTTCACTAAATCCTTTAATATTTTTATATATAATTAATATAATTTATATATTATTCATAATATAAATATATAATATATAAATAGCATAAAATATATATAAATTATATATTAAATATAGAAATATATAGATATGGAGATAAAAATGATGTATGAATATATAAATTAAAATATATCTGTATTTATAATATAAATATAAAATATGAATTATATATTTATAATATTTTAATATTTACAGTAGTTACATTATAGTCTTTGCCTATTGAGTTCAGTATTTGATTAATGTTAGATCTGTTTCTATTTTTCTGTTTTTCTTTTGATTATAAGTCACAGTTTTCACTTTTTGACGTCTTTTTTTTTTTATTTATTTTGTGGTAGATACTCAATAAAAAAGAACAGGAGAGACTAAAGTAATTAATATTTACCCCCCAAAAGCCACGTCCCTTCCTCTGTCTGACAGATAGTCTAGGGTGTTTATTCTGTTAATTCCCAGTTGAGCTGGGTCTGACCTGAGTTGCATTTTGTTTCAGTTTACCACTTGTTTCAAATGCTTTCATTTATCAGGGCTTGCGATCTATGCTTCAGTGAGTCTAGATATCTCTGTCTCTGTCTCTCACTCTTTTTCCTCCCATCCCCTCTTCTTCCTCTCCTCCCCTTCCCTCTCTCCTTTCTTTCCTCCCTCCCTCTCCCCCTGCTTTACTGTCCTGCCACAGGTTCTTTGTGCCTCTTCACAGGCTTATTGCTCTAAGCCTCTCCTTGCCTTCCTCCTGACCTTCCAAGCCTTGGAAAAAAATCTTAGCCTTCCTCCCTGTCTCCAGCCTTTGGCACAGTGAAATCTCACATGTCAGTGCACCTGGTTAAGGCCTTTAGGAAAGAATTGGCAAGCTATGGGAAAGAACTGGTAGGCTATACAGACTCCCCAGGTCTCCTCAGGACTCTAAGAAGCCATCACAAATGTCCACAGATGGTCCTATATTCAGCTTCTTTCTACACGCACTGATAGAAATCCCTAGTCTGTGGAAGTATGCTGTTTGCCCATTGAGAAGGTGGCTGTTGATGTTTACTCACCTAGAAAAGGCTCACCTTGATCTGGAATTTAGTCCATCCAGACTTCTTTGCATTCTCAGCTCTCCATATGTAAAACAAAAAAGCATGATTTTGTAACTTGTTTAGCATATTTTTGCTGTTATGGTGAGAATAACTATCTACTTCTGCTTTTTACATACTAACTGAATTTTTACATACTAACTGAAACTGTTCAATATATTTTAATCATTAATGAATATTAGACCTCAGTAAAGAAATAGACAATGTGAAAAATACTTGTTTTTTACTTTTCAATATAGTTTGCTGTTTTATGTACTTAAATTATGAAAAAAATCATGACAATTCAGTGAGAAACTAAACTTTAGAAAAACTGTTACCTATTTAGCATTTTCAATGACAATAAGACTGATGGAGAAATTTATCAAAGGGAATTGTAAAACTGTATTGGGAATGATTGTTAGCATCTAATAATGGCAATTTTGAGTTGAAGCAAAACACAGACCTGAGACAGATTAGAAATAAAGTTGCAACTTTCTGTGAACAGTGTATTAGAAACACACACTTAACAGGCTTTATGAAACTAAATGGAATATTTTGTACCCAAAACATGTTTCCGGAATGTGCACGTCTAGATTCTCCCACTTCCTAAACTGACCCTTTCTATAACAGGCATACATCATGCTTTTGTGCTGCAAGGATGTCAATTTCTAAGAGAATACTAGGTCTTAGCAGAAGATTCATTACAGAAAGTGGTTGACTAGCATGGGTTTTGCTTCTTCAGAAGCTTTTTGCAGAACATCAAAGGGTCTTGAAGTTGGCCAAAAGTAAGCCAATAAAGAAGGATTTTTCTCTGAGGACTTAGGTCTGTTAGAACTTGAAGCTAGTAGAGTTTAGAGTGGCTGCAAAAGACATCCTAAGGATTCAGAAACTACTTCTTGGTTCATCAGCTATAGAAACCACTGAGCTCTTTATTCAGATTTCTTGACCTAGAATTTGTATTCATGCTAATGAATCAGTAAATGAAAGGGAGGAGAGATTGTGTGTGTCATTTATAGAAGCAACATCACTGTTTCATTATTGTGTGGTGTTGAAATACATGGTGTATATATTTGATAAGCTTTAAAAGACCAGGGGTGTTGTCTTGTTTACTTGCGGATCTTCCTCATCCCACACAAACTTTCTAATAATCATTGTTCAATAAATACTGGTTGAAGAAGTGATATGAATTAATATTATGGAAATATTTTGTGTGAACTGAAAATATCACTGGATACATACAAATTTTAGATTTCCAAGTACTGACAGTCTTTTTTTTAATTTTTTAATTAACATATAATGTATTATTAGCCCCAGGGGTACAGGTCTGTGAATCGTCAGGCTTACACACTTCCCAGCACTCACCGTAGCACATACATTACCCAATGTCCATAACCCAACCACCCTTTCCCTACCCTCCCTCCCCCCAGCAACCCTCAGTTTCTTTTATGAGATTAAGAGTTTCATGGTTTGTCTCCTTCCTGATCCCATCTTATTTCATTTTTTCCTTCCCTACCCTCCAAACACCCCACTTTGCCTCTCAACTTCCTCATATCAGGGAGATCATATGATAATTGTTTTTCTCTGACAGACTTATTTCGCTCAGCATAATACCCTCTAGTCCAACCCACATTGTTGCAAATGGCAAGATTTCATTTTTGATGACTACATAGTATTCCATTGTATGTATATGCCACATCTTCTTTATCCATTCGTCTGTTGATGGACATCTAGGTTCTTTCCATAGTTTGACTATTATGGACATTGCTGCTATAAACATTTGGGTGCACGTGCCCGTTCGTATCACTACATTTGTATCTTTAGGGTAAATACCCAGTAGTGCAATTGCTGGATCATAGGGTAGCGCTATTTTCAACTTTTTGAGGAATCTCCATGCTGTTTTCCAGAGTGGCTGCACCAGCCTGCATTCCCACCAACAATGTAGGAGTGTTCTCCTTTCTCCGCATCCTCGATAGCATCTGCCCTTTCCTGACTTGTTAATTTTAGCCGCTCTAACTGGCATGAGGTAGTATCTCACTGTGGTTTTGATTTCCATTTCCCTGATTTCGAGTGATTTGGAGCACTTTTCCATGTGTCTGTTGGCCATCTGGATGTCCTCTTTGCAGAAATGTCTGTTCCTGTCCTCTGGCCATTTCTTGATTGGATTATTTGTTCTTTGGGTGTTGAGTTTGGTAAGTTCTTTACAGATTTTGGATACTAGCCCTTTATCTGATATGTTGTTTGCAAATATCTTCTCCCATTCTGTCAGTTGTCTTTTGGTTTTGTTAACTGTTTCCTTTGCTGTGCAAAAGCCTTTGATCTTGATGAAATCCCGATAGTTCCTTTTTGCCCTTGCTTCCCTTGACGATGTTCCTAGGAAGAAGTTGCTGCGGCTGAGATCGAAGAGACTGCTGCCTGTGTTCTTCTCAAAGATTTTGATGGATTCCTTTCTCACATTGAGTTCTTTCATCCATTTTGAGTCTATTTTCGTGTGTGGTGTAAGAAAACAGTCCAGTTTCATTTTTCTGCATGTGGCTGTCCAGTTTTACCTACACCATTTGTTGAAGAGGCTGTCTTTATTCCATTGGACATTCTTTCCTGCTTTGTCAAAGATTAGTTGACCATAGAGTTGAGGATCTATTTCTGGGTACTCTGTTCTGTTCCATTGATCTATGTGTCTGTTTTTATGCCAATATCATACTGTCTTAATGATGACAGCTTTGTAATAGAACTTGAAGTCTGGAATTGTGATGCCACCAATTTGGCTTTCTTTTTCAACATTCCAGTGGCTATTCGAGGTCTTTTCTGGTTCCATATAAATTCTAGGATTATTTGTTCCATTTCTTTGAAAAAACTGGATGGTATTTTGGTAGGGATTGCATTAAGTGTGTAGATTGCTTTAGGTAGCATAGACATTTTCACAACATTTATTCTTCCAATCCATGAGCATGGAACATTTTTCCATTTCTTTGTGTCTTCCTCAATTTCTTTCATGAGTACTTTATCATTTTCTGAATACAGATTCTTTGCCTCATTGGTCAGGTTTATTCCTAGGTATCTTATGGTTTTGGGTGCAATTGTAAATGAGATTGATTCCTTAATTTCTCTTTCTTCTCTCTTGTTCTTGGTGTATAGAAATGCAACCGATTTCTGCACATTGATTTTATATCCTGACACTTTACTGAATTCCTTGTACAAGTTCTAGCAGATTTGGAGTGGAGTCTTTTAGGTTTTCCACATAAGGTATCATATCATCTGCAAAGAGTGATAGTTTGACTTCTTCTTTGTCAATTTGGATGCCTTTAATTTCTTTTTGTTTTCTGATTGCTGAGGCTAGGACTTCTAGTACTATGTTGAATAGCAGTGGTGATAATGGACATCCCTGCCATGTTCCTGACCTTAGCAGAAGAGCTCTGAGTTTTTCTCCATTGAGAATGATATTTGTGGTGCATTTTTCATAGATGGCTTTGATGATATTGAGGTATGTACCCTCTATCCCTACACTTTGAAGAGTTTTGATGAAGAAAGGATGCTGTACTTTGTCAAAAGCTTTTTCAGCATCTATTCAGAGTATCATATGATTCTTGTTCTTTCTTTTATTAATGTATTGTATCACATTGATTGATTTGCGGATGCTGAACCAACCTTGCAGTCCTGGAATAAATCCCACATGGTCATGATGAGTAATCCTTTAAATATACTGTTGGATCCTATTGGCTAGTATTTTGGTGAGAATTTTCACATCTGTGTTCATCAAGGATATTGGTCTGTAATTCTCTTTTTTGATGGGGTCTTTATCTGGTTTTAGGATCAAAGTAATGCTGGCCTCATAAAATGAGTTTGGAAGTTTTCCTTCCATTTCTATTTTTTTTTAATAGTTTTAGGAGAATCAGAATCACTTCTTCTTTAAATGTTTGGTAGAATTCCCCTGGGAAGCCATCTGGCCCTAAGCTCTTGTTTGTTGGGAGTTTTTGATGACTGCTTAAATCTCCTTACTGGATAGGGGTCTGTTCAGGTTTTCTGTTTCATTCTGGTTCAGTTGTGATATTTTATATGTCTCTGGGAATGCATCCATTTCTTCGAGATTGTCAATATGCTAGCATATAGTTGCTCATAATATGTTCTTATAATACAAAATAGTTTGTATTTCTTGGTGTTAGTTGTGATCTCTCCCCTTTCATTCATGATTTTATTAATTTGGGTCCTTCCTCTTTCCTTTTTATAAGTCTGGCCAGGGGGTTATCAATCTTATTAATTCTTTCAAAGAACCAACTCCTAGTTTCATTGATTTGTTCTATTGTTTTTTGTTCTTTGTGTGTTGGGTTTTTTGTTTTTTGTTTTGGTTTGGTTTGGTTTTGGTTTCTATTTCATTGATTTCTGCTCTGATCTTTATGATTTCTCCTGTTGGGTTTAGGCTTTCTTTGTTGTTCTTTCTCCAGCTCCTTTAGGTGTAGTGTTACGTTGTGTGTTTGAGACCTTTCTTGTTTCTTGAGAAAGGCTTGTATCGCTATTTATTTTCCTCTCAGGACTGCCTTTGCTCTGTCCCACAGATTTTGAACAGTCGTGTTTTCATTATCATTTGTTTCCATGAATTTTTCCAAGTCTTCTTAAATTTCCTGGTTAATTCTTTAGTAGGATGCTCTTTAGCCTTCATGTATTTGGGTTCTTTCCAAATTTCCTCTTGTGATTGAGTTCTAGCTTCAGAGCATTGTGGTCTCAGAATATGCAGGGAATGTTCCCAGTCTTTTGGTACCAGTTGTGACCTGATTTGTGCCCCAGGATGTGATCTATTCTGGAGAATGTTCCATGTGCACTAGAGAAGAATGTGAATTCTGTTGCTTTGGGATGGAATGTTCTGAATGTATCTGTGATATCCATCTGGTGCAGTGTGTCATTTAAGGCCTTTATTTCCTTGCTGATCTTTTGCTTGGATGGTCTGTCCATTTCAGTGAGGGGAGTGTTATAGTCCCCTACTATTATTGTATTATTGTTGATGTATTTCTTTGATTTTGTTATTAATTGGATTATATAGTTGGCTTCTCCCATGTTAGGAGCATAGATATTTAAAATTGTTAGATCTTCTTGTTGGACAGACCCTTTGAGTATGATATAGTGTTCTTCCTCATCTCTTATTATAGTCTTTGGCTTAAAATCTAATTGATCTAATATAAGGATTGCCATCCCAGCTTTCTCTTGATGTCCGTTAGCATGATAAATTGTTTTCCACCCCCTCTCTTTAAATCTGGAGGTGTCTTTGGGTCTAAAATGAGTTTCTTGTAGACAGCATATTGATGGGTTTTATATTTTTATCTATTCTGACACCCTTTGTCTTTGACTGGGGCATTTAGCCCATTTATATTCAAGGTAACCATTAGAGATATGAATTTAATGCCATTGTATTGCCTGTAAGGTGACTGTTACAGTATATTGTCTCTTATCCTTTCTGGTCTACTTCTTTTAGGCTCTCTCTTTGCTTAAAGGACCCCTTTCAATATTACCTGTAGAGCTGGTTTGGTGTTTACAAACTCTTTTACTTTTTGTTTGTCCTGGAAGCTTTTTATCTCTCCTTCTATTTTCAGTGATAACCTAGCTGGATATAGTATTCTTGGCTGCATGTTTTTCTCATTTAGTGCTCTGAATATATCATGCTAGTTCTTTCTGGCCTGCCAGGTCTCTGTGGATAAGTCTTCTGCCAATCTAATATTTTCACCAGTGTATGTTACAGACTTCTTGTCCTGGGCTGCTTTCATGATTTTCTCTCTGTCACTAAGACTTGTAAATTTTACTATTAGGTGACGGGGTATGGACCTATTCTTACTGATTTTGAGGGGGGTTCTCTATGCCTCCTGGATTTTGATGCTTATTCCCTTTGCCATCTTAGGGAAATTCTCTACAGTAATTCTCCCCAATATACCTTCTGCTCCCCTCTCTCTTTCTTCTTCTTCTGGAATCCCAATTATTCTAATATTGTTTCATCTTATGGTATCACTTATCTCTCGAATTCTCCCCTCGTGGTCCAGTAGTTGTTGTCTCTCTTTTGCTCAGCTTCTTTATTCTCCATCATTTGGTCTTCTAAATCACTCATTCTCTCTTCTGCCTTATTTGTCCTAGCAGTAAGAGCCTCCGCTTTTTTTTAAATTTTTTTTTTTTAAGATTTTATTTATCGGAGCGAGAGACAGAAAGGGCATATATGCAGAGGGAAAGGGAGAAGCAGGCTCCCTGCTAAGCAGGGATCCTGATGTGGGGCTCAATCCTAGGACACTGGTATCATGACCTGGGCAGAAGGTAGATGCTTAACAACTGATCCCCCAAGCACCCCAAGAGCCTCCATTTTTTATTGTACCCCATTAATAGCTTTTTTGATTTTAGCTTGGTTAGATATTAGTTCTTTTATTTCTCCAGAAAGGGCTTCTATTTCGCCAGATAAGGTTTCTCTAATATCTCCCATGCCTTTTTCGAGACCAGCTAGTACCCTAAGAATCATCATTCTGAACTCTAGATCTGACATGTTACCAACGTCCCTATTGATTAGGTCCCTAGTCTTCAGTACTGCCTCTTGTTCTTTTTTTTGTGGTGAGTTTTTCCTTCTTGTTATTTTATCCAGATAAGAATATATGAATGACAGAATAAAATACTAAAGAGGTGGCAAAGACCCCAGAAAAAAGTGCAGTAACCAAATCAGAAGAGACCTCAAAGGTCTCTTCTGGGAGAAGAAAGGGGGTAAAAAGTTAAAAAATAAAAAAAAATTAAAAAAAAATATATATATATATATTAATATATATTTTAGACTGATGAAGAGAACAGAGCCACCCACTTGATTTGGGGTGTATTTTGATCTCTTAGAAGAAACTACCTCCCAAAATTTTAAAGAAAGAAAAACTTATGTTTATTAAAAAAAATAAAGATCATCACAATGAAGTAATGGTATATGACTATAAGGATGAAAATTTTAAAAAAGAATTCTAAAAAAGGAGTTGACAAGATAAGTTAGTTGGGAAAAGAAAGAAAAAGAAAGTGGAGAGAATTCGCTGAGGCTGGAGACTAGAACAAACCCTGTGCTAAATTTAGGGTATATTTTGATATATTAGAAGAAGTTGTATGCCAAAATTTTTTAGGAGAAAAACCCCTATGTATATACAAAATATTAAGTTCGATACAATGAAGGATAAAATATGACTATAATAATAAAGGTTCAAAAAGTGTTTTTTTTTTTTAAGAAAGGTATTGTTAAGATAAACTAGTTAATAAACATTAAAAGAGGAAAGAGTAAAAGTTAAAAGATTAGAATAAGAAAAAAATAAAATTAAAAAAATTGAATTAACTTTGCAGAACTAAAAAATCACGGGAGAAAACCATGAATTCCATGCTTGCTTTCTCCTCTGGAATTCTGCTGTTCTCCTTGATCAGTGAGATTGGTCTTGGCTGGACTTCTTGCTGATCTTCTGGGGGAGGGGCCTGTTGTAGTGATTCTCAAGCGTCTTTGCCTGAGGCATAATTGTGCTGCCCTTGCCAGGGTTCGGGCTAAGTAATCAACTCTGGTTCGCTCTCAGAAGCTTTTGTTCCCTGAACGCTTTCCGTAGAGCTCTGAAGGATGGGAATA
This sequence comes from Mustela nigripes, assembly GCF_022355385.1. Taxonomy (NCBI): domain Eukaryota; kingdom Metazoa; phylum Chordata; class Mammalia; order Carnivora; family Mustelidae; genus Mustela; species Mustela nigripes. The sequence continues at coordinate 54,609,896 of NC_081569.1, read as the reverse complement.
TAAATGGTGGCCTCCCAGTGTCCCGTTCAGAGTTACTGAGAACTCGGAGCCCCACTCCTCAGTGCACCCTCAGAGAAAAGCACTCAATCATTCCCTTCTCCCTGGTCTCCAGCCACGCTCCAAGCTAACTCAGCCTGTGGCCTGTGACTGAGTGCTTCTATCTCTGGCACACAGCCCTGCTTGGAGTCTCCAAACCCAGCAGATACCTGCCACTCTTGGAACAGAGATCTCCCTGGGTCTGCCACTTGTGGGGTCCCTGCTCAAAGAGCAGTGGCCCAACTGTGCCACAGATAACAGTTTAACTGTTACTGCCAGCTCACTCCTCTGCTCTGTCTCTGTAACTGGCTTCCCCACTCTAATACCTGTGAACGCTGCTATACTCAGATACCCCCGATCCTTCTGTGACTCTGCAGGACCCGAGACCACAATGTCCCCATGAGGGCTCCACCCCCGCTTAGCCTCTTGAGTGATGTCCCTCAGTGGAGTAGATTTCTAAAAGTTCTGATTTTGTGCCCTGTTGCTCCACCGCTTGCCGGGAACCGGCCCCTCCCCCCACAGTCTATCTTTCCTTCCCTTTGGATTCACTTCTCCTCAGGTTCTCCCTTTCCAAAAGTGGTCAATTTTCTGTGGCTAGAATTGCTGTTCTTCTTTGCTTCAATCTCCTGTTGGATTTGTAGGTGTTCGGAATGTTTTGATAACTATCTAGCTGAACTTCTGCTACCTGATGTCATCTCAGCCTGCTACTCCTTCACCATCTTGACTCCTCCTTCTGGCAGTCTTTTTATAATGAGAGTATGTTCGTTTAAATAGCAGCTTACATTATTTTTACTAGAGACTAATAGAACTACTTCACTAACTACTTCACTAGGATAACAGCCATGCCAACTTTAATTTAAAAATCCAGTTATTCTTTGGTGGTAGATTATAGAAATTATGCAAAGCTTAAGTAAAGAATTTTCTGATGAAAGGAAGCTAATAATTGATAAGGTATACTCCCTTATAAGAAGACTGACCATAAAGGTGAGGTCAGAAGGTTCATTTGATGGGAAGTTCCTGGAATGGGAAAACCAGTGAAAGGGATATCAGCAAAAAAGAGGACAGATCCTAGCTACAGAATGAGGAAACATCCCTGAAACCCATATCCTGTTATTATTTCTACATTTTTATTGCAGAGCAGACATTAATTTAATTTGATTTAATATAGTAAAGTAATCTGTTCTTGTTATCTGCTCCTACAAGGACCAACTGCCATAATTCTGTCTCAATGCTTCTCTACTTCATGACTCAAGGTGAAAATTTCTGCTTTGCTCTTGTGAACTCATAGAAAATGCCACCCAGCTTTCTTTCCTTCACTTTCCTACTCTTTGGCTTTACAGTGTCATTCACATTACTGCTGATCCTTGAAAAGAGCAGTAGAATTCACACAGATCCATGTTTTAAGTCCCTATGGGCATATAGTCAAGAGTTTAAATATAATGACTTCAGAATTACAGCATGGCTACAAAAATAACCAGAGAAATAAATGTATAACTATTCAAATAAAACTGAAGACTTGTGCCATACTGCCAGCACTGGCAGTAGCAGGCAGCATCAGTGGAGTCACTCTCCTTTTGGGCAATGAGGACTTTGGACTAGGGAGAGGCTATAAGCAAGGAAACCTATGAAATTCAGAGTGAAGAAGATGGAACATAGTAATAAAGCCTCAACACAGGAACAGGAAGATTCTCTGACACAGTCAGTGAGAGTGTTCCCTGAGTCCAGCCATACATGGACCAAATGGGAAATGATTTTACTCTCAGTCTTGGGATTATTTAAGTAATATAACTTCTTTTTAATGCAAATAACAGGATGTTTGTTGTTTCTTTGCTTGCCTGTTTTTTTAATTTCAGGTTTAATTAGATAACATGATAAGCTATCCCAACCTTTCTTGGTGTTAGACCTTCCTAAGACTTGTCTACAGCCTTGGAACTTGCATTAGTTCTCAGTACCTTTGGAACTTCACTAATAATAACCTCAAGCATAATGACCATGTCTGTGACTCCCCTTTGTTCACAGGCCAAAGGAAAGGCCTTACATTGCTTTCTATGTGTCTCCTAGAAATGCTTTAAACACACCCTATTTCCCCCCATTCACATATAGGTCAAAGGGCAAAGGGGAAGCACAGTTCCACTGCATACAGTCTCATTTACTACTATATGACTAGGTACCTTTTCTCCTTAGTCTTCTTTGAATCTAAAGCTAATGTCATTCCTAAAATTTATGGTAATCTCTACATTTTCTCGTTATATGTAAAATGTTGGCCTTTACATCTTTATATAGGGATTTTGGGATTACTAAAACTCCTGTGCTTTTATGATAACATTTTTCAGATGGCTTTAAACACATTTTAAGTTGAAATACAAAGTTATTTTCCTGTAGCTTGTGATCCTTTTTTGGAATTAAAGTTTCTTGCATGGATTTTTTTTTAGGAAAAAATAATATTAGTTAAATGAGTGTTTTTGCTGCCTAATTTTGAGTTTTCTTTTTTGTTGTGTTATTCTCTTACTTTCAGCTTTCTAAGAAGTATGGAGTCCATGTTTGTGGAGAAGGAGGAGAGTATGAAACATTCACTTTGGATTGCCCTCTATTTAAGAAGAAAATAATTGTGTAAGATATCATTTCAGCATTTCTTCCCTTTCTTTAAATTTAAGTGATGAAAACAACTTAACATTAAGCTTGAGGCAACTTTTGTTGAGAGAAATAGAACGTGTCCTCCAAGTTCACAAACACTCAATTTGTTTAATACCAGTGAAGTCGTCTGAATACCTAAATCAATACCTGACAAGACGAGGCCTTCATAGAAGGCTATAAACTTTTTAGATATTGCACTTTCGTTTACCTGCTGATTATGCCCTGCAGTAAAACTGGTACCTACACACTGACACTTTTATCCTTTCATGAAGTGTGAATTGCCTGTATTATTTATCTTTCATTACAGCTACATTTGATAAACTGCCACATCAGTAGCCTGTGGGTTCCATTAACTCCATCCTCTTTTTCCCCTTTCTTGGCTTTTACAACTTGGAATAGTAATGCTAAACATTTCTCTTTTATTATTTGGGGTTATTTTTACATATAAACTTTGTTTTTGAGTGAATTCGGTTTTTGGCAAGCACTGTGATTTCTTTGCTATAGATTGTTAAAATTAGTGTAGTGAAAAACAAGAACTTCCTTTTTTTTTTTTTTTTGCAGTCTGTTAACGTTGTAATCTATACTCTAATTTGTGTTCCTCTTCTCCTATGCTAAGAGAGCACTTGATCTGCTTTTTCTAAGCTCTTATTCTTGGGAAGGATTGGCAGAATTATGCTCGACTTCAGGAACCACATCTGATGAAAGACTGGCATCCTATTTCAAGTGGACAGCTTCAACATGTTCACCACTAAGGGGTTATTTCTTTTTACATATTAATAATGAGTGAAGGAGTGATCTAAGAATATTAAATGGAATGCCTGGGTGGCTCAGTCGTTTAGTGTCTGTCTTAAGCTCAGGTCTTGATCACAGGATCCTGGGATTGAGTCCTGCATCAGGCTCCTTGCTCGGCTAGGAGCCTGCTTCTCCCTCTGCCCTCCCCCTGTTTGTGTTCTCTTGCTCTCTCATTCTCTCCCTGACAAATAAAATCTTAAAAAAAAAAAAAAAAAACAGAGAGAGAGAGAGAGAGAGAGAGAAATAAAATTAAGACAACTCTATGTGAATTTTCTAAAAAATATGTTTATCGGGGCACCTGGGTGGCTAAGTGGGTTAAAGCCTCTGCCTTCGGCTCAGGTCATGGTCCCAGAATCCTGGGATTGAGCCCCACATTGGGCTCTCTGCTCTGTGGGGAGCCTGCTTCCTCCTCTCTCTCTGCCTGCTTGTGATCTCTGTCAAATAAATAAACTAAAAAAATTTTTTTTTAAATACGTTTATCTAGTGAAACACGGCCAAGACATTTTCATTATCATATATGTAATATTCATCCACTCTTACTTCTTTCATGTTTTTCTAACTTCTTTTCCATTAATAATCATTGACAGAATTTATTTCACAAATATTTATCAAGTACCTATTATGTCTAAAACATTCTATTGGGCACTGTTGATGTTCAAAGATAGCTCCTGCCTTCAGAGGTTGAATGGAAGACACGTCTATGTACAATTAAGATACAAGATGATAAGGGATAAAAGTTATAAGTTCATGTGTAGGAGACCGTTCTTCTGGCTACTGTGATCACAAAATAATTCATGAATGAAATGTACATTAAGTCTTACTTCCATAAGAAAATACCGTTCTATTATTCAAGAAGAGTATTTGAATGCGCAGGTGAAATATAGTATAATGGGGGAACTTACAGTATATTTACTTATTAATATGAGACTAAATTTGTAAAAAAAAAAAAAAAAAAAAAAGACATGCTAAGGAGAAAATGCCAGAGAATACAATTTTTCCCATTTATTTGACAACTTGAGGTTCTAAAAGTCTTTAGAACCTAGAATTATAAGAGACGTACTATATAAGCAGAAGGTCCGTTTATTATAGTGCTTTAGACCTGAAAACTGAAACTTTTGTAGACTTCATTTGTAGGCAAGGGAACCTAAGCCTGGCCAAGACAATGCCATGGGAGAAATCAGTCATGCTATTTTTAGAGATGGATGTCAGGGGAGGTATATTTAAACTCTTAGTGCTGAAATGTTTAGTTCAATTGAATAATCATTTATTGAGGTGAATTATTTGGGTGGAACTCTGCAAGCTACTGCTCTGCTCTGTAGAAGTTTTTTCCATAACAGGAGAGACAGGTGCATCAACTATGTAAGTGCTAATATATACAGGTATGTATCTTGAGAGCACAGAGGAAGCACTGTCTTTTCATTCCTGCTCATTTATCAGTTCATCACTCATCTAATTCTGATGCTTAAACATATTCTGTGCTTCTTTCTTCATAGGCTATGCCTCACCTTATCTTCATAACTTTTTTATTTGATGCCTTTTCTCTAGCTTGCCTTCCCATTTTTCTCCTCTTTGCTAAATCCTTCCTTTTTTTTTTTTAAATTGAAATATAGTTGACACACGATGCTACATTATGTTACTTTCAGGTGTACAACCTAGCAATTCAACAAGTCTATAAGTTCTGCTCTGCCCATCACAAGTATGGCCACCATCTGTCACCATACAGCACTACTACTAGTAGTGACTATCTTTCCTATGCTGTAAAAGTCCTTCCATTTTTAAAAGCTTCTGTTGCCATCCCTTCTAGTGCTTGTTCTCATTCCTAAACTCTTAGAACACATAGTTGTCACTCATAAGTGTTTGTTAAATATTGTTGAATTAATCAGTCATTTATTGTTTTTAAAAATCTATCCCATTTCCACTTACTTCTATGTGTTCCTTTTTAGGTTGTAATTGGAGGTGATAGGTTGGAACATATCCTAGTTTGTGGAAAAAGCATGTCACCTATTATATATAAAATCTTTCCTCCTCTTTAAAATAGAAAATGTCATCATCATACCTACCTGATAAGCACTAAATGTGATACTGGGAGTGAATACACATTGCACATTCTAAAACTGTATGTAAATGAAAGTTACTTTATTTTTTTTTATTAAAAGATTTTATTTATTTATTTGACAAAGAGGGATCACAAGTAGGCAGAGAGGCAGGCAGAGAGAGAGGTCTCCCTATTGAGCAGAGAGCCTGATGTGGGACTCGATCCCAGGACCCTGAGATCATGACCCAAGCTGAAGGCAGCAGCTTAACCCACTGAGCTACCCAGGCACCCCTGAAAGTTACTTTATTTAGAGATGATACAACTAAAAGATAAGTTCTTATAACTGTCTGTTAAAAACTGACTATTAATAATACTGGATCTGGTAACTTTGAATTCATTCTTGGACAAATTAAAATTTCTCCTGTTTTGTAGTCTGCCACAATTCATAAAGCTAATTGATTGTTAGGAATCCCATTTCAAATGTCTGATTCAAATTGTTTTGATGAAAAAGAGATCATCTCTAAGGGGAGAAAAATTAAACTTTTACCTGCAAAATGACTTGATTATTATTAGGGCTTTTTTTTTTTCCTTCAAAAACACAGATTGAATCGAAGTAATTTAGAGAAATTGGGGTGGTTCTAGAAGTTTACTATAAGATACATTTTGTCCCAATTAACATTTTTTAAAATCTTGTAGGAAAGACTGATGTAGCAGTCTTTGTCTGGAAGTAATTTAAAAATTTTCTCACTAGAGCATTTTACAATTCACTTTTCATGTCAATTAATATGTGATTACTCACTTTTAGATAGAGATTTTTAGTTCAGAGAGTGAAGGGTTTTTTCTGAGAGGCCTTGAGGAAAACAATTACAGCTTAACCTTTATGAAAGGAAGATAATAGTGGGGCAATTGAAGGTCCTCAAATAAAGAGCCTACTTTTTTATTACTTCTTACTTTAAAATACATGTGTGTATTTATCAGACATAAGAACAGAACTCTCAATGTTGTATTAATGAAAGTGATTTTCTTCTATTAATGAACATATTTTCAAAATGTCAGTATTCAGTACATCCCCATCTTTCATTTGCTTTATTAATATTCCTATACTAATAAAGTTGCTACACATGGGATGGATGAAGGGAGGGGGGAAGGAAGGAAGTACTAAATTCTGTGGTTAAAACACTTTGTACTCATTTTTCCCACCTACTCCTATTTTCTCCCCACTCAAGGCATAATTCAGCACAGGGCATCACAATGTGGCATTCAGTGGGGATGAATCAAGTACTTACCTACCTTCTGACATCTATCCTGTATTATGTGGGATTTATTTAAACTTACGAACTATTTTCCTTATATTTAAATGTTTAGACCTATTAAGTGTTATCTTTTTTATGCTAGAAGATAGCATATGGTACATTGGTGTGTGTGCATGTATATATATGTACATGTATACATGCAGTGTACACATATGAGAAAGTATCTATTCATGAGATGATAGGTAATTTTAAAAATCAATGTGGGTTTATGAGAATTCAGTAGTGTGTAATGTGAAGATACTTAACAAAATTTCAACTATAATCATTTATTCAACAAAAGTCTGATGAAATACCAGACAGTGTACTCTGTACTGAGCCAAGAGGGGTGGGGTGGGGGAAGTCACACAAAGGTGATCAAAACTTCGTCCCTCTCTAAGAAGAAAGATAAGCATACAAACACATAGTCGTAATGTAGTGGATGTGCAATGAAAGGCCTGTGAACACATTACAAAAGCACATAAAAGAAGACAAGTAAGGACTATTGGAAAATGTCAAGGAAGGCTTCACAGAAATGTTACTGAAGATGTCTATGAGGACAAGTGTGAGTCCACAGGGAATATCTGTATATGTTATTCTCTCAGAGGAATGATAGAAACAAAGACCATGGCTGTCTGAAGAGACAATGTCAGGTTTTTTTGTTCTGAAGTGAGGGTATAGGGCCTGACCTCACACCATGGGAGCCTGGCCTGACTCAGCTGTCCTTTTGAAGTTGTACCTAGGGGTAAGCCTAATGGAACAGTGAAAGGAAACATGGGTTAGCCTCTGAGGCTACCAAGAAGCCAAGGTTGTATAAGAGGTAGTGCCCAGACTGACTATTTGTATTAACAGGGAAAGGGGAGGAGAACACCAACTGGAAAGCATTTTTGCTGTGGCACAATTGGTCTTAATTTTCTGGGTCACTCTAAGGACATTTCAGCAGTTCCTACTCTAGGTTTCAGAGAAATCCATGAAGTAGAAACCAAAGATCCTTGAAAGCTGAGTTTCAGTTGAGTGTCTGAAAGGGAGAAGAAGAGCAATAGTGGCATTATTCTGTTTGAAACTAAAAACTGTTCATTTGAGATCTAGTCTCTTCCAGTTGTTTGACTTTGTATAAGTGAATGAAATGATGTTAGTCAACTAAAGATTACGGGTTTAATAGAATCCGTAAAAATCATATTCTTCTTTATTTAGTGCTTAGAATATTCTGTATTTTCTCTGGATAACCATCTTTATTCAGAATGCAGTAATTACATTAATTAAATGAGCTATTTGCTGTCAACCTTCTGTTTCTAGTGCAGATAACTGGCATGAGAAGGGAGGGCCCAAAACCCTTTCTACTGACATAGCTTAGGTTCTGGGTTAATTACAGTTTTGGTCCACTCCATTGTCAAGAATATCAAAACCAAGCTGCCTAGATTAGGCATAATTGAGGTTCAGAGTCAGTTTCCAAGGTTGAGATCAGGAACAGGGAGATTGAAATTTAATGTAAGAGTAAGGTTGTGCATAGGAATTGGAATCTGCATCTGATCGATGATCTAAGATAGGACCAGAATAACGAGCAGTTTTGGGATAAGTAGGAAAAACAAGATTAGGGCTAACAAGCCAGAGGGGCAGGTGTGAGAAAGCAAGCCGGCCTCTTTACTTTCTCTTTCTCCTCCTCATTATCCCAGAGACATCTTTTGGTTGATGTACCTGTGAAAGCAGGTTATATCTTTCTGCCAGGATCCTGACTGTTTAATAATTCTGTTTCTTTTATAACATAAGTTGCTTTCCTTGTAATGTCACTGAAGCCCTTTTTAATGTTATTTTTTCGTAAGCATTAACAAGAGGCATATTTGATATTAAAGGTTCATGAATAGTAGCTGACTCTTTTAATCATCATATTTTTTTTTCTCTATCTCTGATCTTTCAAAGGGAAAAGTAAACAGATTTTGTCCATGAAAATTTAATATTCTGGAGCCAAGTATTTTGAGGTTCCTTTTATTGCCACTAAATAACTTTACATTATAAAAGTTGACTCAAAAATATCTTACATTAGTGACAAAGTCAAATAAAGTTAACAATTTGTTTTGCTATCCTACAAAGGTTAAAATGCTAACAATGTATTAATATAAATAATGGAACTAGTTCCCAAGGCATTAAAGAGATACGGGGAAATTCTGTTTTTAAAATTTAGTTGAAATGCAAAACACTATTGCTTTCTTAATAAACAACAATAAAAAATAATTAGTTATTAGAACTTCACACATAATCTTAGTTATTCATATGCGCTTTACAGGGTATCTTTGATAAAAGTTCAGTTAATTTACATGTATCCATATGGTGCCAGCAAGCAGTTCATACCATTTTACCTGAATGTGGTAATTACTATGTCAGACAATCAATTTTAATAGCAATGATATTGCAGTGTGAAGAGTTCACCTAGAGCTTAAAACCGTCACCAGTACTGCTTTTGTGAAGGATAATTGAGATTTTGTGTGAAACACTGAATGAATTACCTCTTGAAAATGAAAGGAATAATGAAGATAAAGTGCTATTGTTTAATGGTTAGCCCCTACCAAGCAAATTTGTGAAAATGAAATTGAATAGGAATTTTAAGTCTCAAAACTGTTCAGAGAGCTTTGAGTGAACCTGAAAGTTGAACTATGTCATTATAAAGACAAAAGCGTCTTTACTTTTTCTTGTAAATTTAGCATCCTCGATCCTTTTCCCAATAAAATATTGGATTCTTAAAAATAGATGTTAATCACTACATATTGTTTACCAGTGGAAATAAATACAAAAGTAGGATTTTGGGTCTCTTCTATTCACTAGCAGAGAACAATTTGCCACAATTTACATAGTAAATAAACACATTATAAAATTTTTATGTTTTAGGGATTCATCAGAAGTGGTCACACATTCAGCTGATGCATTTGCACCTGTTGCTTATCTACGCTTTTTGGAATTGCACTTGGAGGACAAGGCAAGTAAATAAGATTCACTTTCCCAGTGATTTCAAGAGAAAATTGGGATATATGCATTGGCTCTGTATCTATAATGCTATAACAACAGATAAAAGGTTAAAAAAAAAAGTCATTTTATCATTAATGATTTTTTTCCAGATCCTCAGTCAGTAACTAAAAATTTTGCAAATTTTTATGGTTTTGAGAACTCTATATGATGCCTAAGAAATTACATTTCTGAAGGGCTTGCAACTCACTTAAAAAGGGAATCATATATACATTAACCAATGAGAAGATAGGACAGTATACAACCAAATATTAGATCACCTGGTAAAATAAGAATTGCTTCATTGTACATAAGCATGAGGGGAAAGGTTTGAGAATGAATTGGAGTTTCATTATACAAAGTTTAGGAGTGGAAGAAAAGAAAAAATAAAAGCTTTTCCAAAAATACCCAAGAAAACAGAAGTACAAATGAAAGATGGAAAGTGAAGCAAAAGTGATAAAGAGTTTTATTTTAAATACGTTGATTGTCAAGGTATAGCAGAATGTCAGTTTAAGGATGTCTTGTGGAATAGGTAGAGATCTGGATTAGACCCTTTGATTAAAGGGTCTTCTCCTTACTGGGTGTTATAAGTGATGAAACACTGAATTCTACTGAAACCGATATTGCACTGTATGTTAACTAACTAGAATTAAATTAAAAAAATTTTAAAGTCCGCCACTTGAAATATAAAGGATTGGAAGAAGTTTTCTGCATCTTTAGTGTTCTATCGCCAAGTCTTGAGGCTATTTATGATAGAGAATCTGAAGAATCAAGAGAGTTTAATGAAGATTGGCAAAGGAAGGAAAAGAATGGTAACCAGAAATTAGGATGAAAGAGTTTCTCTAGGAAGAGTATAATTATCAGTGTCTAGCAAAATTAAGATAGAAAGTAAGTCAAAAGCTGGTAATCCTTGAGAAAGTAAAGCTGTACTATTCAAACATCCTTCATATCCAGGGAAAGGAACCTCTTACTTTCTCGGTCTCTGCCGCTATTGCTGCCATGTGCACACACACAAAATATAAACTGTTGAATTTTTTGTTTTGTTTTTTGGGGAGTTTTTTTGAGGAAACTTATTTTGTTTAGACATATCAGCCATTATATGTGCAGCTATACCTAAATAGCTCATTGTTCACCTTGTTGTTTTAGTATTTCATTTGTTCACAGTCCATTTGCCCTCTCAAAGAAAAGAATGTTATTTCTTTAAGGTGGAATATTCACTGACACTAAATAAATATGGTGCATTTTCTTTCTTCTTCTTTTTTTTTCTTTTTTTAGGTGTCCACAGTACCTGACAACTACAGAACATCTAATTATATACATAATTCTTGAAGAACATTTTGAACATTGTTTACTAAGCTGCCAATTCTATATGAAAAAAACTACATAACATTTCCTCAACTATTATATCGAGCTCATTCTCTGCATTTTTTATTAGAAATATGTATCTTTATCAGAAGAAGTTAATAGGAACATTGATGATTGGGGAAATGTGAAAGTCTCATTCATTATTATTATTTTTTTTTATAAACATATATTTTTATCCCCAGGGGTACAGGTCTGTGAATCACCAGGTTTACACACTTCACAGCACTCACCAAATCACATACCCTCCCCAATGTCCATAATCCCACCCCCTTCTCCCAAACCCCCTCCCCCCGGCAACCCTCAGTTTGTTTTGTGAGATTAAGAGTCACTTATGGTTTGTCTCAAAATGGATGAAGGACCTCAATGTACGAAAGGAATCCATCAAAATCCTTGAGGAGAACACGGGCAGCAACCTCTTCGACCTCTGCCGCAGCAACATCTTCCTAGGAACAACGCAAAAGGCAAGGGAAGCAAGGGAAAAAATGAACTACTGGGATTTCATCAAGATCAAAAGCTTTTGCACAGCAAAGGAAACAGTTAACAAAACCAAAAGACAACTGACAGAATGGGAGAAGATATTTGCAAACGACATATCAGATAAAGGACTAGTGACCAGAATCTATAAAGCGCTTAGCAAACTCAACACCCAAAGAACAAATAATCCAATCAAGAAATGGGCAGAAGACATGAACAGACATTTCTGCAAAGAAGACATCCAGATGGCGAACAGACACATGAAAAAGTGCTCCATATCACTCGGCATCAGGGAAATACAAATCAAAACCACAATGAGATATCACCTCACACCAGTCAGAATGGCTAAAATCAACAAGTCAGGAAATGACAGATGCTGGCAAGGATGCGGAGAAAGGGGAACCCTCCTACACTGTTGGTGGGAATGCAAGCTGGTGCAGCCACTCTGGAAAACAGCATGGAGGTTCCTCAAAATGTTGAAAATAGAACTGCCCTATGACCCAGCAATTGCACTATTGGGTATTTACCCTAAAGATACAAACGTAGTGATCCAAAGGGGCACGTGCACCCGAATGTTTATAGCAGCAATGTCCACAATAGCCAAACTATGGAAAGAACCTAGATGTCCATCAACAGATGAATGGATCAAGAAGATGTGGTATATATACACAATGGAATACTATGCAGCCATCAAAAGAAATGAAATCTTGCCATTTGCAACAACATGGATGGAACTAGAGCGTAACATGCTTAGCGAAATAAGTCAAGCAGAGAAAGACAACTATCATATGATCTCCCTGATATGAGGAAGTGGTGATGCAACATGGAGGCTTAAGTGGGTAGAAGAATAAATGAAACAAGATGGGATTGGGAGGGAGACAAACCATAAGTGACTCTTAATCTCATTCATTATTATTGGTGACTTCCTCAGGATTCACTTTCTCTGACTTTAGTTACCATGTCCTATCCATGACCTGTACATAATATGTGGTCTTTTTTCCCCTTTTACTTCATCTCCAACTCTCATTTCTGTAACATTTATTTTCCTTCATCCCATTGTTTTATTTTTCTCCTTTTCTCTTTCCTGCTCTCATTTCTGCCAGTTGTCTAATGATGCAGAGCATTTGAAAATCAGAATGAAAAGGCAGTTTACTTAGCCAGTCAAGTTTATTCTACTGTATATTACTGGCATGACTTGTCATTTTTTGTTTCGATACAGTATTCATTTTATCAACAGTATTGGACAATCAGGAAGAGTATCATTAGGTCTGAGTATTTTATAACAATGAATAATGCAATTTTTATATCCAATGGGAAGAAGTCTTTTCAACAAACGGTGTTTGGGAAACTGGATAGCAACATGCAAACAAATGCAACTGGACCACTTTCTTACACCATTCACAAAAATAAATTCATAGGGGAAGGGAGGGAAAAAAATGAAACAAGATGAAACCAGAGAGGGAGACAAACCATAAGAGACTTCATCTCGGGAAACAAACTGAGGGTTGCTGGAGGGAAGAGGAGTGGGAGGGATGGGGTAGCTGGCTGATGGACATTGGGGAGGGTATGTGCTATGGTGAGGAAAAAAAAAATAAAAAGAAAATTAATTAAAAAAAGATTGAAGACCTAAATGTGGGACCTGAAACCACAGAAATTCTAGATGAAAACAAGGGCAATAACCTCTTTGACATCAGACATGGCAACTTCTTTCTAGGTAAAAGCTCCTAAGGCAAGGGAAATAAAAGCAAAAATAAACTACTGGTACTTCATCAAAATAAAAAGCTTCTACACAGCAAATGGAACAATCAACAAAACTAAAAGACAACCTAAGAATAGGAGAAGATATTTGCAAATGACATATCTGATAAAGGGTTAGTGTCTGAAATACATAAAGAACTTAGAAAATTCAATACCCAGAAAACAAATAATCCAGTTAAAAAATGGGCAGAAGACATCTCTACATCTTCTTTCTCCAAAGAAGATGTAGAGATGGCCAACAGACATATGAAAAAATGCTAAACATCACTCATAAGCAGGGAAATGCAAATCAAAACTACAATGAGATATCATCTCATACCTGTCAGAATGACTGAAATAGCAGGTGTTGGTGAGGATGTGGAGAAAGGGGAACTTTCAATGTTGCAATGTTGGTGGGAATGCAAGCTAGTGCAGCCACTCTAGAAAACAGTGTGGAGGTTCCCCAAAAAGTTAAAAATAGAACTGCCCTATAATCTAGCAAGCGCCATTGGATATTTACCCAAAGAATACAAAAATACTAATTCAACGGGATACATGCACCCCTGTGTTTATAGGAGCATTACTTACAATAGCCAACTTATAAAAAAAAAAAACCCACAATATTTTGGTATTATCTGTGCTGACTTTAGACAACTTTATTTTGAATAGACTTAATTTTTTACAACAATTTTGGATCCACGGAAAAATTGAGCAGAAGGAACAGAGAGTTCCCATATGCCCCCAGCCCTCACACATGCATAGCCTTCCCTGCTGTCAACATCTGGTGTCAGAGTAGTACATTTATTACAATCAATGAACCCACAAACAATGAATGACACATCTTTATCACTCAAAGTACATAGTTTACATTATGGTTTACTCTTAGTATTGCATACTCTATGGGTTTGAACAAATGTATAGTGACATATATCCACCATTATGGCATCATACAAAATAGTTTCACTGCCCTGGAAATTGTCAGTGCTCTGCCTGTTCATCCTTTCTTTTCCCTCTTACCCCTGGTAACCAATGACCTTGTTACTGTCTCTATAGTTTTACCTTTTCCAGAGTGTCATATAATTGCAGTCGGGTAATGTGTAGCCATGCTTTTTTCACACTGGCTTTTTTCACCTAGAAGATATGCATTCAACTTTCTCCATGTCTTTTCACGAGTTTTAAGTGTTGAGAATTGCATTGTCTGGATATACCACAGTTTACTTCTCAATCACCTACCGAAGAACATCTTGGTTACTTCTAAGTTTTGGCAATTATAAGTAGAGCTGCAATAAATATCCATGTGCAGGTGTTCGTCCTCAACTCCCTTGGGTAAACACCAAGGAGTGTGATTGCCAGATTGTACTGTTAAGAATATGTTTAGTTTTGGGCGCCTGGGTGGCTCAGTGGGTTAAGCCGCTGCCTTCAGCTCAGGTCATGATCTCAGGGTCCTGGGATCGAGTCCCGCATCAGGCTCTCTGCTCAGCGGGGATCCTGCTTCCTCCTCTCTCTCTCTGCCTGCCTCTCTGCCTACTTGTAATCTCTCTCTGTCAAGTAAATAAATAAAATCTTTAAAAAAAAAAAAAAGAATATGTTTAGTTTTGTAAGAAACCACCAAACTGTACTCCAGTGTGGCTGTACAATTTTATATCCCCACTGTCAATAAATGAGAATTCCTGTTGCTCTGCATCTTCATCAGCTTTCAATATTGTCAATATTTTGGACTTTTTCCATTCTAATAGGTGTGCAGCATTATCTTGTTTTAATTTGATGGGGAACATTTTTCATATGCTTTATTTGCCCATTCCCATATCTTTGGTGAAGTGTCTGTTCAGCTCTTTGCTCATTTTTTTAATTGAGTTGTTTTCCTGATGACATTTGATGGGGAACATTTTTCATATGCTTTATTTGCCCATTCCCATATCTTTGGTGAAGTGTCTGTTCAGCTCTTTGCTCATTTTTTTAATTGAGTTGTTTGCTTTCTTATTATTGTGTTTTAAGAGCTTGCTGTATATTTTGGATAGTAATTCTTTATCAGCTATATCTTTTGCAGATATTTTCTCCTAGTCTACAGCTGTCTTCTCATTTCCTTGGTACTGTCCTTTACGAAGCAGAAGTTTTAATTTTAATGAATTATTATTTCATTCATATATCGTACCTTTATCTATCGTATTGTATCTAAAAAGTGATCCTCTAACCAAAGATCTTCTAGATTTTCTTTTATGTTATTTTCTAGGTGTTTTATAGTTTTACATTTTAATTTGAGTCTGTGTTCCATTTTGAGTTAATTTTTATAAGGAAGTATAAGGATTATGTCTGGATTCATTTTTTTATATGTGGAAGTATAGCTGTTCTGTTACCATTTGTTGAAAAGACTATCTTTTCTCCATTATTTCCCTTGCTCCTTTGCCAAAGATCAGTTAACTATATTTGTGTGGATCTATTTCTGGACTCTCTGTTCTATTGCTCTGTTTATCTCTTTTTTTACCAATACCACAATGCCTTAATTAATAACTTAATAGTTGTCTTGAAGTCAGTAATGTCAGCCTCCTGATTATTCTTTTCCTTCAATATTTTATTGACTATTCTAAGTCTTTCCATATAAATATCAGAATAAATTTGTAACTTGCTGACATTTTTATTAGGATTGTATTGAAGCTGTAGATCAAATTAGAAAAAAAAAAAAACAAAAACAAAAAAACAAACAAACAGATCTTGACAATACTGTCTTTCTACCCATGATTATGGAATATCTCCATTGTGTGATTTCTTTCATTAGTATTGCTAAGACATTTTACTTGTCTTCATTATTAAAATTTAAGTTAAATGTTGCCTCCTTTAGGCCCTTTTTTGGGTTTTGTTTTTATTTTTGTTTTTGTTTTTTTGCAAATGACAAGCTTTGTTGTGGCATTCTTAGTGTGGAACCAGAGGGAAACAGTGAGAGTTTCTTTCCCAGAAATCCCACTGCATCTCAGTGGCTTGGGCAAAGGTTGGGCTAAGTCACCATCTTTACTCCTGTCCTCGCACAGGTAATAGAGAAGGGTATGCTCTAGAGGGAAAACAAAGTATGATTTCCAAAAGAAAGATGAATAAATGCTAGAGGACAAAAATACAGATACCTTTTCACATGCTTTATCAAAATCACATTGCTATTTCAAATTCATAGTAAATTAACATTCCACCCCAAATAATAGTGAGATGTAGAATGTAGTACCTTGAATATCACTCTGAAAATCTGTATCTGTTCCCTAAAGTCCTTTAATTTCATTCAATTCATTCTATAACACATTTGCAGTCTAGCTTATGAAAAACTGCTGTTGCTCTTTTCTCAACTTTATAATCCCTAATTAATCCTTTCCTTGATAATATTGACCACCATCTCCTTGAAAAATTCCCCTGTAATGGTTATATGTCACTGTACCATTCTGATTTCTTCTATCTCCTTCAGTAGTTCCTCTGCTTCTTACCTTCAACAAATGTATATAACCCCAGTTCTTTTTAAGGTTGCATTTTTTTTCTTTTTCTACATTTTCTGTCTCTGGAATTTTGTCTTCTCCCACAATCTACTTTTCAGCTCTATGCAAATGATTCTAAAGTTACTCCCTTTCTGGTCTTTCTGCTTATTTCTTTCTCCGTATTTCTGACTGGCTGCTGGACATTACTGCCAATATCTATCAGGTTCATTGTGTACAAGCCTGAACCCATTTTCTCCTACAGGTGTAACTTCTGCCTGTTTTTGTTCTTTAACACAATTGTCTTCCCCTTAGTAACTCAGGAACAGAATATTGGCATCATCTGTTACAGCTGGGTCTCCTTTACCATGACATTCAGTTGGTTGTCTAATTCTTTACATGCTAATTCTCTAATATATATTTTACACCATTCCATCTCCATGCCCACCTCTCTAGTTAAACTCATATCTTGCCCAAACTCTTGGACAGCATACAGCTTCTTTAAGTGAACTCTTTGCTTTCATTATCCCCCTATTTTATTCTACTGCTGTATTTATTTTTGTGTCTCTGCACAAAAATCCATAATACAACTACATTGTTTTTTAAATAAACAGGATGTGTAGATCTTAATTGAAGACTGTATAATATGGTAGTGCAACTTCTTTTCTCAGTCTTGCTCTCAGGAACCCCCTCATGTATCCTTTCCCCTTAGTAGTACAGAACAATTGGATGGATTCTCCCTTACTGTGCCTTCTGCTTCTCTCCTCCCTTGCCTCTGGTTATTCCGTCTTATCTGTCTTCCTTTCTTTTTGAACTCAAATACTTACACATTTAGCCATACCGGATCAACTGTCCTAATACTTTGTTTCTTCCTTTCTTGTGACAAAAACTTAATCAGCTTTATGTTATAACGTTTAAGGACTTATTTCCACTAGGTTGTAAATTTCTTGAGGACTGTTCCTTTTTCATTTTTGTACTCTGTAACAGCTGTTCTGGAATAAGATTTTTGAGTTTATAATTGATTGTTATTTTCTTACTTCATTTTTTCTTCTTACAGAATTTTATAAACATATGCTTCCTTTTCATGTTGCCTACCATTTAATGAAAGTCACTTTCTCGTTCATTTTTCTTTTATCTTGTTAGAGAAAAATGCTCTTAAAGCAAGCTAGAATATAAAATATAACCTTTAGACAGGTTGTTAGTGTAAAATTTAAGTTATCACTAAGATTTTCACTTTATATATGATGACCTGTAAACTTACCCAATAATTAATCTAGTTAAATTTTATCTTTAAAATTATAAAGTTATTTATGCAAGTATAAAACTTTTGTCAACTAAACAGGGGATCCCAAACAAAATAACTGAATAATGGAAAGCTCCAGGTTAAAAATGGGGAAATATATTAAAATTTCTTTGGGGCCTTGACTTTATTGCTTATGGCAAACTTGATGCTAAAATATGCCATACATCACTGCAGTGACAGGCTTGAGAAAATGAAAAATACAAAGCTTTACATAAATCAGCCAAAAGATCATATTAAAATGCATAACCTTTAACAGAAAAATCAAGACTTCTACTTTTCACCATTCACAAGCTTTTTCTTCCTTATATAGTTGTTTTAGAATTTCCAAACAGCTCTGTGAGAAATAATATTTCAAATTAATTGTTGACAAAGCCACTGCGTTTTTAAAGAAACAGGTTCACAAACACTTAGCCCCAATTCTATTAATGGACTACTATTTCTTATTACTTAATTTGATTTTTGTCGAATAATCTCATGGGACAAGTATATATTTTATATGATTGTAAAAGCCCACATTCCAAGAAGTTGTAACTTTTAAAAATATCATAGTCTCATAACCCATTCTTGGCTCTTTTCATTTTATTTTGCTTTATTTCAGAAATACCATCAAATATCTTGAAAAACTTTATAGCATTAAACTGTCTCTGTGCTTTTATTTTTTTTTGCTTCAATCTAACATACCTAAGAGTACTTACTCTGTTTAAAAAATTGTTAGCACCCCTTGGAATTCACTATAAATAATGACAAATTACAGAGTAATTTTAATTCTAAGTTCAAATCAAAGTTAATACAGGTAATCATTATTCCCAGCATCATGATTACAGTGACAGATATCTAGTCTGTCTAGAGTGATGTATAGGATATGATCCTGTTTTTCTGAAAAATACTGATGGAGTCAAGGAGCTTATATATTCATTTATATTTGAATGAAGATGGTAAGGGTGGGCACGTAATAACCAGAGTGATAATATTGGCTATCTTGGGGGTAAGGGGCTTAAGAGGAAAAACAGAAAAACTTAATACTTATATAATCTATAATCTGTAGCTTCTTATAATGAGTATATACATGTAAATTTAAAAATATTTGATTAAGAAAATTAACCTCAGGAGGTGGAGATGATAAAATGAGTTCCAGTGCTAAACAAATACATAAATGTTATTCCACAACACTTTTGTAGTCAAGGTAGAAAGAGACATACTAGGATTCTTTAAAATTTTCCATAGAACTCAAGTGAAAACAGTACCCACAATGTGGGTTGAAATCTAGTTGATCCTGTAGTAAAGTCTGCACAGAGAATGCTGGGAGGAAAGTATACATAAAAAAAGGACCAAAAACATTCAGATAGCGGGCCTCTTAAGTTTGTTATGCATGGGAATTGCTCTCGCTTCTCATATCAACATGTATAAACTTGAAGATCCTGTCCAGAGAGATAAGCTGCCATGTCTTTATGCCACTTCAAAAATATTTCCTTACAGAAGAGACAATGGAGGAAGGAAGATGAATGATGACTTTTCACTCACCAGCATTCGAGTTCAGTACAGCTTTTCTACCCCACTCCCTCCCCCACGTTTGTCCTCAAGCTAAAGAGCAGAAAAATGATTTGATAAGAAGGAGCAAAGCGGATCGCAAACTTTAAATCCTAATTCTACAAACCTCAATGATATAACTTGACATTCAGAGAGATTTCGGCCTTGGGTACTACTAAGTCACTGCTGCTGCAAATTGTCATTGGAGCAGAGTAATAAATCAAGCATCAGATTCACTTAGATTTAGAGAGCCGCTTGACTCATTTGTATCCCTAATGCATGGATTTCAGTAGTAGCAACGATATACCACTGTCAAGAGGATCAAACTGGACAGTGGAAAAGTGTTTTTAATCCAAAATCTATGGTGGACCTATCAGTTTGGGGGGAGGCAATAAAAATAATCAGTTGATTTTCTTGTCTGCTTTCAAATTCTAGTGAACTATATATTTTGTCCTACTATTTATTTAGTTGGTAAGCTCTTGTATGCAGCTTGTTATTGTTATTGTCATTGTTGCTTTAAAAATAAAGTTTCTGATGTTTTTATAAAGTTTCACTTTGGTGATTTCTTATAAAAGAAAAGTCGAATAGTCCTCATTTATTTTACACATATTTATTGAGTGCTTAACATCTGTTTCCTAGCACTAGGGATACAGTAGTGAACTAAACATCCAAAAATTATTTCCTTCATGAAGCTTATATCTTATAGAATGAGACAAATAAATAAATGTTTAAAATAAGGGAGACGGTGAGAAAGTTGTCTTACTATCCATAAAAATGGGATTAGATTTTATGGAAAAAGCATAGTCTGAGAATCCTGGGTTTCCATGGTGACAGAGTAAGAAGACCAGACTTTTTGGTCATATGGGAGATAGTGTTAGTGAGCTTGTGAGAAGCCTGTAGATGCAGCCAAAGAGTGATTCAGTAAACTGGAAAAAGGTTCAAGAGAAAATATTAAGAATGAAAACATGGTGAGAAACAAAGAAAGTATACATTAGAGATTAAGAAAGTAAAAACATGAAGTGGTCTAGAATACATGTAATTAATGTCAGAAAAAAAGGAGAGGGATAATGGGAAAGGTAAAATATTTCAAAAGATAATGGCTGAGAACTTTCCAAAGTTGATGAAACACACCAAGGTATAGATTCAAGAGGTTTTATGAACCCTAAGCTATATAAAAAATTTTTTTAAATACATATTTAGGCATATAATGATGAAAATGCTAAAAACAAAAGGCAAAGTAAAGAAATTGAAAACAGTTAAAATATGCTAAAAACAGGCTACTTTCAAAGAAGCAAATATTAGAATAAAACCTAACTTTTAAATGGTGGGGGGGGGGGGAGAAAGAAAGAAATGCAAGCAGTGGAATCATGTATTTTGTAATACTGAATGAAAATAACCCAATCCTAGAATTCTGTACCCCAGCAAAAATACCCCTCAGACATTAAAGTGAGAATACTTTCAGGATGACATCAGAATTCACTGATGTATGTTTATGGTTTATTCATTTCACTGTAATTTGTTTCCTCAAGAAATAAGCAAATATTTAATTCTAGCTAATAACATTCATGTTAAGGTCTTTAATGCCCTTTGGTGTGGGTCTGTTAGTAATAAATTTTTTTAGTTTTTATTTGAAACTTTTCTTAACTTCACTTTTGCTTTATCCCAACATTTTATTAAGGAAAATTTTAAACATACAGAAAAGTTGAAAGGAAGGAGAAATAAAGACATTCCCAGACAAACAAAAGCTGAGGGAGTCCATTGCGACTAGACATGCCTTCCTTAAAAGTAATGCTTAAGGGCACCTTGGTTCTCTCCATCAGAAAGGATGAATATCCAACTTTTGTATCAGCATGAATGGGACTAGAATAGATTATGCTGAGTGAAATAAGTCAAGCAGAGAGAGTCAATTATCATATGATTTCATTTACTTTTGGAGCATGAGGAGAATAACATGGAGGACATGGGGAGATGGAGAGGAGAAGTGAGTTGGGGGAAATTGGAGAGGGAGACAAACCATGAGACACTGTGGACTCTGAGAAACAAAATGAGGGTTTTGGAGGGGAGAGGGAAGGGTGGTTGGGTGAGCCTGGTGGTGAGTATTATGGAGGGCATGTATTGCATGGAGCACTGGGTGTGGTGCATAAACAATGAATGCTGAAACACTGAAAATAAAATAAAATAAAATGAAAAAAAAAAAAGTATTGCCGAAGGAAGTTCTTTAAGTTGAAAAGAGAAGAAAGAAGAAAAAAGGACCCTAGGCAGCAATACTAAAGCATATGAAAATGTAAAACTTTCTGATAAATATAAATACAGAGACATATAGAATCCTATAACTGTAATGGGTGTTACATTAACTACTTTTTTTTTTTTTTTTTTTTGGTGAAAGAGAGCACGAGCACAGGGAGACAGAGTAGTCGGAAGAGGCAGAGGGAGAAACAGGCTCCCCACTGAGCAAGGAGCCCAATGTGGGACTTGATCCCAGGACGCTGGCCTCATGACCTGAGCCGAAGGCAGCCTCCCAGCCAACTGAGCCACCCAGGCATCCCTACATTAACTACTTTTAATTCTGGTATGGAATTTTACAAATAAAAATTTAAAAATAACCATAACCATAAATCTATGTTAAAGAATACAAAATATACAAAAAGATAATTTGTGACATTGGTAATATAAAATGGAAGGGGGAAATGTAAAGAAGGAGAGTTTTATTTGTGACTGTTTTCAGTTTAAATAGATTATAATAACTATAAGATGTTCCATGTAATTTCCAATAGTAACCACTAAGAAAATACCTATAGAAGATGCATAAAAGTAAGAAAGCAAACAAAGCGTGCCCCCATCCCCCCAAAATTAACAAAACACACCACGTACAGCTGTAAGACAGGAATGACAAAATAACTACAGGACATAAAACAATTAACAATATGACAGTAGCAAATTCTGCTTTATCAGTAATTGCTTTAAAGGTAAGTGGATTAAATGCTTCAATCAAAGACAAAGACTGGCTGAATGGATTTTAAAAAAAAAAACAAAAACCAAGGGATGCCTGGGTGGCTCAGTGGGTTGAGCCTCTGTCTTCAGCTCCAGTCATGATCCCAGGGTTCTGGAATAAAGCCCCGCATCAGGCTCTTTGCTCAGCAGGGAGCCTGCTTCCCTCCCCCCAACCCCTGCCTGCCTCTCTGCCTACTTGTGATCTCTGTCAAATAGATAAATCTTTAAAAAACAAGAACAAAATACAACTCTATGCTGTCTACAAGAGACACACTTGAGATATAAGGACATACATAAACTGGATGTGAAAGGATGGAAAAAAGTATTCCATGAAAATGATAACAAGAAGAGATGAGGAGTTGCCATACATATATCGGATAAAATAGATTTAAGTCAAAAATTGTCACAAGAGACAAGATTATGTGATGATTTAAAAAAAAGTCAATTAACAAGGAAGGCATAGTAATAAATAAATATGCACCTAATAGCAGAGTACCCAAATATATACAGCAAATAGTGGGATAACTGATGTGAGAAATAGACAGTAACACCATAATGGTATAGATTTTGATACCCCTCTTTCAATAATGTATAGATCAACCATTCAAAGATCAGCAAAGAAACAGAGGACTTGGACAATACCGTAAACTAACTGGACCTAAAAATAGCACTGTACCCAACAACCGCAGAGTATACATTCTTCTCAAGCACACAAGAAACATTCTCCAGGACAGATCACTTGTTAGATCACAAAACAAGTCTTAGTAAATTTTTAAAAAATTGAAATCATATCAAGTATCTTTTCCAGTTACAGTGAAATGAAACTAGAAATCAATAGCAAAAGGAAAACTAGAAAATTTATAAATCTGTCAAAAATTACACTCTTGCTTGATCGATGGGTCAAAGAAAAAAAAATCACAAGAAATCAGAAAATACCTTAAGACAAATACAGAACAAAAACCATACCAAATCATATAGGATACAGGAAAAGCAGTACTAAAAGGGAAATTTAGAAAAGAACAGATACATTAAAAACAAAAGAATAGCTGTCAAATCAACAACCTGACTTTATACTTCAAAGAACTAGAAAAAGAACACACTAAACCAAAAGATAGCAGAGGAAAGGAAATAATAAAGAATAAAGCAGTGATAGGGGCGCCTGGGTGGCTCAGTGGGTTAAAGCCTCTGCTTTCGGCTCAGGTCATGATCCCAGGGTCCTGGGATCGAGCCCCGAATCGTGCTCTCTACTCAGCAGGAAGCCTGTTTCCTCCTCTCTCTCTGTCTGCCTCTCTGCCTACTTGTGATCTCTGTCTGTCAAATAAATAAATAAATATTAAAAAAAAAAAGCAGTGATAAATGAAAGAAAAGGAAAAAACCATGAA
>NC_081569.1:54377776-54585791 GCF_022355385.1 Mustela nigripes | reverse complement strand
TCGGCTCAGGTCATGATCCCAGGGTCCTGGGATCGAGCCCCGAATCGTGCTCTCTACTCAGCAGGAAGCCTGTTTCCTCCTCTCTCTCTGTCTGCCTCTCTGCCTACTTGTGATCTCTGTCTGTCAAATAAATAAATAAATATTAAAAAAAAAAAAGCAGTGATAAATGAAAGAAAAGGAAAAAACCATGAAACTAAGAGGTTGTTTTTTTTTTTTTTTTTTAAGATCTACAAAATTGACAAACCTTTAGGTAGACTAAGAAAAGTAGAAAACCTAGCTTTGCGCAGTGGCAGTATCGTAGCCAATGAGGTTTATCCGAGGCACGATTATTGCTAAGAAAAGTAGAGGACCTAACAAAAATAAAAAATAACAGAGAAGACAAGTAGTGTAGCAGAAATAGAATCATAAGAGACTACTATAAACAATTACATGCCAACAAATTGGATAACCTACAAGAAATGGTTAAAACTCTAGAAAAATACAACCTATCAAGATAAAATCATGATGAGATTTTAAATCTGGGCAGAACTCTATGGTAGGGAGATTAAATCAGTAATCAAAACTTCCCCACAAAGAAAAGCCCTAAACCAGATGGCTTCACTAAAAATTCTACCATTTAAAGAATTAACATGATTTCCTAAACTCTTCCAAAAAAGTGAAGAGGAGGGAACACTTTCAAACTCATTTTATTCAGCTGGCATAAAACCAGGCAAAGATACTGCAAGGAAAGAAAACTATAGTCTGGTATCTCTGATGAATAGTGACACAAAAATCCTCAACAAAATACAAGCAAACTGAACTCCATGATACATTAAAAAAAAATGATATGCTATGACCAAGTGATGCAAAGATGTTCAGCATATGAAAATCAAACAATATATCACATTAAAAGACAGTAACTACTTGATTCAAATGATACAGAAAAATTCAACATCTTTTCATAATGAAAATACTCAACAAACTAAAATTAGAAAAAAACTACTTCAACATAATAAAAACCATAAATGAAAGCCCATAAACTGTCATTATTCTCAATGGTGGAAAACTGAATATTCTTCCCCTTATAAAACTAAAGGATGTCTCTCACCATTTCTGGTCAACATAGTACTAGAAGTTCTAGACAGTGCAAATAGATAAGAAAGGAAACAAAAGACATCCAAATCAGCAAGGAAGAAGTAAAACTTTATCTATTGGCTGATGACATGATCTTCTATGTAGAAAACCCTAAGGATTTCACTCAAAAAAATTGTTAGAACTAATAAATGAACTCAGCAGAGTTTCGAGATACAAAACCAGTTATAACACATAAAAGCCAGTTGTATGTCTAAACGCTAACAATAATCTGAAAAGGAAATTAAGAAAACAGTTCTATTTACAATTGCCTCAAAAGTAATAAAATACTTAGGAATAAAATTAACCAACGTGATGAATGACCTATACACTAAAAACTACCAAAAAATGCTAAAAAAAAAAAAAAAATTAAAGAAGACACAAATGTAAAACAGTCCATGTTCAAGTCCAAAGTTCAAGGTTGGAA
The DNA here is from genome assembly GCF_022355385.1 of Mustela nigripes. Taxonomy (NCBI): domain Eukaryota; kingdom Metazoa; phylum Chordata; class Mammalia; order Carnivora; family Mustelidae; genus Mustela; species Mustela nigripes. Next base: position 54,584,254 of record NC_081569.1, on the reverse strand, counting down.
GACTTAATATTGTCAAATTATCCACACTACCCAGAGCAATCTACAAATTTAATGTAATCCCTATTAAAATCCCAATTGCTTTTTTAATTATTATCTTGTAGAAATAGAAAAGACCTAAAATTCATATGCAATATCAGTGGACCACAAATAGCCCATATAACTCTTGAAAAAAAAGAAAAAAAGATTTATATTTACTAATTTTAAAAAACACTGCAAACCTATAGCAATTAAAACAGTATGGTACCAACATAAAGACAGACATGTAGATGAATAGAACAGAATGAAGAGCCCAGAGATGAACCTTCATGTATATGGTCATATGTCTTCAACAAGACTACCAAGGCCACACAATAGGAAAAGCATACAATTTTCAACAAATGGTGTTGAGAAAATTGTATATCCACATACAAAAGAATAAATTTGGGTCCTTTCCTAGTACCATTCACAAAAATTAATTTAAAATGGGATAATAAACATAAATCCTGAAAACATAAAACCCCTAAAATAAAATGGGAAAATCTTCAATTTAGAAGTGATTTCTTGGATATGACAACAAAAGCACAGACAACAAAGTCGAGAATAGACAAATGGACTACATCCAACTTAAAAACGTATGCACAGCAAAAAATAAATAAACAAAAAAGTGAAAAAGCAACTTACAGAATGGGAGAAAATATTTGCAAACCTTATTAGTATCTAGGATATATAAAGAATTCCTGCAACACAGCAACAAAAATAATCCAATTAAAAATAAGCAAAGGACTTAAACATACATCTCTCCGAAGAAGGTATTCAGATGCCCAACACATGTCTAAAAATATGTTCAACATCACTAATCGTTAGGGATATGCAAGTAAAAACCACAATTAGATCTCCTCATTCATTAGGACCTCAACTTTCAAAAAAAAAAAAAAGAAGAAGAAAAGAAGGAGAAGAAATACCAAATGGTGAGGATGTAGCTATATTGGAACATTTGTGCACCTTTGGTAGGAATCTAAAATGATGGAACCATTATATAATTAAAACAGTACAGAGTTTCTCAAAAAATTAAAAGTAGAATTACCACATGACCCAGCAACCCTACTTCTGGGTATTTACCCAAAAAATTGAAATTAAGGTCTTAAAGAGAAATTTGTGCTTTCATACTCATTGTAGCATTATTCTTAATAGTTGAGATGTGGTAAAACCTAAATGTTCATTGGCAGATGAATGGATAACAAAAAGTGATATATACATACATCGGAATATTATTCAGCCTTTAAAAAAAAAGGAAGTCCTGCAACAACATTGGTGAAACTTTAGGTTACACTGTGTGAAATCTAATCGCAAAAAGACAATTCCTTCGCGATTCCACTTATTTGACGTATCTGAAGTATTCAAATTCTATGAAACGGTTAAGTATAACATTGCTTGCCAGCGGCTGGTGGGGGAGAGGGAAATGAGTATTTGTTCAGTGAGTATATAGTAAGTGTATATCAGTGTTACAAGATGAAAAGTTTAGAGATCTGTTGAACAACAATATGCATATAGTTAACAGAGCTGTACTGTACATTTGAAAATGGTAAGATAATAAATTTTATGTTGCATATTTTTAGCCACTATTTAAAAAGAAAGAGATTGAGGGGTGCCTGGGTGACTCATTTGGTTAAGCATCTGCCTTCAGCTCAGGTCCTGGTACCAGGGTCCTGGGATCTAATCCAACACTGGCTCCCTGCTCATCAGAGAGCCTGCTTCTCCCTCTCCCTTTGCCCCTCCTCTCTGCTCATGCACTCTCTCTCTCTCTCTCTTTCTCAAATAAATAAGTAGATAAATATTGTTTAAAAAGAGAGATTGAAAAATATTCATATAGGTGGAAATTAACAATAAATTTCTAAGTAATCCATGACACAGAAAATCCTGAGAGAACTTAATTTCTTTAACAAATTGCTAATGAAAAATTTGACATATCAAAATTGTGAAATAACATTAAAGCAATAATTTTTAATGAAATTCATAACTTCAAATATGTATATACACACACACATATATATTAGATGAGAAAGATAGCTGGAAATCAATGAGCTAAGCAATCATCATAAGAAGTTAGATAAAAAATAGCAATTTAACCCAAAGAAACAAAAATAATAAAGTTTTTAATAGAAATTAAATAAAATATAAACATTTAATAAAGAGGTCACCAAGGCCAACAGTTCATTCTTGGAAAAAACCAAATTTGATTAATACCTGGCAACACTGAGATAAAAGCAAAGGCACCAGTATAGCTAACCCTTGAACAACACAGGTTTGAACTGCACGGGTCCAGTTGAACATGGCTTTTTTTTTTCCATAAATACAGCACGGTACTGTAAATGCATTTTCTCTTCCTTATGGTTTTCTTAATAACATTTGCTTTGCTGTATTTTACTTTATTGTAAGAATACAGTATATAATACATATACAAAATATTTGTTAATTTACTGTTTATTGGTAGTTAAGTTTTGGAGAGTCAAAAGTTATATGTGGATTTTCAGCTGCACAAGAGGTTAGTGCTTCTAGTCCCCCCCACCATGGTGTTCAAGGGCTGACTGTAAATAGTACTAGAAATCTTAAAAGGAAGATGTCATTACAGTTCATTCAGATGTTAAAAGTAAAAAAGAGGATATTGACAATCGGTTTATGCTAGTGAACTTGAAAACCAAATGAATTGGGAAAATTCTTTAAAAAAAAAAACTTTGACACCAGAAAAATTACCAAATCTGAATAGTCTTTTTATCTAATACACATCAAATATTTATCTAATACATTAGATAAATTCGTTTAATTATTAAAAACCGCACATTTCCAGATATAAATGACTTCATTTGCAAATTTTTCCAAGCATATAAGGGAAAAACTTACAATTTTATATAAACTTTAAAAAAAATATATTGGAGACTCATTTTATGAGGTTATTGTAATGTAGATTACTGTTACATGTAACTGACGTTTCTGTTGAAAATATTTTGGAATGGATGACACATGTCCTTTTAGTGTTATTCTGGAGTATTGAACAATAATATTTAATTCTCTAGTCAAGGGACTTTTATTTCACTTGAAATTTACTGATTAAGGCCTAGAATCTGTGAAGTTACTAAGTGATATATAGATTTTTGTCCAGTAGGGATGTGAATGATTTCTGTGATGTAAAACAAATAGCCCCAAAAGTTACAATTTTATTGCCCTATAGGATATTAGCCATTTTTGCATATCTATCTCTGTCTTATTCCAGAGTTCATTTCATTAGTTTATCTTCTCTCAGATTCCCTTGGAAAAAGCTTTACTCAGTGGGTAAGGTCAAATATCACTGATATTTGATATATGTTCAATCTATATTTACCTTAGATTCATGATTCTAATTTTTTTAATGTACTTGGAAATAATGAAATCTGATAATTAAGAAATTTATTAAGAAATTTTAAAAATAGTAAAACAATCTCAGTCATGAACACAGATTTTTAAATCCTTCATAAAATATTATCAAATTGAACCTCTGAGATACAAAATAAATACTGCATCATGACCCAGCTAGGTTATTCTAGAGATGCAAGGCTGATTTAACAACTGAAAATCAGTCAATGAATTCACCATATTAACAGAATAACAAAGACAAGAGCATATAACCATTGCAAAAGATGTAGCAAACATTGTATTTCATTGTGAATTGATGAAATCTTTTCACTTGAGTTTAAAGACACAATAAGGATTTCTGAAATCATCACTTCTTTTCAACCAGTGGAGATGTCAAGAAAAATAAAATATATGTTAGGGAAAGGAAGAAATAAAACTATTATTATTTGCAGATTATGACTGTATAATTAGAAAATGTAAAACAAATCTATGAACTTCTTAGAATTAATACCAAGTTTTGTAAAGTTTCTGGATTCAAGGTTAATTTAGAGAAAAGTTTGATTTATCTGCATCCAGAAATAGAAAGTGAATCGGGCTGCCTTCCACCTTCACGTTCACTACCCTTGAACAAATTTTCTAACCTCTCTTGTAGCAGTTTCTCCTTTAAAATAGGGATAATGTTGCATCACCACTTCCTCATATCAGGGAGATCATATGATAGTTGTCTTTCTCTGCTTGACTTACTTCGCTAAGCATGATACGCTCTAGTTCCATCCATGTTGTCACAAATGGCAAGATGGGGGCTTAAGTGGGTAGGAGAAGAATAAATGAAACAAGATGGGATTGGGAGGGAGACAAACCATAAGTGACTCTTAATCTCACAAAACAAACTTAGGGTTGCTGGGGGGAGGGGGTTTGGGAGAAGGGGCTGGGATTATGGACATTGGGGAGGGTATGTGCTTTGGTGAGTGCTGTGAAGTGTGTAAACCTGGTGATTCACAGACCTGTACCCCTGGGGATAAAAATATATGTTTATAAAAAATAAAAAATTAAAAAAAATAAAATAGGGATAATGTGGGGCACCTGGGTGGCACAGTCAGTTGAGCATCCAACTCTTGATATCAGCTCTGGTCATGATCTCAGGTGGGATCAATCGCTCTGTCAGACACTGCACTCAGCAGGAAGTCTGCTTGAGATTCTCTCTCTTTCTCCCTCTGCCCCTACCTCCCACTCGTGCAAATTTGCTCTCTCTCTCTCTCTAAAATAAATAAAATCACTAAAAAAATAATAAACTAGGGATGATGATACTGAGTTTTACTGATCATAGGGCACATTTTGCTCCATTTTAACATCTTTGAAGTTATGTGTCCTACAGTAGATGTTGTCTTAGATTTGATGAATAAGGTAGTTTTGAAGAGGTAATGAATAAATATGATAAATTTAAGGTATTTGCAACCATGCCTGGCACTTAACAATGTTCACTAAATATTAGCTATACTTTATCATTTTCTTACATTCTGTTTTCTAACAAGTTATCATTTGCATAAAAGTTCTGATTTTTTTATAAATTGATTTTATAGCTCTAACTTACAAAAGTTTTTTTTTTTTTAATTTCTGATAACATTTTTGTTGATTCTCTTGGATTTCACAAGAAATACAGATGACCTTTGAACAATATGGGTTTGAACTGCATGAGTCTATTGTATACAGATTTTTTTTAATGCAGTGTAGTACTCTGAATGTATTTACTGTTCCTTTTGATTTTCTTAATAACATTTTCTTTGTTCTATCTTACTTTATTGTAATAATTCAGTATTTAATAAATATATAAAATGTGGGTTAATTGACTTTATATTATCAGTAAGGGTTCCAGTTAGCAGTGGGCTATTAGTAGTTAAGTTTTTAGGGAGTCAAAAGTTATATTCAAAATAAGTCAGTCAGAGAAAGACACGTAACGTATGATTTCACTCATATGTGAAATTTAAGAAACAAAGCAAATGAACATGAGGGAGAAGAGAGGCAAACCAGATATAGAAATAGACTCAACTATAGAGAACAAACCGAGGGTTACCAAAGGGGGAGTAGGTAGAGGGATGGATGAAATAGGCGATGGGGTTTAAGAAGGGCACCTAGTTGGAGGTTGGAGGAGCATATGGCCTTTGATCTCAAGTTGGAGGAGCATATGGCTTTTGATCTCAAGGTCATGGGTTCAAACCCCACTTTGGCTGTGGAGCCTACTTAAAAAAAATTGAGGAGGGCACTTAATATGATAAACACTGGCTATTGTATGTAAGTGATGAGTCACTAATTCTATGCCTGAAACTACTATTATACTGTATGTCTTCTGTCTGGAATTTAAACAAAAATTTGGAAAATGAAGAAAAGTTATATGCAGTTTTCATCTGCACAGGGGTGTCAGCACCCCTAACCTCCTCATTGTTCAAGGTCAACTATATATGTATCGATTTGATTTGAATATTTTTATATCTCATTTATTCTTTTAAAGTTCTATTTTCTCAGTACTTTAAGAACAATTGCAATGATAACAATAATAATGATAATAATAAAAGCCAACACTAATGCAGAACTTAACTGTATATACCAGATACTCTTCTAAGCATTTTAAATATGGACACCCTTGCCTTTTTCTTTTTAATGGCAATCGTTAAATTATAGCACACCAACTTAGTGGAATACATTCATTGAAAATGTTTATTATACAATATTAATAATTGCTTATGACATACCTTTCAATGAAAGACATAATTGTGTCTGCGGTATGATTATAGCCATGTAAAATCTATGCATGTGAAAAAAAAAAAGGACGAGAAGAAACATTAAAAATGATTTGTTAGGATTTTTGCTTCTAAATTTCTCTTATTTGTGCTAAAATTAGGTGATAATCTTTTATAATCCCTTATGGTTTATAATCTAAGGACAGAATCTACTTACCTATTACTTACATATTATACTTATATATTAAAGATGGGGGAACTACCCAATTTCTTGCAAATATAGAATTCCTGTGAGAAAATCAGAATTTTTTTTTGAGGGGCACCTGGGTGGCTCAGAGTGTTAAACCTCTGCCTTTAGCTCAGGTCATGGTCCCAGTGTCCTAGGATCGAGCCCTGCATCGGGCTCTCTGCTCAGCAGGGAGCCTGCTTCTTCCTCTCTCTCTGCCTGCCTCTCTGCCTACTTGTGATCTCTCTCTCTCTCTCTCTCTGTCAAATAGATAAATAAAATCTTTTAAAAAAAAAAGAATTTTTTTCAGTGTAATGTTTTTATTGTTATATTTGGCCTTTTCAATTTATTAAAAGTGGGATTAGGAATTGAAGCTCTTGGAAGCATAGAAGCAAGCTTCTATTCTGCAGACAGAATAAAAGAAAGGTCTCGACAAGAACTGATGATTGATGCAACACCTCACCAAAACACATCGGTCTGAAATATTATAAAAAGCTAATATTTAATAATGCCATTAAATAATATTAATATTTTATATCTATTAATTAAAATGGCTACTGTAATCATAAGAATATTTATTATATTGTTATGTTATTTAAATGCTAGTGTTTTCACAATGGATGTTAGCAGCATGTCTGGTACCACATTACATCAAAAATTCTATCCTTATTCAGCAAACACTAATATGATACTTTGCAGCTACATATTTGGCAGTCCCTGTTGATCCTTTTATATACAGGTGTATGTTTTTGGGTTGTCAAGCCAACTCAAACATTTCATTGAGAAATATTCAACGTACATCACAGTATAGGTTTCAGGTGTGCAAGCCATCATGACAGTTTCATTCACATAAAGTGGAGCGATCTCCACAATAAATCCAGCTACCATTTATCTCTTCATAGATACAATGAAAAGAAAACAAAACAGAAAGGGAAAAATTTTCTCTTCATGATGAGAACTCTTGGGATTTACTTTCTTTTTTTTTTTTTTTAAGATTTTATTTATTTATTTGACAGACACAGATCACAAGTAGGCAGAGAGGCAGGCAGAGAGAGAGAGGAGGAAGCAGGCTCCCTGCTGAGCAGAGAGCCCGATGCAGGCCTCGATCCCAGAACCCTGGGATCATGACCTGAGCAGAAGGCAGAGGCTTTAACCCACTGAGCCACCCAGGCGCCCCCCTGGGATTTACTTTCTTAACAACATTCCCGTATATCATACAGCAGTCTTAGCCATAGTCATCATATTTATTGTACATTACATTTTTAGTATCTTTTTTTAATAGTTTAACCAAGGAGGAAGGATAAAGATCTCTTTAAAAATAAGATCCCTGATTGTTCTAAAAGTAATTTCCTTGGATTAAGTCCAAAGATAGTTCAAGTTCAGTTTGAAATAAAATAGAAACTGATATCTGCTTATGTTTTTTGCACATTCTTTAACTGCAACAATATGTAAATAAAGAATTTTCTATCTTTTTTATTATAACTAAAGTTCAGAACAAAATTATGGACTCTGATAACCTATTTTTTTGTTTTATTTATGATTTCAACCAAGATACACATGTAGGAAAATATTTTATAATATATCCATATCCTATACTATTAAGTTGCTTCTTTTTGTTGATTCAATTTGGTATCTATCTCTTGGTCATTTATTCACTTAAATAAGTGGATATCTAACAAGAGAATATAAATCCTTTGGGAATCTAAACTTTTTTATACTTCCTTTTAAGCCGTTCCTGAATTGTATTTACTAAAAGAATGAGGCATAGTAATTGAGTCTCCTGCGAACTTTAAAATGTACAGCTTTCACTTAACTGGAGACTTTCTTTCTGTATTCAGGTTAAGTATTTATGGAATCTCTGGTTTATACTTTTGACTCAACCCCAATTATAGACTATGGTTCCATTCCATTGCATATAATGGCACTTTCAGCTTGGAACAAATATTCTTTCTAAAGACAAAGATCATTTTCAAATGGATTTAGGATTGGCAATTACATTTTCTCTTTGAACTTTTTAGTGTATGTCCCCCCCAATCATTTTTCTTGCTGGTCTGGCTTCCCTTAATCACAGTGATAATGATAAACTTCTGGGGGAAAAAAAGATATCTAATAATAAAACACTGACTTAATGTTTCAGACTTATCTTAGTTGATTACTTCAGGTTTAATTATAAATTATCTCTCGTGCTTTAAACACAGCTAACAGCTAAACATGAAAAGTAATGAATGCCTTTTCTAGCGAAAAATCCTAAGTTAATCAGTTTAGTCCCATTAATTGTAATTGAGTAGCCTTCTATATGTAAAACCTTCCACTTCTCATCCATTTTTTTCTTAATAAAATCATATTTTCCATATGAGAAACAAATGTTCCTAGAGATTGTTTTAAATATCACATTTCCTAAATATTAGAAATTGATTACATGGGCATTTATTGCTTTGGGATATTTTTACAGTTTTCTACTATACTAGATTATAAGCTTGATGAGAGAGGAGATCATTTCTCTCTTAGTGACTGCTAACATCACAGTACACATAATATCACAGAGGTATTTAGTAGACACTCAATATTTATTAAATTAATTTTAAGTGAATTGGCCAGCTCTCTATATTTGTCAAAGGATGACTGAATTTAAAAGTCATCTTTTACAGTAATCTAGAGCCCTACCTATTCATTGTCACCATAGATTAAACAGTTCTTAGAACATGAAGTAGTATATAATGGAAAATAAGGTAGCAGTATAGCTACAAAGACCTCATGCACTTTTGTGTTACAGGCATGGAAGTACATCATCTCTGTAGTTTGTGTGCATGTGTAAATACAAGTTAGGGTGACTGTTTACAGAAAAATTGAACACTTTTACTCACTGGTGAGTATGGAATTTTAAAGTCAAAATCCTTCTACATTGCTTAAAGGAGATTTTAAATAATATTGGATAATTAAGAACTTTACTAATAATTCATCTGAGAACAACATGCAATTAATTACCAAATGTGTTTTTTTTTAAAGATTTTATTTATTTATTTGACAGACAGAGAGAGAGATCACAAGTAGGCAGAGAGGCAGGCAGAGAGAGAGGGGGAAGCAGGCTCCCTGCCGAGCAGAGATCCCAGTGTGGGGCTCAATCCCAGGACTCTGAGATCATGACCTGAGCCGAAGGCAGAGGCTTAACCCACTGAGCCTCCCAGGCTCCACCAAATGTGTTTTAAAAACCAAGACACATTTTTCAGAGTAGGTGTTTGGATTTTGCTTTGGCCATTTATTGTACTATCTGCTCAGATGTCTTACATATTGTTACAGTTCATCAAATTTTGAGGTGACTATCAACAAGGTAGTTGATATTAAGGAATTAACTTTTTTTAGGTGGATAATTGTAGTATGGTTGTATTTAAAAAAGAAAATAATGAGTTCTCTATCAAGTTACTGAAATATATACGGGTGAAATGCTATGAGATCTGGGATTCCCTTCAACATAATCCCAGTGAGGATAAAGAGAAGTGGATGAAGGTATAGATGAAAAGATTAGACTTGAATTGATGTATTTAAACTGAGTAGCAGGAATACTAGTCTGAGTAGCATTCCCATTTGACTGTATCCAAAGGAAGGGAATCAGATAACCCATGAATTACTGAAACCCCATTAAGTGTTACTGAGAAAAACAGACCTGATGAGCATGAATCAATCATCTTTGACTTCTCTAAAATTTATTGGTTAGTTTTATAGGAAAACATTAAACTTCTCCTCAAGTTCACATTATGAAAACCCATGTAATAAGAACATTATGTTTTGATATAAAAGCCCAGTTTAAAAAAACTACTTGGAAACCAATTTGAATAACTGGGGGAAATATATTTTCTCTTGTGATACACAAATTTACCTTTCACACATACTTTGTGTGTGTCTATCTACTTTAAACCAAACTTTATTATAAATCCAATCATCTGTTGGTGTTAATAGATGAAAGTTTTTATTTAAAATAAGCTTAATTTAACTATAGAGAACAAACTGAGGGTCGCTAGAGGGAAGGTGGGTGGAGGGAAAGGGCTAAAATGGTGATGGGTATTAAGGAGGCACTTGTGATGAACACTGGGTGTTTTAAGTGATGAATCACTAGATTTTACTCCTGATACTAATGCTACACTATATGTTAACTAATTTGAATTTTTAAAAAATCTGGGAGGAAAAAAATAAATAAAATAGTTTTTATCTTTTAAAAACTGAAGTTTCTTTTAAAGCTAAAATTACAGAATCCCAAGTAAGTATCCTCTGTATTCCACTTTTAAAACTAGAGGACTTTGAAGAACTAAAAATGGTATCTACTATTTGATGCTTATTAGATCTATATGGTAGCTTAGATCCATTATGGCAGTCTGCAATAATGCATTTAACCCAGATTGAATGTAAATTTAGTTTCTTACAGGTATGCCCAGTACTTTGTGTTCATTTATACTACTTTGTCCTATTTTACACAATGTTTCTGTACTTATTTAACTGAACTCATTTATTAACGGATGCTAACATAGTTTTTTTGTTGTTATTTTTGTTATGTTAATAATGTTTATTATTACATTAGCCGCCGTATAGTACATCATTAGTTTTTGATGTAGTGCTCAGCAATTCATTAGTTGTGAATAACGCGCAGTGCTCATCACATCATGTGCCTTCCTTAATACCCAACATCTGATTACCCGTTCCCCCAACTCCCCTCCCCTCTGAAACCCTCGGTTTGTTTCCCAGAGTCCAGTCTCTCATGGTTCATCTCCCTCTCTGATTTTCCCCCCTTCAGTTTTCCCTCCTTTTCCCTGTAGTCCTCTGTGCTATCCTTACATTCCATGTATGAGTGAAACCATATGATAATTGTCTTTCTCTGCTTGACTTATTTCACTTAGCATAATCCCTGTCAGTTCCACCCATGTCGATGCAAATGATGGTATTCATCCTTTCTGATGCCTGAGTAATATTCCATTGAACATACGAGTTTCTATTTTCTTTTTAAAGATTTTATTTTATTTATTTATTTATTTATTTAACAGCGAGAGAAATCACAAGTAGGCAGAGAAGAAGGCAGAGAGAGAGAGGGGAAGCAGGCTCCCCGCTGAGCAGAGAGCCCGATGTGGGGCTCGATCCCAGGATCCTGAGATCATGACCTGAGCCAAAGGCAGAGGCTAAACCCACTGAGCCACCCAGGCGCCCGAACATACAAGTTTCTAATGCTGGCCTAATACTACATGATCAGCCTTTTCTCCTACTGGAATTTTTAAATTTTTAAAGGTATTTTACTGATGCACTCTTTCTTTGTGTCTTCTGCTTTTAACAGCTATATATTTTTCCCCTTCCCTTAAACAGTCCACAACTCTATGCTGTTGTCATATAATGCCTTTGCTGCTTTGTATGATTGTGCTACACTAAGTATTTGTGTGCCTGTAGTAGCACTTCTTTATTCTCCACCAGTCACTGAACATAGAGTGTCACCAATATCGATTTGTTTGCCATTCTCATATATTGCATTTTCCTAAACTTTTTGCTTTTCCTCTTCATTTTATCTTGAATAAATGTAAATTATACTTACCTATCCAATTTCAGCTTTTTTTTAAAGCTTCCTGATTCATCATTTCTTATTCTTCTCACTAATCTTTTTTTCTTAGCATTTGGCATCCTGAGACAAGCCGTTTATGCATCATTGCTCATGTGTGGTGAACTGTAATGAGGACAACATCCTCACTCTAACAGAGGAAGAAGACTGAAGTAAAACTCCACCTCTCCTTAGAAATCATTGACTCACCTTCTACAAGAGAGTGAGTCCGTATTTTACTCAGAAGCTCTTTTTCTCATTTATTGCTTTGTAGTGTAATAGTATATGAATACACATATAATTACAAACTTGCTGTTCTGACTTTTTACCCCCTAATTTTTGCTGACTATTTACAATAATAATAGCCAGTGTTACTGAGCAGTTATTATGAGTTAGACACTTTTATGGAGGAGATGTATATATATATTCTAATATAATTTAACTGTCACCATAATTTAACTGTCATTTTGCTCAGCTGGTAAAGTATAAAGTGAGAATTCAAACATAAGTATCTGACCTCAAAGCCTGAGCAATTTTAACCACCATGATACATGGTCTTCTAAAAGAAGTACAGTGAAGATAAAGTGTTCATGATGCTGACACAACCATTTGAAAAGTGTTAAATTAATCCAAACCAGCATGTTCTTTATTGAGATAAAAAAAACAATCAAAAGAATCACATTATTTTCCATTTAAATAATTTTGTAGTACTGATACAATGAGAAAATTACTTGTAAATACCTGTCATAAATACTTTTATTTCTCTCCTTTAGTATCATTGGCTCCTTCTCTTTCCTCTTTCTCTTTAAGTTTCTAATTTATCCTTTTGCTCAGCTTAAGGATTTATTTATTTATTTATTTATTTATTTGAGAGAGAGAGTGCACAAGCTGGGGGAGGAGCAAAGGCAGAGAATCTCAAGGAGACTCTATGCTGAGTGGGGAGCCTAAGACTGGGCTTAATCTTATAACACTGAGACCATGACCTGAGCTGAAACCAAGAGTCAGATGCCTAACTGATTGAGTCACCCAGGTCTCACACACACACACACACACACACACACACACACACACACACACCCACGTTAATCAGAAAGGAAATTGGATTGGTTACATGAACACATAAATTATTTTTATAAATTAGATTATTTCAGCTTCTTAAGGTTTAGGTATAATAATGAAAGCAAAACCTTTGAGTTTATGAAGAGTCTTACTAATCTGTATCCATGAGCTGATTCAAGGCTTTTGTATGTGATCTAGCATCTCAGGTACACTGTTTGATGCCCTTGTCACATGCTGTCACCTCACCTCTGATCCCAACTATAACAATACTGGATAGTTCTAGGCACACCAACAGTGTCCTACCAGACGCTTGAGCTGTGTATTTCTCCATTGGCCCTGGCTGGGGCTTTCTCCGAAGCCAAGGAACCTTATTCAGCCCTTATGCCAGGGAAGCTTGAAAAGGTCAGGGAGCTACTGCCATTCACAGTAGCCGTTATCTAATGGGAAAGAGGATATTGTTAATAAAGGCACCAGCCTGACATCTTTCAGATGAACATTTTGAGGCACATTCTACAGATTTCCTCAGAGAATCCCCAGTAGAACTGATTCTTGGTTGCCCAGATCGTTAATGAACGCAATAGCATTATTGGTTTTTCTCTCCCTGTCTCAATCTCCATGCTTTCCCACTCTGCTTCCTGGGGTTTACCTCCCAAGGAAATTACCTACAGCCAAGTTCATTTTTTGGACTCTCTTCTGAGACAATCTAAAGTAAGACAGGAATTTAGAATTGAATGTTCAGATAATTTACATAGTCCAATGTTCTTTTAAACCCTGCATTTTAATTTCAAAATTTCAGCGATACTGTTTAAAAATCGTTTTAGCCCTGTGGACATGTAACATGGTGGCCTGATTTATCTGTTTCAGGGAGATGATATATTTAGGTGGATCTGAAATGTACACCTCAGTGCTTCAAATCTGTATTTAAAAACAAAAAATTTTTAAGTCATTTGAGACACAGTTTTTACTATATGTTTACCCCCTCTAACTATGCATAGTTCACTTGTTAAAATCCAATGATAAGGGAAGGCATATGTTTCTTCAACTTGACATTTTATTCTACAGGTTGCTATTTTTTCCAGGAATTCTATTTTATGGGACTATATTAAGGAAGTGTTAACTTGACATCTGTCAATATAGGTTTCATTTACTATTTTCTTGCTGGCTTGCTTGCTTTCCTTTTTTTTTTTTCTTTCTTTCTTTTTCTGTCTTTCTTTTTCAGGTCAAAAAACAATGTTCAGGAAAATCTCCAAGTGGTTACCAGTGGATTAGCAGTATACTAGCCCTCTCTCTCATTTAGTAATAAAGTGTTATAGGTACAGCTGCTCAAGCCTTTTCTTTTCTACAAGGTGCTAATCTAGTTAAGTACTTAGTGGGTAAGGAAACTGCTTTTAAAATTCAGAAAAGGAATAAACAGGTTTATTTATTTTTCTTTATTCTGAGCCTCCTCAAAACCTGAGCCTATGAATGTCTGGTATTAAATGACCTTTAGTGATGAAAATCAACTGTCTGGAGATAAGCATTTATTTGGAAATCCATAAGCATCAGGGTGGTAGGGAGAAAAAGGAAAACCTGTGGATTTGAATTATCTCTGAAACGTATTGTAAAGCTTTATGCAAATAGCCATGGCTCCTTCCTAGAGTCAATTCTCTTAGATGCATGTGTGCACGCACGCCGGCCGTGTTGTCTGCTTCCTAAAGTGCTTTTGTTAACACCATAATTTTAAATTAAGTTTTTCAGAAAGCTGTTCCCGCTGTACATTTTGGCATCTAAGATTAGGTCAGTGGCCATAAATCTCATTTATGTACTTAATGCAAAGGAGATACTGCTGTCTTGGGAATCATGTGAGCCAGATCCCTTACTTTGCCTCTCTTACAGGATATTGACATATAAAACAAAATGCTCCCATTTTGTTTTGCATCTTTCTTCATTTAAAACTTTAAATAAAGAATGTTTATGCAGGGTTCTTTTTCATTCATAAAAATGGAAATCACCCTTAGTGTCTGCATGAGTAGGCTTGTATTCTTGTTCACGAATTCACATGATAGATTGGCCCATAAAATCTTTACATTGGCTTGTGCGGCTGAGTTCATGGCTGAATACAGAATGATAAAGAAGCTTTAGCATTTTGTGGTAAGAAAAGAAATCATGCCTTCTAGATGGCCCTTAAGTTAGCTTTTAACTGCCTGGAAATCAGCTAGAAATGTATAATCAAAATTGCCATTAAAGGTACAGTGTTTAGTATGAATCTGTGGAGCATAGTCTGTAAATTAACGCAAAGGGATTCTTTAACATTTATTTGGTTTCCATTATATTTGCATGGAAGTCTGCCAATCCAAACATTTTTTTTCCTCTTTTTTCTTTCTTCTTCCTTTTTTTTTTTTTTTCCTTTTTTACCTTTCTATCCATCAGAAGTTAAAATAGAAATGATGGATTGTGTCACTGGCCAGTCCAGCAGCCTATTTCTTTCAACACATTACTGTGTATTTACTGTTTTAGCTATATTGTTTTCAATTTCTGGCAAAATAGTCAGTTTTTGATCCTGGGTAGAAAATGTCAGTGCTCACATTTCCTGTGGGGTTTTGGCCTTTTTGTGAAAAGGTAGGGGAGAGCTAAATGAATTATGATGCTGTCATCTGAAGAAACCACAGTGTATTTCTTTGCCAAATTTTAGCAGGAACAGAGCTGATCATCTGCTAGTGTAAACCTTTCCTTGAACCCTACCAGCAGTTCACTCAGGCTTCTGCCTGTTCTTTTTCATGCTGTGAGAATGTAGCCCACAGAAGTCCTTTTAACCTTCCCTTTCCAAGGTTAATTGATCTAATAACCCCCAAAGAAGATAAATTTTGCCAGAGGAATTTAGAAGTCTAAATTTAAGAATTTAGAATTTCATGGCTGAGCTTAAGTATAATTAAAATGAAGACTGAGTTATTTCTTAAATTTCTAAGTTGTTTCTTATTACTTTCTTGAAAGCTGACACTCCTCCCATCCTTCACAACTCTCTTTCCCTTGGTTTACAGAGTAACAAATATTACCAGATAGCATTTGTGTATTATAATCTTAGCAGGCAATACATTCTAGGTGTGAATAATGACTAGTATACACTGTAATCATCTGACACTAATTTTTCATGTTGAAGTGCTCCTCAGTAACGATGAATTTATACTTTTCTAATATCTTTTACTAACCCCTAAGGAAGTATTTTTGCTCACACTAATGGCATTATGTTCTAACCTATTTGGAATAAATCTCAATATTAAGGATTTTGATCTATGAGGATTCTTCAGCTTACTTTTTTTTACCCATCATTTTATAGCACTAGTTTTAAATAATTTTTCAAGACTTAACTTTGATTTATCTTCCTCGATAAAATAGTGTTAAGTCTTCTTTTCCTCCTATCACTTATTTCTCTCATCACCGTTTCTTCTTTTGGCCAGCTACCTCCTAAGACTCCTTCTTTTCATAACATTCATTTAGCAAACACCTTTTAGTACCTGTTGTGGTTCCTAATGGGGTGTCTGTCTCATCAGATGGGTACCCCAAATGTGGGCCCAAGAGCAGATGGAAGCCCGTGGCCTAGGAGGTGAAAGAATTCACCTGAGGTAGAGCAAAGGAGATAGAAGTTTATTGAATACTCCTCAAGGAAATGGGCAGGATGAGAGGCTGTCTACCAGGAGGCAGTGGATGGGGGCTGTATTTAAAAGGGGAAGGTGAGGAAGAGGAGTTATGCGACTGAATTCTCCTTTTTTTGTTAACTGTGCCTGGTAAGTAGCCCATTTGTCAGGGCCTATGGAGATTTCCATCAGGTGAGTCACCTGATGAGCCTGCCTGTATTCAGCCAGGTGGTTGCTGTGGCCCTTTCCCCCCTCCATCACTCAAGCCTGTTTGCCTAAAAGTGGCCTCCACACCTATCTTGTGCCACGTACTATGCTAGGTGCCAGGTATATCCCAGAGAATGAAACAGACTTAGTGTATGTGCTCACAGGATTTAAAGTCTAGTGAGGACAGTACCCATAATTATACAAATATATGTAAGGCATGCACCTGACCTAGATGGGGAGGGGGGAATGCACCTGACCTAGGTTTAGGGGGGTGGGGGAAGGGATTTAGGTGTCTTGGGAGTTACCAGGTGAAGATAGGAAAAAGAAGGAGAAAAATGCTGCCTGTCAAAGGCAACACATATTCTTGTGAGATCTCAAAGCAAGAGAGAGTGTGATGCCTTAAGGGCCAAAAAATAGTGGCAGAAAGGGGAGGCAGAAAATTATGAACATGAATCAATCTATAGGCATATATTGGTGTGTATTTTGTGTGTTAGTACTGTGTTATGCCACTGAGATGCAAAGACAACTAGGAAATAGGTCCTACCCTCAAAGAGCTTATAATCTACTGGCAGCATGTGTATTCAGTTTGTATTAAAGGATTAAGATGAAGGGTTGGTTTATTTGTTTTTCCAGAAAAAATAAGCTCTGTAGACTGTTCAAAGAATTATACTTTTATTGCATGAAGACTCTCCTAGCCACGTTACCGGCCTTAGCTACGTAAAGGCAGCTGCTTGAAAAATGTCCTAAGTATGTTTCTGCCGCGACCTTTCCCAATCAGGAAACAAGAAGTTCATTATCATTTTTTTCACAATGTTTCCCTAACTTCATTCCAGTGAGTGGAAGTTTCGATCATTCTTGTTATGTGAAGATAAATGAACTAACCAGAGCAGGCCATTATGTTTAGAAGGGTTTAATAAATAAGGTACAGTCATAGCACCATGCCCTTATAACTGGGAGGGTCCGTAAAAGTTACTTGGTCAGGAGTCAGGCAGATAACTAAGGGATGAAATGGGCCAGGTATAAGGTGGCTAGTTTTGATGTTTACTGGGGCGAAGCAGAGAATTAAACTGTAGAGTTCAATTTAAGGTTATCCAGAACACTCTGTTCATTGAACAAAACATGGACTTAAGACCTCTGAATCAACTTACCCATCCCATTCCATAAAGGAGGGACTGAGGACTGAGAAATTAGAATCCTGCCTTCCAACAGGTTACCGTCACGGCTGGGACAGGAGCACACGTCATCAAACTTTCAGTTCAGACACTCTCAACATTGCTTGAAGAATCTTCCCTGGAGATTTTAGTCAGGACTTTTGGGGTACTAAGATTATATTTGATTTTGGAAAGTCAATTTTAGAAAGCTTTTACAAAGTAGCTAGATTATAAATGCTCAGCAAGAACTAAAATGAATAATGCTTCAAAAATTGCAACATCTTAAATTGGCAGTACAAAGCAAATGCATAACCAGTGTTAAGTTCCAAAAGACAAAATGTGAGTGATTAGGACAGCTTCCTTTTGTGGAAATTTCAGACAGTTTTATAGGCCTTTGCACTTGCAGTTTAGCCTGCCGGGAACATTTTTCTCCTAGATAGCCCCAGTGGCTTACTTTGTGCCCCTGGGAGCGTGTCACCTTCTTGGGGAGGCCTGCCTTGGCTGCCCTATCTGTGAATGCTACCTACCTATTCCAACACTTTGTCCATTGCTTCCTTGTTATAAATGTCTTGTTAACACTCATCTGTATCTAATGTGGGATATATTTTACTTCTTCCACTTTGCTTATACTCTGCTCCTCAGCTAGAATGCAGGAGCTGGGTGCCACAGAGTAGGGTGGGGAGGGAGTGGAAAGGATTCAAACACACCAAAGGTACTCAATAAATATTTATTGAGTACTACATAAAACACAGATACTTCTTCCCTTATAAGATCACTGTGCTCATTTTAAATTAATTAAAAGTAAAATGTGGCTTAGAAACTATGTATGTAATTAAGTATTTCCATATACATAATTTCCAGAGACCAGTTAGATTTTGGTAGGTGATTCTATCTTGTAGTTAGCAAATAGGAATAGGTTTTTATAGTGTCCGCTTTCAAGAAATAAAGATAAAATGTTTAAGCTGTTAAGTATCCAAATTAGGAGCAGCTGGGTGGCTCAGTCAGTTAAGCAGCAGCCTTCAGCTCAGGTCATAATCCGAAGGTCCTGGGATTGAGCCCCATATCAGGTTCCCTGCTCAACCGAGAGCCTGCTTCTCCCTCTCCCTCTCACCTGCACTCTGCCCACCTGTGCTCCCTATCTTTCTATCAAATATATAAATATAGTAAATAAATAAATAAACAAACAAACAAACAAACAAA
The DNA here is from genome assembly GCF_022355385.1 of Mustela nigripes. NCBI lineage: Eukaryota > Metazoa > Chordata > Mammalia > Carnivora > Mustelidae > Mustela > Mustela nigripes. The sequence continues at coordinate 54,565,130 of NC_081569.1, read as the reverse complement.
TAAATAAGTATCTGAATTAAATGCCTAAAACTTAAGGTTTATCACACTTTTAAGCATACACATGAAAAAACTCAATGTTAGAGAAGGGTACATAATAAAAAATTAAGGTACCATAGGTTTACACATGTCCAGTCTTAAATGATGCTGACCATGTGCAAAGTCCTAGTGCACCTAGTGCACCTAGTCCACTTCCACCAGCGATGCCTGGTCTTCACTCCACATCCTTGCTGACACTTCGTATTGTTGGGTTTCTCCATTTTGTCTATCCTATTAGATGTGTTGTAGTATCTTGGTGGGTGTTTAATTTGCATTTCTCTTATTGCTAATGAGATTGCATACCTTTTTTAATATTTACTGGCTATCTTGGTTATCTCTTTTATAAAATACCTCTTGAAGTGTCTTGTCTATTTTTGTATTGGGCTAGCTATATAAAGAGTTCTTAATTATTCTAGATACAAAACCTTTGTCAAATATGTCTGTTGCACATATTTTCTCCAATTCCCCAGCTTGCCTTTTTGCTGTCTTAATGATATCTTTTGAATCGTATCTGTTCACTTAGTGGAGGCCAGTTTATCACTTTTTCCTTTATGGTTACTGCTTTCAGTGTCCTATTCAAGAGCACATTTTCAAGACCATGGCTATGAAGAAATGGTATCTTGTAGAAGCTTTATCATTTAACTTCTACATTTAGATCTGCAGTCCCCCCAATATTGATTTCTGCATATAGAGTGAGGTAAGGTTGAAATTTTATCTTTTCCATAAACATATACAATTGAACCGTCACCATTGACTGAAGGGACAGTTCTTTCTCCAGGAGTCTACAGTGTTACCATTTTTCATTAATTATTTATATCACTGTGTCCCAAATTGTTTGCTGTGTTTTGCTGGTTGATTTGTCCATCTTTGCCCTAGTAGCACACTGTCTGAATTACGAGCAGCTTTTAAGTATGTCTTGATAGCCAGTAGAAAAAATCCTCCAGTTTTGTTCTTCAAAATTATCTCGGCAATTCTTAACCCTGAGCATTTCCATGAAAATTTTAGAATTAGCATTTCATTTTCAACCAAAAATAATGCTGGAATTTAGATCAAGGATACATTAAATATATAAAGCAGGTGGGAGAGAATGGAGATTTCTGCAATACTGAGACTTCTGACATCAATATAGTATATACCTCATGTTAACATTTTTTAAAATGTGCAATTTACCTAGGGGTTTCATCAGCCTATAAATGTCATAAGTCTATGACATTTATAAACCAAATATTAGAGTCGGTGGTAAACCGGGAAGGATGAGCTCTGGCTGGCTGGCCAGTAATGTAATTACAGGTTGTAGAACAGTTCTAGCAGTAGTTTCCTTTCAAAGCAGCCAAATTTGCCATCTAAAGCCAGACCACGTATGTGACTCTAATTCTAATAGAGAGATTCTCAGAGGGAGATTTCATGCCGGAGATCATAGGCTATGGGTGGTCTCACAAGAACAGGAGTACTTGCATCCAGATAAGTGGCCTACATAAACAGACCTGGGAGCATGGCCGGGACTCATATAATCAGTATACTCAGAACCAGAAGAGAAAAGATTATCACTTGGACTGAAGACTTATACTGCGGCTAGCAATGATCAGGTATCTAGATGCTTATCCATAAACATAAACTGATAACCAAGAACCACCAAAAATTTGAAGAAAACCAATACAGGCATAGAAGACAGGTATCATTTTCAACCCACAGAAGTAATTTACCTGTTTGATGAGTTATTATGAGAAGCAGAGGAAAACTAATTATTACCATTAGCATCTGATAAATTAAAGATACAGCTGGCTTAACAAAAAGGGCTGCTGTTGTAACAGTGAATCAGTTATAAACTTAAACAAATCCAAACCTTAGTACTGGGATGAACAGTAGAAAGAAATTATCTAAACATCAGTTTAAGGAGCTTCAAGGTTAAGTCCAGGAATTTTTATACAACCCAGAGCAAAATTGCAGAGATGGAAAAGTATAAGAACTTGTATGTGGTAATCTTCACTTCCTGTCTTGAGATTTGCAGGTCCCTCAACTTTGTGGGATTGTGTGTATATGTTCAGTCTTTGGGAGACAGGGCATAGGAAATGTTTAAAATCATAAAGGGATTGCTAAAAACATTGTGAATAACAGAAAGAACAAAGTGAGAAGGCACAGAGAGAGGAAGGAGTGGTTTATATTTAACTAGCTTATGCACTTATTTTTATGCTATTTTTATCAGGTTTAAAGAAAAGTAGGTATTTAACTTTCCCATTCCCTTTCTATAGTTTAGCAGTTTCTATTTTTAGGTCTTTGGGAAGATGACATAATTTTATACAGTACATTTATATCTCTACTTATTTAGCATCTTCAGACACTCTCTATTGACTCCTCCCTAAAAAGAGTGAGGAATTAGATAAATTTTGTCTAATATTTACTATGTGCCAGGCACTGTATTAACTTATTTATCCTCATAATAACTCTATGAGTTAGATACTATTGTCATCCCCATTTTACAGATGATGAAACTGGGGTATCTAAAAGTTAATTAGGCTAAGGGGCACCTGGGTGGCTCAGTCATTAAGCATCTGCCTTCGGCTCAGGTCATGATCATGGGGTCCTGGGATCCAGCCCTGCAAGAGGCTTCCTGCCGGCGGGAAGCCTGCTTCCCCCTCTCCCACTTCTCTGCTTGCATTCTTTCTCTAACTGTGTCTCTCTGTGTCAAATAAATAAATAAAATCTTTAAATTAATTAATTAATAAAAGTTAATTGCGCTGAGTTCATGCAAGTAGTCAGTAGGTGGGTTAAACATAAGTACACTGGCTCTTAAACTTCTTTTAACTTCAATGGTATATGGTCTCTCCACTGGTTAGTGAAATACCTACCTTATAAGTCTGTTATTGAAGGATTGTGTAAAAAAAAGAAATGTAGGTGCATTTCTCAAGCTACTTAGGTATGAAATTTTATGTGAGAAATTTAAGTGTAGAAATTTGTCATATGTTGTCAAATAAATTATTTCCAGTGGAATCCTAATGACAGTGTTTTCTCAGCGTTCTGAAGCAAGCAAATACTGGATGGATTTTGATGCTGCATTTAGTTTTTAATTAGTGGCTGAAAATAATTTCTCAGTGTTGTTAAAGCAGTTTAATGATGGAATAACTTTAGAGCATTAATCCCACTTATAAATAAATTCACCTTGAGCAAGCAATACATAAAAATGAAATGATACCCCTTAAAGTAAACAATAGGCTTTTGTTAAAGTGTCTAAATGTGGCAGTAGCTAAAGAGGTCAGCTGGCAACTGCACTATTTTGGAAAGCTACTGACTTTAGGAACAAAGTGATGCTGACAAAGTCACCTCTGCTGTTAAGATCTAAAAGTTTGATGGCAACCTGTGTTCACTCTGTAAACAAAAATATCCCAAGGAAAAAAAAGAAACAAAATGTTTTCTCCTTCCTTCCCCAAATGGCACCTTCTCTTGGCTGTTGTCCCACAAATATGTTCATTGAAACAAAACCAAAAAAAATGTTCAAAGCCACACCAAAATCCTCTACAAGGAAGATGATTCAAGACATTCATAGGAAAATTACACATCTAATGCACATTATATCTTAATAACATTAATCTTTAAATAGAATGCTTTTTAAATGCCATATTCAGAATTGGACCTTAATTTCTTAAAAATCCATTTTAATCACTTTGTCTGCTGTTTATAACATTTGAGAAAGGAAAGTTTAAAATCTTTCTCAAACTCATCCATGAGCAGTATCTTCATTATTTTTTCTTTATTCTTTCACATGTTTAAATAACATATTTGAGTGAAAATTTTAAAAATTCAATAAAAATCCAGGGTTTTCCATAAACATTGATAAATTCATTCGGAAAGCTACTTGGGTTCCTGAAATCAGGTATATATAACCTGGGATTAACAGGATGTTCATAATTTAGTTCAAGATACAAGAACAAGTTTGTAATCTAATAACTTCCTACCAGTCAATGATATGGTCCAGAATATAATAGAACAACCTGGAATACATGGAAGAAAAATTGAGAGATATGGAAGAAAAATTGGGGGGGGGGGGCCCACTTTCAAATAAACAGAACAGAAATAGGTAGTGGAAAGATCATCTTATAAATAGAAGAAAACTATCCTTAGTTTAAAAAGGTATAATCATTCAGATTAAAGCTCCCACCCAAAACTATTCCTGGATGCTTTCAGGGTTATAGTCTATCACTCCAATGAAGAAACAAAATGAAGTAAGATAGAAAGGATGGTGAGAGAAAATGTTTACAAATACAGATGACATGCCAAAACTTACTAGAAGATGGTGGCCATGTGAAGTGAGAAGCAGGAAGAAATATATCTGTCCAGAGTCACCCTTGCATGAATGAAGTGATATTGGGGGGTGTGACTTTAGGAAAATCCATATGACTGCTTTTTTTCTTACCTTTTTGTTAAAATAGTAAGGCACAGAAAAGAGCAAGACTCAAATATGCAGATGAGTGAGTTTTCAGGAAGTGCTCATACCTTTGTCATTGTTATGCAGGCCAGGAAATAAAACATTCCCAAGAAATTCTCCTCTGACTTTCCCTGTCACTGTTCTATCTCCTCTCCTGACAGTCACCAACTCTGACAATTAATGCCACAGGTACTTGGGATTGCTCGTTTTTGAACTCTACATAAATGAAAATATTTTGCTTATTCTTGTATATTCTGTTGTACCTGACTTCTTTCATTTCATTTCTCTCAACATTATGGTTATGAAATTCATCCATGCTATCATAAAGATAGCCCGGGTTCTTCTTTCTTTTAACTTTTTTTCTGTAACCTATTCCATCGTATGGGTATACTATCCTTTATCCATTCAAGAATGACATTTTGGTATAGCTTTATAAATAATTGTGTTATGAACGTTCTTATACAGAACTTTTATTCAAATGTGTATGCATTTTTATTGAAAAGAATTGCTGGGTTTTCTGAAGTGCTTTAAATAATTTACCTTCCTCCCAGCAGTTTATTAGAGTTCCATTTGCTCCATAGCCTCACCAACACTTTATATTGTCAGTCTTTTTAATTTTTGCCATCTTAGTGAGATTATGGTGGAATTGCCTTGTATTCTTAATTGGTAGTTCATTCATAACTTGCTTTGTAGCCATTTGGAAATCCTCTTTTGTAAAGTGTTTTTTAGTCTCTTATACATACTTTTACAGTATTATCTCTCATACTTTTTGATGGATCAGTAAGAGTTGGGTTTTTTGTTTTATTTGTTTTACTTTTTTAGATGTAATCCCTTTGTTAGATGCATGTGTTTGCAATATCATCATCTTTTTAAAAATTTTTATTTATTTATTTGACAGAGAGAGATCACAAGTAGAGAGAGAGGGAGGCAGAGAAAGAGAGGAAGGAAAGCAGTCTCCCTGCTGAGCAGAGAGCCTGATGTGCAGGACCCTGAGATCATGACCTGAGCCGAAGGCAGAGGCTTAACTCACTGAGCCACCCAGGCGCCCCATCATCTTCTATACTGTGGCTTCCCTTTTCACTCACTAAATGATGTCTTTGATGAACAATTTATTCCTTTTGGGAGGGTGGTTTAAGGTTAATGCTTTTTGTATTTCATTTAAGAAAAAATTTTCCCTATTTCAAGATCACTAAGACCACATAATTTTCCCAAAGCTGTATTGCTGTATCTTCCATATTCCAAATATGGACTGTGAACATTTGTTAAATTACTGTTTAAAATGCTGAATTGATTTATATGCCTACTAAAATGTGCATGAGAGTTCCAACTTTTTCACACACATGCCAAAAATTACATAAACTATTATTATTAATATCTTTCACTAATATGGTTAAGTAGGTTATAGCTTTCTATTCTTATTCAAATTTTTGAGATAAAGGAGATTGCTACAGTAACAGATGGACTTCATCTTCTGAGAAGGTATGGATAATAGTGGAACTTACAGCCCATCTCTTATCTACTAATGTTTGTTGGGGGAACTGCATGTAATCAGGACACTTAGTATTCTCAGCATGAGAACAGTGCAAGAACATCAGTATCCATAGACCATCACGAGTGGAAGCAGCTCCATACGAAGTGTTTTCAGGTGGCAAACAAACCAGCCAGGTATCACAAGCAAATGGGTCAGGAAACTTTAATCACCTATTTATCTTCCTTTTAGGGAATAACTTTGGGTTGGGAACTCCAAATCCTAAAATTAGACACATTTTGTATAACATGAGTTTAAATTCATTATCTCCAGCTGTCAGACACAATTGAAAACACAGACATGAGTGAGGAAAGTTTCTAAATCTCTTTGTTACTTCTAGACTAGGAGAAGTTGGAGAAAAATTCTGACATAAGAGCTTCAGATCCTTTGCCTTATAGTGGTACCCCCTGTTTCTTAGATGTAAATGCTGTTGATTGTCATATTTAACAAAGGATCACCAAACAGAAAGGAATAGCAAGAGCTTGTCTGGGCCAAATCTTGACTCTTGGGCAGAATTATACTTGAACTTGGAAAAATAGTAGGCAGTCTTCGAAAAATATAAAGCATGAAACTCAAAAATCTTTCCAGTAGTCAAATATTTCATAATTCTTACAATAAGGAGTTTTTACAAATGGGATTTTTAAAAATTTTTTAATTCTTTAATAAACATATAATGTATTATTAGCCCCAGGGGTACAGGTCTGTAAATCGCCAGGTTTACACACTTCACAGCACTCACCATATCACATACCCTCCCCAATGTCCATAACCCCACCACCCTCTTCCAACCCTGCTCCCCCTGGCAACCCTCAGTTTGTTTTGTGAGATCAGGAGTCTCTTATGGTTTGTCTCCCTTCTGATCCCATCTTGTTTCATTTATTCTTTTCCTACCCCCCAAGCCCCCCACGTTGCATCTCCACTTACTCATATCAGGGAGATCATATGATAGTTGTCTTTCTCCGATTGTCTTATTTCACCAAGTATAATACCCTCTAGTTCCAACCACGTCATCACAAATGGCAAGATTTCATTTCTTTTGATGGCTGCATGGTATTCCATTGTATATATATATATACCACTCTTCTTTATCCATTCATCTGTTGATGTACATCTAGGTTCTTTCCATAGTTTGGCTATTATGGACATTGCTGCTATAAACATTTGGGTGCACATGCCCCTTCGGATCACTACATTTGTATCTTTAGGGTAAATACCCAGTAGTGCGATTGCTGGGTCATAAGGTAGCTCTATTTTCAACTTTTTGAGGAACCTCCATGCTGTTTTCCAGAGTGGTTGCACCAGCTTGCATTCCCACCAAAAGTGTAGGAGGGTTCCCCTTTCCCCACATCCTCACCAGCATCTGTCTTTTTCTGACTTGTTAATTTTAGCCATTCTGACTGGTGTGAGGTGGTATCTATCTCATTGTGGTTTTGATTTGTATTTCCCTGATGCTCAGTGATGTGGAGCACTTTTTCATGTGTCTCTTGGCCATCTGGATCTGTTCATGTTCTCTGCCCATTTCTTGATTGGATTATTTGTTCTTTGGGTGTTGAGTTTGCTAAGCTCTTTATAGATTTTGGATACTAGCCCTTTATCTGGTAAGGCGTTTGCAAATATCTTCTCCCATTCTGTCAGTTGTCTTTTGGTTTTGTTAACTGTTTCCTTTGCTGTGCAAAAGCTTTTGATCTTGAGGAAGTCCCAATAGTTCATTTTTGCCCTTGCTTCCCTTGCCTTTGGTGATGTTTCTAGGAAGAAGTTGCTGTGGCTGAGGTTGAAGAGGTTGCTGCCTTTGTTCTCCTCAAGGATTTTGATGGATTCCTTTCTCACACTGAGGTCCTTCATCAAGAAATGGGATTTTTAAAAAATTTGTGGCTAAATATTTCATCCTTTCTTAGGTATTTCCCCTTTAACCTTTTATCTTTGGTTCATGTTTAAGCATTAACTTGCATTTCAAACTATAAAACTTTAGAATAGTTTTAATTTATTTTCTTAGTACTTAAAGAAATACTATCACCAATGAATGTGGAATAAGACAGTTTAGTGCCCACCAAAGAAATGGGTCTGACCAGAAAAGGATGGCTGTTTTCTGGCACAGGAAGTGATTGTTATTTTGGCTTAATTTTCTAGTATATAAGAATGAAATAATATTGATTTAGAAAACAGCTTAAGATCCTCAAACAGAACTCTTTGTAAGTTATCATCTCATTTTTAAGCTATTTTCTTTTATTCAATATATAGTATATTTTAAATCCTATTTCTCTTATCTACTTTATTGATGATTTTGCTGTTCAGTTATCCTCTCTGCATTCTTCACCTATAATTCTCAGTTCTAACTGGAACACCCTGAAGGAGAGATACTGCCTTTCAAGTTCCTTAACAACTGAGTTCCATAAAGTCAAATGTCATACCAGGATTAAGTTCACCCCAAGAATATTATTTCCCTTTTCTGTTTTATCAGTAATGTTCAGTCTCATCAGATGTGGTTCTGGTTTCTTGCTTCTTCATCACATTAAATCCTTTAGGTTTTTTGTTTCTTTGAAGATTTGTTTCATTATTGCTTAGAGCTTTGGAGAAAGTAGGGATAACAATGTGTATAAACAATTAACAATCTAAGAGAATGCTGTTTATCTTAATTTTCTAGTATTTACAATCTACCATCTAAGGTGGATCTAACTGCAAAATGCTCAAATCTCAGATCTATTGTAGAGGGCATTACAAGCAATTTCAGAAGTCAAAATTAAGCCTGACTTGTTTTGTTTTTTTGTTTTTTTTTTATTGTTTTATGTTAGTCACCATACAGTACATCATTGGTTTTTGTTGCAGTGTTCCAAGATTAATTTTTTACGTATAACACCCAGTGCTCCATGCAATACATGTCCTCCTTAATTCCCACCACCAGGCTCACCCATCTCCCTACCCCCTCCCCTCTAAAACTGTCAGTTGGTTTCTTGAGGTCCACAGACTAACCTTTCATGGTTCAGCTCCCCCTTTGATTTCCCCCACTTCATGTTTCCTTTCCTTCTCCTAATGTCCTCCATGTTATTCCTTATGTTCCACAAGTAAGTGAAACCATAAACTTGACTTGTTTTAATTAAAATGTGGTAAGGGTTTCTTTCCTTATTCTGGCTATTGTTTGGTAAGGGATGAGGTATTAAAATCATTGAGATTACTCTTTGGAAGTATGCTCTTATGGGGGCACCTGAGTAATTCAGTCTGTTAAGCATCCAACTCTTGACTTTGTTCCAGTCATGATCTTGGGATCATGAGATTGAGCCATGTGTGGGCTCCATGCTCAGTTCGAGTCTGTTTGAGATTCTCTCTGTCTCTCTGCCTCTCCCCCAACTTGTGTGCATTATCTCTCTCAAGTAAATAAATAAATAGGTAGAATCTTTTGTTAAAAAAAAAAAAGTACGCTAAAGTAAAAACCAGTATTTTTTCCATAATGTAACATTTTAAAATGTGAATTCATTTATTTAATCTTATTAATATAAGGTTTATAAGGAAAAAACTTGGCAAATTGAAGTCAATTGATTTTCCAAAATCTAAAGTTTAAAGTCACACTTTAATTTTTATAAAAGGCCAAATCATGATAGCTTTAAAGCTCAATACTGCCAAGTCAATAAATTAAAACTCTTAGACCAAAGCCAGTTTCCTGCCATCTTGATTCTGCCCACAAGATATGAATGATTTTTACAAATGTCCTTTTGTGGGGCATCTGGGTGGTTTAGTCAAGTTAAGTGTCCAACTCTTGGTTTTGGCTCAGGTCATGATCTCATGGGTCAAGAGATATATCCCCACATTGGACTCTGCAGTGGGTATGGAACCTGCTTAAGATTCTTTCTCCCTCTCCCTCCGTCCCTCCCTTCTCCCTTGCTCTCCCTCTAATATAAATCAATAAATCTTTTTTAAAAAACAAATGACCTCTTGCAACCAACTTGATGTCAGGAAGAGTAACTTTGAATGCTTGTTAAGTGGAATGATATCCTAAAAGAAAAAAAAGAGAGAACTCCATTCTTCTTAGTAGTAGATATATTTTTTTAATGTTTCAGTTATTATTATTATACTTTGAATTTTTTTAATAAAGCAATTTGTTGCCTATATTTTGTTAGGTTTTCTGTAATTTGTTAAGTTCTATATAATGTCTTAATTTTTGCCTCATGTCCTGCAAAGCTTAAAATATTTACTAGTCCTTTACAGAGAAAGTTTGCCAGCCTCTACATTATTTCATCACCAGATGCTACAATCATACTAACCCATGATCAGAAATATATACAACATATATGGAATATATCTTGTATGAAGTTGACTCAAAATATCACTAATAATTTTCTTAGCAGGAGAATTGTAATTTAATTAAAATTGTCCTAAACTTATAATTATATCATTTCTTCTGCAGCTACTATTAAATCTAGGGGAATGGAATTAAAAAGACATCATTTTGGTCCATCTATCTTAAAAGCATGAAAAATTTCTCAGCTGTTGACTCAGCATATGTGACCAATTCAAGCTCTTCCTGCCTGGAAGGTAGGTAACTATTATTGTCATGTGAAGAGAAAGTTGTGTGAATGCTTAATACTAAGAACTTTTCTGGTTATCCCCTTTAAATCCTCATTCCAGGTTCATGTTCTGCTATATAGCAATCCCTGGCTCTGAAGCTTGCTTTTTATCATCTTCTCTCCCATTGGTAGAGTGGTTATGTTGTTTTCCAAATTTATGTGTCTTTCGTATTTCCTAATGTGTTGTTTTCACATATTTCTTCTATATCCCTATCTTTTGCAGCTATTCTTACTATTCTTTAACAACCACTGTTAGTAATCTGCACACGGAGACATGCATTCATGGTAAGACTTGAGAAGTAAAGGGATTCTGGAGTATAAGCAGAGGAAAATTAATACAGGAGAGTGGTACTGGCAGTGAGGTCAAAAAGGAATCCTTGTGGAGCTAGTACATCTCCCTCTTACTCTTTTATCTCATCTCTCTGCACCCAATCTATGCTCATTTTCAAATGGTGTAATTTGGCCTATTTTCCTTATCCTTAAAATAAATGGTTTCAGACATAATTTTTAATAACTGAAGACCATATGTTTCATTCTTATTTTGCCGACATAAGACTAACCAAGGAAATTTACTAATATTTAATTATATTTTGCAATTATTTTGAAATGCTTAATCTTTCAATTAAATAAAGGAATAAAAAATGATTTTGATTATATAATAGAAAATGTCTAAAGTAGTTTGACAGAAAAATTGATGTTATAGGAAGTTTTCTAGAAATTGGTATTCATTTCATTTTTATGCAGAACACTATACTAGGGAGATACATTTTTTAAAAGAAAGAAATCAAAAAGATTTTTCTTGACAGGTTTAGAGAACCTAACTCTTAAAGAATTAGATAATACAATTTTATAAAAACAACCCAAGGTCCATCACAAATTAACAAGCAGAAAATTATTTACCACTGAGACAATGTTCTATACTTAGTAGGTATGAGATGAAGGAATGATCAGAGTATTGTAGAATTAACTAGGGCAATTGGTACTTTGTGCAGGAACATCTGCTTTGCTTTGGGCCTATTTCAGGTGGCACAATGAGCAGTATTCATCCATGAGCAAACTACCATTTGTCCCCAGAAGCAGTGAACAGTGACCCAGGATATGGGAAGCTCTTTTACCATTAGGCAGATGAAATAAGAAATGCTCATCAGGCACTTTACAGTTAGGGGGTCAAGTACCTGACATTTGCCAGCTCTTCCACTCTGGAGGCAACACTAAGTTTACAACTTCCCACACAGACCTCAGTGGCTCTGACACCCAGTGTTACTTCTGCTTGCTTCCCCAGCTGAACGGCTAGGTCCACCTTTTACTTTATCTTACTTCCAGTCTGTTTTCCTGTTTGTCCTGTTTTCCATCTTTTCCTTCCAAGTTCTAATGAATTTCAAGGAATTTTTTTTAATCTCTGTCACTTCTATAGATTGCACTCTATATTGTAGAAACCTCCCCCATTATATGACTTCCTTCATTCTAGGAAGAAATTGTCAAAAAGGTAGAAGAAGACCAAGTTTAAGTCATAGCATGGAAGGTATCCTCAGAGAGAGAGAGTTCAGTAGTGTTCATTGCTATAGATCAACACTAAGAAAAGAAAGAGCATAGACTCTGACTTATAAAGGCTTTTAGCATTGTTTTCCATCCTATCCCCATTTCTGATGAATTTTCATGATTCTTCTCTGTCTTCAGCATTACTGCTCTTTCCACTCCCTATTGAGAGAATCCCTACCATCCCCCCTATCTTCAGACAAGCCTAAAGAGTAAGGATCATGGAGCCCCAAGGAAGACTTCCTCAAGAGTGTCTGGCATTGGCAATGTTCATCGCTGTAGGACTAAGGAATTAATGACAGGTCTGTGAAGGAGAGGAGGGAGGTAAAACTGAGGAGATACTTTTGGGATAGAGAAGATTTATCATCTGTTGTAGGAGAAAAGAAGAACCCACAGGAGAGGGATTAGAGATACAAAAGAGAGAGCTGGGGAATGGAATTGTGCTCTTGTTATACTGAAGCAAGGTTGGAAAATCAGAGTCTGAATGAATTTACTAAAACATTGATGGGGAGTTGGAATTAAGACAGATGGCTCCCATTTCAGTAAACTAGGAAGTGTTATCAGATTACATTTGTTTAATTGCTCAGATAATTCAACTGAGTTGACATAGAAATTTATATACTGGTTAGAGAGCTGACTGAACATTTTGACAGCTTTTGTCTTTCCTCCCTACCCGAATTCTATTGAACTGACAGAAGAAACGTAAAACAATAATAAACCCATAGCAAGCAGGGAAGGGTGCCATCAGAAGTGCAAATTTCTGGGAGGTATTAAGCAAATAGGATAAGACTGATGGCATATCCCAACAAAGCTGAGCTTACAGCTCCATAGAGATGGAAAAGATCTTCCAAAATAAAAAGGAACCTTAAATAAGCCCAAGATCAAAGGCTATAAGGAACTGAGAGGAACAGGCTATGTCTAGTTGGCCATTTAATTACAGGATGATAGAACAACTGTACCAGCACCCTGCTTTCAAAGTACCTGATGCTGCTGGGTACAGGAAGAAGCCACAAATTTGGAATTCTAAATATGACATGGGAGAGTCCCAAAGCAGATTTTTAATACGATGGGATCTCCTCTGATTCATGGGCCCCCCAAATAAGAAAATATGTCCACCCAAAAGGCATGCTATATACACAAGCCAGCCTGGCAGTTGGCCATGTCATCATCTTTGCTGTCAGACCCAGGGGAACATTGTCACTTGAAATATGCTCTGGCTAACAATATTCTGTAACCAAGATCTTTGCCTATAGATACAAATAGCTAACCAAGAACCAAAATTCAAGAACAGCCTACACAAACACAAAGAAGCAATGAACTCAACAAATTTAGTTTCCTTTTCGGAGTATGTGCAGAAACTATGTTGCCTGAAGGACTACTTGTCTCAATAGATTGCCTTGCCCGTCAGAAGGACATAAAGATTGATGATGGCCTGTCTCATCCCAAGGAAATCCTAAATGTTCAGAATACTTCTCATCGGGCACCTGCTAGCAATGGACCATATGGTCAGTCTATCAAGGTTAGTAGACATGTTTAAACTTTTCTTAGTTTAGTGGCAGTTGACTAGATATGTGAAGTAAGTTGACAGGTTGGCTCTTTTTTAATAACAAAGTTTTCAATTCGACTATAATCTTTACCATGTTAGTGATCCAGGCATATAGAGTGACACCTTTAAAAGAAGGGACCTGATTTATAAGCAAAAACAATTAAGAAAAGCAATTTTATATATTATTTCACCTATAAAATTTAATTAAAAATATGCTATGTGGATTTTTTTGGCAAATAACTGAAAATAAATGTAAATTTATTTGACAGCACAGTTTTAAATCTTTAAAAAGTACTCCTGGATCAGTTTCTGCAGTGGAAAACTTCTGATGGTTCTTATTTGTTGTAGTCTTAGTTTAGGATATGATATTATTAGTTTAGGATATTCCAAACAATGATATTTGTTATTTTTTGCTTACTGATTTCTAGCTTAATTAAGTAGTGATCAGAGATTGTACTCTAAATGACTTAGCCTCTTGCAATTTGTTGAGACTTGCTTTATGGCCCACATGACCAGTTTTGATATATGGTCAATATGCATTTATAAAGAATGTATATTCTATTACGGTTGGATGCAATATTGTATATACGTCAATTAAGTTAGGTTTATTAAAAGTATTCTTTAGATCTTATATAGCTTTGCTGATTTTTTTTCCTTTCATTTCTTTACCAATAATTGAAAGAGGTGGTTTTATGGATTTGTCTTCTCCTCTAATTTTTGTCAATGTTTGCTTTAGTTATTTGAAAGTATGTGAAAGCAAATTTAGAATTGTTTTATCTTTCTGATGGATTACCTTTTATCATATAGCCATTTTAAAAGTAGAATAACTGCACCAGTTTTTCTAATTAGAGTTACAGTGGTATATATTTTTCCATCTTTTACTTCTACCCTTTCTCTATCTTTATATATAAAGAATATCAATTATAAATAGCATCTGATTGGGGTGCCTTGGTGGCTCAGTGGGTTAAAGCATCTGCCTTTGGCTCAGGTCATGATCCCAGGGTCCTGCAATCGAGCCCCACATCGGGCTTTCTGCTCTGCAGGAAGCCTGCTTCCTCTTCTCTCTCTACCTGCCTCTCTGCCTACTTGTGATTTCTGTCTGTAAAATAAATTAATAAAATCTTTATAAATAAATGAATGAATAAATAAATAAATAAATAGCATCTGATTGTATTTTTTAATCTTGTTTGAAAATGTTTGCTTATAAATAGAGCAACATTTTTTAATGTAATTATTCATGTGTTCATGTTTATAATGATCTGCCCTCTGCTCGTTTTACTTATTTCTTGTTCTTCTTTTTCCTTCTTTACATTATGTAAGGTTAAATAGACTTCCTTTATTATTTTACACCCCCCCCCTTATTGGTTTGTTAACTATACATTTTTTCACTATGTTGAGTACACATCCTAAAGAATACATTCTCTAGTCTGGATTTATTACAACCTAATATAATTCCATACATTTAAAACTTCTTGACCAAGGCTAAGACCTTAGAATATTTTATGTTCATGTGTCGCCATCCTTTGTGTTATTGTTACCAATCATTGTACTACTGCATTTGTTTTAGTTCCCAGAAGGCAGTGTAATTACTGCTTTGTACGCTCAGTATTCATTTTTATTATCCACAGTTTACTATTTCTGTTGAATTTCTATGCTTCCATTTGGAACCATTTTCCATTTGCCAGTAAAACTAACTTTTATATGTATTTTAACGAGGATATGCTGTTGATAATTTCACTTACTTTTTGTCTCTCTGCTAATGTCTTTATTTTACCAACACTTTTGGAGAGTATTTTTGGTGGGTATAAAATCCAGGAAGACAGTTGTCTTTCAGCAACTTGAAAATGCCATTCCATTATCTGTCTTTCATTATTCCCATTGACAAGTTGACGACCGTTCTTATTTCTGTACCTTTCAAAGTAAGGTATATTTTTTCCATTTGGCTATTCTCAAGGTTTTGTTTTGTTGTTTACAGTTTTTAACAGTTTTAATATGATGCGTCTTTCTTTGCCTTGATGTCTTTCACTTTGAAAATTCTTTGCCCTATTTATTCAGTTGTTTCCTGCCCTATTATTTTTCTCCTCCCCAGTCTGGGACACCAACTAAATATATTTTTTTTACCATTCTCTTATTGTAGCTACAAACTTTTTAGTATTTTCATACCTTTTATTACCCAAATTCAAGCCAGATACTTTCTGTTATTTCTTCCAGGTCACTTATCCTAGCTTCCAGTATTCTGTTTAAGCCACCAATCTTATTCTTAATTCCAGTTATTACATCTTATTATCCCTAGAAATCCTATTTGACTTTCTAAATAAACTTTGCCACTGTAGAATCTACAAATTCTTCATTTCATTTATTTTTCAAACTTATTAATCATGCCTTTTTTACCAACCTGATATTTCTAATAGTTTATCCGTTGATCTGTTTTTTTCTCCCTGTCCCATTTTGTGTTTTGCATGTGTGTTATTAATGCCAAATACTACATTTGCTAAACTGTAGTGACTCTGGATAATGTCCTCTTTCTCTGTGGATTTGGTTGGATAATAGACTATTGACAGACTACTTCATTCTAATGCTGGGATTCAACTGGCAATTGCTCAATCTACCTCTTCTTTGTTTCTGCTTTGCCGCTGTGGACACCTGGGTTTCTAGTTGAGATCCTGGGTGGTTTTGTTTTCTTTTGTTTTGCTTAAGAACGTGTTTATTCATTTTATTTGAGAGAGAGAGAGTGCACACATGCCTGTGTGAAGGGAGAGAGGCAGAGAGGAAGGGAGAGGGACAATCAGACTCCACACTGAGTGAGCATAGAGCAGGAGGCAGGGCTCAATCTCATGATCAGAGATCATGACAATGAGTTCATGATCTAAGCCAAAATTAAGAGCTGGATACTTAACCAACTAAGCCTCCCAGATACCTGGAGATCCTGGGGTTTTTAATTAGGATCTCTCCCCCTTAGAAGTTTCTGAACTCCATTTTTTTTCTCTGTGGGACTGTATGACTATGGAAAACCTTGCTTAATCCTTCAGTGGCTTTCTGCCTAGCTTCTTACCCTCCTGTTTTGTAAAATTTGGTAATTCAGCGAATGATTTTTTATTCTTCAGTTCATTTATCTTTTGGAAATGCGTGCTTTATTGTTTACCTTAAATTTTATAAAATAATTGCATGTATCATAAAACAGACTTTTAGACTGTAGCAACTCCCCTTATCTCAGCATTTAAAAAGAAAAGCTTCTTCCCATAGTCTATTTTCCCTCAAACCCAAGTAAAGTTTGTTTGTTTTTCATTTTCTTAGCCAGGCCTCAGAGTTTGTATCATTAAGATAGTTATTCGTGTTTGGAATTGTCTTAAGATTATAGAATTTAGCACTGGAAGGAACCTAAGACGTCATCTTCTGTTGGCTAACCTCCCACACAGTGCAGAAATGCTTCCTGCAGCATCCTTGGCATATGCTCATCCGGTCTCAGTTTGGATATCTTCAGCAAAGGAGCTCATCATTTCCTGAAACAATCCATTCTGTTGGACAACTCTATTTTAAAAATCCTTATGTTGAGCTAAAATATGCCTCTTTGTAACTTATACTCATTTACTCATTGTTTCAAGTTTTCCTTCTGGAGTAAGTCAAAACAAGAGAACATTTTTAGATAGTACTTAAAGCAGATCTAAATGCCATTCCTGTCTTTTCTTATTTTTAATTATTATTATTTTTTTTTTGCTTTTTTGTCCAAAACCATTGAACATCAATTGCTAAGTTTAGATAGTAATCAGAATTAAGGTCATCTACTTAGTAATGATTAAAAATCAATGCACAGAAATCAGTTGCTTTTCTATATGCCAACAATAAGACAGAAGAAGGAAATTAAGGAGTCGATCCCATTTACAATTGCACCTATAACTATAAGATACCTAGGAATAAACCTAACCAATGAGGCAAAGAATCTGTATTCAGAAAACTATAAAGTACTCATGAAAGAAATTGAGGAAGACACAAAGAAATGGAAAAACGTTCCATGCTCATGGATTAGAAGAACAAATGTTGTGAAAATGTCTATGCTACCTAGAGCAATTTACGCATTTAATGCAATCCCTATCAAAATACCATCAAGTTTTTTTTTTTCAAGAAATAGAACAAATAATCCTAAAATCTGTATGGAACCAGAAAAGATCCCGAATAGCCAGGGGAATGTTGAAAAAGAAAACCAAGCTGGTGGCATCACAATTCCAGACTTCAAGTTCTATTACAAAGCTGTCATCATCAAGACAGTATGGTACTGGCACAAAAACAGACACGTAGATCAATGGAACAGAATACAGAGTGCAGAAGTACACCCTCAACTCTATGGTCAACCAGTCTTCAACAAAGCAGGAAAAAATGTCCAATGGAAAAAAGACAGTCTCTTCAACAAATGGTGTTGGGAAAATTGGACAGCCACATGCAGAAGAATGAAACTGGGCCATTCCTTACACCACACACAAAAATAGACTCAAAATGGAAAAAAGACCTACATGTGAAACAGGAATCCATCAAAATCCTTGAGGAGAACACAGGCAGCAACCTCTTTGACCTCAGCCACAGCAACTTCTTCCTAGAAACATTGCCAAAGGCAAGGGAAGCAAGGACAAAAATGAACTATTGGGGCTTCATCAAGATAAAAAACTTTTGCACAGCAAAGGAAGCAGTCAACAAAACCAAAAGACAACCAACAGAATGGGAGAATATATTTGCAAACAACATATCAGATAAAGGGCTAGTATCCAAAATCCATAAAGAAGTTATCAAACTCAACACGTAAAGAACAATAATCCAATCAAGAAATGAGCAGAGAACATGAACAGACATTTCTCCAAAGAAGACATCCAAATTGCCAACAGACACATGAAAAAGTATTCAACATCACTTGCCATCAGGGGAATACAAATCAAACCACAATGAGATACTACCTTTCATCAGTCAGAATGAATAAAATTAACAAGTCAGGAAACAGCAGATGTTGGCAAGGATGTAGAGAAAGGGGAACCCTCCTACATTATTGGAATGCAAGCTGTGGCAGCTTGGCATTCATACTATGGCATTCATACTGTGGAAAACAGTATGAAGGTTCCTCAAAAAGTTGAAAATAGAGCTGTCCTAGGACCCAGCAATTGCACTTTTGGGTACTTACCCCAAAGATACAAATGTGCACCCCAGTGTTTAACAAAGGCATATTATGCAGCCATCAAAAAATTAAATCTTGTCATTTGCAATGATATGGATGGAACTAGAAGGTATTATGCTAAACAAAATAAGTCAATCAGAGAAAGACAATGATCGTATGATCTCACTGATATGAAGAATTTGAGAACCAAGACAGAGGATCATAGGGAAAGGGAGGGAAAAATGAAACAAGACTAAACCAGAGAGGGAGACAAACCATAAGAGACTCTTAATCATAGGAAACAAACTGAGGGTTGCTGGAGTGGAGGGGCATGGGATGGATGGGGTGGCTGGGTGAGGGACATTGGGAGGGTATGTGCTATGGTGAGTGCTGTGAATTGTGTAAGACTGATGATTCACAGATCTGTGCCCCAAAACAAATAATACATTATGTTAACTCAAAAAATTAAAATTAAAAAAAAGAGTATGGGGAGTGCCTAATGCTTCCAAGCTATTTTGCCTTGGAATAATGCTCTTTTAATAAAAAGTAATGCCTATCTTCATGATAGGAATGAAGAATGTCTATCTTCATTCTAAGCCCATCCTCATTCTCAACCTTAACTGCACAATCAAGTGGGGCTGATGCCCGAGTTTCACTCTGATTTAATTGGTC
Source organism: Mustela nigripes (assembly GCF_022355385.1). Classification (NCBI taxonomy): domain Eukaryota; kingdom Metazoa; phylum Chordata; class Mammalia; order Carnivora; family Mustelidae; genus Mustela; species Mustela nigripes. The sequence goes on along the minus strand of NC_081569.1, from coordinate 54,545,702 downwards.
TGAGATGGTATTTTTCTGGCACAAGAACTGTGACTGCAAGTTCTGGCATAAGTAAAGTACAGATCAGAGGATCACAGATTACACATCTTCACACTTACAGATCTAGGAATAACTCTTAAACATCTGGTTAATTCTAAAGGAAACTTTCAGAATCCTGCCAGTAGATTGAGGGTGGAGGTGATTCTTAATTCCCACCCCCCAAAATATATGCTTTTATCCCCAACCTGACAGAAATCACTTTGATTAAGAGCTTCTGTTCATAAAATAAAGAACTTGGTAAGTTCCTGCAGTATGGTATACTCTAGAAATTGGATCAAAGCAATGATTATGCATGCTTTGGGAAAAGTCATGTCTATCTTCTTCCTTTTATTTGTAGAAGAGGAAAATGTCACAGAAATACTTGTTTCCCTTGTTCTTGCTTTTTTACTCTTTCAGAAGGCTTAAGGTAATTATTGTTTATTCTGTCTCTAAGGAAGCAGGTTTCACACAAGTAATTTTCATTAGAAGTAATATTAGATGGTCATCATGCAAAAGTGCCTCCTCTTTTTATGCTATCTTTTCTAATTTATGCATTGCTACAGGCAGACTATCTGTCTGACTCTAGAATCTATTGAGGAAAATATTTTTCCACCTTAGAATCCAATACTCTTTTTTTTAAATGACATTATATCATCATGTTCTCTGCTGTATTTTTTTTTAAATCTATATACAATTTTCTTTCCTGAGTAAGTTATATCCAAGGAAGTTAGCTGCTAAATCATGATTTTCACCATTGACTAGATATTTGTGAATCTACCTACCAGAATGAAGTGAATTTCGTGTGAGCCAAGCAGCTCAACTCTCCCAGCAAACACTGGTCCATATAGCACTGAGAGAGGCCGCACTGCAATCAGACTTTGGTTCTGAGAGTTAATAGTTTCCTCACGCTCCTCCCTCTGTCAAGTACATTTAGCTGAACTTGTGCATATGACTTCAGTTCATAAAAAGTTGACAAGTGCAGCTGGAATGCTTAGCATTTGATTGTTACATAAATACGTATTTGAGAACATATGTAAACTTGACAGTGTTAGTACCAGATGTTCCAGTAACACAATAATGCACTTCCAATGTCCGCTCTCACTTTCGGCTTATTTATTTTGGCAGTATCTCTTTATCTGCTAAGTTTCAGATAAGCACATATTAACTGTGTCCATAGTGTTGATTCTCTTATTGTTACATTCAGGTTGCATATGTTACATTTAATGTATAGAAGTACAAATAACATAGACATTGATACACAAAGTCATTTTTTATGTCTTCATAAAATACAAATATTTCAACTCCTAAATGGTTGTGGTATGTAAAAAAACAAAGACATCTCTAGACTTCTCATCTCTCTAGGAATCGCCTTTCCAGTTACGGGCTATCCAAATATTTTCTTTCTTTCTTTGACCACCAAGCTCTTAAATTAAGAGATTTCTGTCTACTGTACAAATTCTCCTGCCTTTCCCTACCCCCTCATCATAGCTGCCCCTAGCTTGTGTGGTAGAAGCTATTAGCATTCTAAAGCAAAATTTTTGTTTCTTTATGGGTTTATTTTGCAATTATTTAAAACTTAGAGAAAATGATAAGAATAAGAGTAGTCATGGAATACTTCTGCATCTTTTACTTAGATTCACCTGCTGTTGACATTTTGCCCCTTTTCCTTAGCAAATGAGGTTGCTCACTTGTTCTTTCTCCCTCTATTTGTGTGTATATAAAACATATTTATTATGTGTGTATTTGTATATGTGTGTAGGTATGTGCACCCATGTGGTGTTCTGAGCCTTTTAAAAGTTAGTTTCATGACATCCTTCAGGGTATATTTTTTCTAAGAATAAGAATACTATCTTACATACAAGTACATTTTAAATTGGTATGTTTTTCTAATCTTCTAGCTATGTCTGCCATGCTTGGGCTTTGACTGATAGAAGACTGTGTCTCAGTTAGAGGCATGGCCTATGCGAGGTATGAGTTTCCATCAGTGATCCTCTGGAGTAAGACCTAATGTGGGTTTCAGAGATATGAGTCCAGGACTTCCTCTATTGGTTGCCCCTGATCATGAAGAAAGGAGTAAAGCAGCATTCAGATAAGAATTGGTATAGTAAGGAGTAGTAGAAGAAGGGGAATAAAAGGCAAGTGAGTAAATGATTACTGATTTTTAGAGTGGGCCTAGGAATTCTATGCTTCAGGTTGGCTTAATAGATGCATGGCACAGATCTGGACAGAAGAGAGTCAACTGAATTCACTGCTGGAATTGCTTCCCTTGGTGGGAAATGTGTTTTATTTATATGTAATATTATTAAAAAATATTTTAGAAACACGCTGTGTTATAAACTTTAAGCTCACCTCCAAAAATATAGGAAAATAAGAAAAATGTGCATGAAGTTAAGTAAAGGGAGATCTAATTAGCATTCTTACAGAATGAGCTGTGGATTTACTGGAGACTTACTAAGGGAAAAATACCAGAGCACCAGACTAGCACATCAATCATTTGAAATTGCCTGACAGTCTTGAAGAGGATATCCTGGCTGCAGAAAGCACATAGCTGTCTTAAGGCTAGAGGCCCAGGTCAGGACATAGTAAGAACAAAAGATGAGCATTTTTGAGAGGAACCAGCTGGCTTAAGGTGATCCAAAGTGCACAGATGTTAAGGGCTTACTGTTCCAACAATACCATTACCTAACACAAGAATAACAGAATAACCATTAAAAAAATGATGAAACTTGATTTACCATGTTGACCCTTGAGGTCTGACTAATGTGTGTTTCTTTTCCATCATACTAATTTTCTATTTCTATTTTAATGTTATTTGTGTGTGTATGTTCTTAAAAAAGGAAATGTAACAAATCTTTCTTAGAAATATGTATAGAATTCTGTTGATGTGAGATCTTCAGTAGGTTTTTTAAATGCATCTAAGCACAGTATCCAAGAATCTATAATTTTCTCCATGCCTGCATCAAAAATCCTCAAACTCTAACACAGGTGTTTCTGTGGCAAGTAGGGAGATGGTAGATCTCAAGCCAATTATATGCCTTCTGGTGTGGTAATTGAATGTAAAAGGGAATAATCTAAAACTTAGAGCCAAAGTGGTTTGAATCATGGAAGTAATCAGGAAATGGAAACAACAGTGGTTTGGAAAATGTTAATTTTGTTGTCTCTGAGTGTGTTACGGTCTAAAATCATAAAAAATAGTTCTACATTCTTTAAGACTGTGGTCATCGTTTTCTATTCAATAATATTGACCACTTTGTGAGTGTAAGGAATGTCACTGATCATTATTACATGCCCTAGAAAAGAGTCACTGTGTACCCTTTAAAGATACTTGAAATGAAGCACCCACCACAAAGAGTAGAATCAACAGCGTACAGCCTGACTGAGAGGGACCCAAGTTTATGTATTCCACAAGTGTGACTAAGTATTCAGCAAAAGACTTGGTGCCTATCTCTGTAGCATTCCTGAGCACACAGGTTGGCATGTAACAACACCTTGTCACATGCACCATACCATGGAAGGAAGCTTCCCCATTTACTCTTACATGAAGATGTGGAAAAAGTAACATTGAAAGTGTTCCTATGTAATTAGTTGTCTCTATGCTCAATTCTAAGACGTAGTCACTGTATAAACAGAATTTCAAATGTGATCATCAAACTCTGTAAGTACGTCATCATCTGCTATCTGTATTCAGAGAATGTGAGAGCGAGACCTCCTAATTGACTTGCAGCCTGCTTCCTCTTTTTTTAAACCATCACAAAAGCTTCATGGCAATGAACTTTAAAGAATGGCTTAAACTTACTCTTTTTTTTTCTTTCTTCTCAAGTTAGTGTCACTTCAAAAATAAAAATAAAAATAGGCACTCTTATTGGAACTTTAGGAGTAATGCTGGCTATAAACAGGCTTAGAATATACTTAACTGTAGTAATCCTTCCCGACACACATAGAGATGAATTGATAACTGGATTTGGCATTTCAAATATTTTTTACCCAAGGCAAGGGCTTTAAGGTGTTTTCTTGGTATTAGAGAGTTTAGAGATGAGAAAGGTGCCATTTATTATTTTCTCTTTCTGTCAGCTTAGGATGTCTCTTTGTGATCATGTTTATAATACGGGGCCTATCTGTTCTTAAATGTTTTACCTGTTGAAGAATGTTCCATCAGAGGATGGGCTAAAATCTTAGAATGTATATACCCAAGGTTTTCACTGAATACAATCAGATAAGGTGACGTATTGGAAGACAACCTTCAACTTGGAATCAGAAGTAATAAGTTCTAGTCAGGAATCTGCAAGATAATTCATATATGATCTTGAACAAATCACTTAGTGTCTTTTGATTCTCTATTTCCTCATATGAACTGTGAGAGTTTTCAACCGGATTGTAGATTCCTCCAGTGCAAAATACATTCAATCAGTTAAGTATCAAATCAATAAGTCAGTTAATCATGTTAACCGTAGCAACTGATCAGCCAAAACACTTAAGGCGTCTATAGTAAGACTATGATCAGTCAGGAAACTACATTGTCAGGACACCTGGGTGGCTCAGTTAGATAAGCCTCTGGCTCTTGATTTCGGTCAGGCCATGATCTCAGGATCATGATCTCAGGGTTGTGAGATCAGGTCCCATGCTGGGCTCTGCGCTCAGTGAGGAGTCTGCTTCTCTCCCTCTCTGTCTGCCCCTCCCCCTGCTCTCACATGCTCTCTCTCTCTCTCTAAAAATAAATAAATCTTTAAAATATGAAAAAAGAAAACTACATTGTCATATCTTGAGAACATCAATATCGGTTTTCTTAGTATTGGTACTATTTTCCCAAGTAATGGCAATTTAAAAGATCTTTCTTTCAAATACGGTAGTAGTATATGATTTTGCTACAATATTATCTTCTGGATTATAACCATAGCTTACCTATTGCCAGGCCATAGGCTATAAAAATTCTTTAAAAATTAAAAAGATTAACTTTCTGAATCCTACTTTCTCATGGGACTCAAGGAAGAAAATAACTGCCCTTCTTTAAAAAAGACAACTATATCCCTATTTCTCTAAGAAGCAGAATATCCAAATGAAAAAGAAGTAGCCCTTTAACCTTTTTTTAACTTGAGAGCTCACTAATTAGAATATTTTTTCTTTACAAAACAGAATATTTTACTATATCAACAGAGTATTTCTTTGTAAAGATACAGCCTCACAGTTTACTGATAATGAAAAAGCATAAGATTTTAACTCAAGAGATCTGTCTTCAAGAATCCGTTCTATTACCTATTATGTAGATATGATTAGGATAATTCCTTTAACATCTCTGAGCCTCAGTTTCCTTATTTTTTTTTAAATTTTATTTATTTATTTGACAGACAGAGATCACAGATAGGCAGAGAGGCAGGCAGAGAGAGAGGAGGAAGCAGGCTCCCTGCTGAGCAGAGCAGGCTAGATCCCAGGACCCTGGGATCATGACCTGAGCCGAAGGCAGAGGCCTTAACCCACTGAGCCATCCAGGCGCCCCCAGTTTCCTTGTTTTTAACAAGGTAGTAGCAGTAATCCTTATCTTGGAGCTGTTGTCTGAATGAATGAAATAATGAATGTGAATCATAAAGGCTAGTATGTGTTGTTAACATTAACTCTCACAAAAATACTGTAAAATATTTTATATTTAATAAATTGCATTATTTCCATTTGAAAATGTACAGATAACATCATATGTCTACAGAAAGTATTATAAAACTAAAATATTAAAAGGTGAAGTCAGGAAGGGGAAGGGAACCAACATTTCTTGAGTAGCCCGCCACAGTATCAGGAAAAGCCAGACAATAGCTTTGTTTTCCACCTTCTACATAATACACTTTCTAACTCCTGTAAGAGATAGGCCTTTGCCATGTTATCCCTGCCGTAAGAGACGGGAACTCTATACCTTTCTGGGTGCTATAAATTGTGGAACAAAGAAGAGTTACTCAAATATGTAGAAACTCTAGATTTTCCTCCACCATCTCATTCTGTACCATTGCCCCAAATTTTATTTTCTAAATACATAAACCATCCATAAATATTTGGCTTACAAGTCTAGCAGCTGTTGCTCCACACCAGGCTGTGAGCTGATTTGTGTTTCAGAAGGCTGCTATTCCAGTTTGCATCCAGGTGGATTTTTAGTTGAAATGCCATGAGGGGAAAAAAAAAAAAAAAAGGAAAAAGGAAAAACCTTCTTCATTATGAATATGAGATAATTACTTTTCAAAAATCATTGCAGCCTCAGTCCAAGAAGGGGCCACAAGGTTTAATTGTGGGTGTGCTATTTACAGATTAATTAGGACATTTAACTTCATTTTTTTATACCACAGAATTAATCCCATAAAAATTAGTGATCTCGAAGGAGTCAGTTGTCAACTCTGACAGGATCTCTTTGCCATAATCTATTAAAATGCTGCTTTTATCTTGTCTTGCCTGTGTCATATTTTATGGATTTTTTCATAAACACTGCCTATACTTCATAAATGTCTCAATTTTCTAGTCTATTAACATTACTTCAAAAGCAATTGATAAAAGAGTAGGGCATGCATGAAATAATACACCAATAATGTGAAGTGCTGGAGGCAAGAACAGTGGGTAGGATCTGCACAGCTTGTGAGCTGAAACAATGAAAGGATGTTTTATCTACGACAATAAAGAAACAAATGATCATTTTTGATAGTAGAAAAAAGATTGCTAGTAATTGGGCAGATGAAAAATGGGTTACACAGAAAATACAGCATATTTTGAAAATGGAACTGAAATGAGAAAATAAACACCCCCAAGTATATATTTACATTACGGGGAACCTTTTCCCTTTGGTTTCTAAAGATGTGGTATTTAGCTTGATTTAACTTAGGCATGATAGTTATAGTCTATATGTAAACATTATTTCCTTTGTATGCATATATTTAACAAACCTATTAATATATGCATTTTATGTATTGATTACAACAGATGTTGGCATTGGTGTTTTTAATCTTAATAATTTTATAATTTTGGCCTCTGAAATCTGTTTAATTTTTCTTTTAATGCATAAGGGATATGCCTGGGGCACCATCTTTAAGTTTTTAAAGCACTAAAATATGACCTAGGTTGATATAACAAAATGAGAATCTTATCTGGATTTGTACCACAAATTTAATACATAGGTATGTAAACAAATTTAATTTTCAAAACTTAATCAGCTATTATGTATTTAAATCAACCAAATGAAAAACAAAGAAGAACATCAAGTAGATGCATAATTCCTGAGTTTCATTTTATGCTTTATATTACCCCACCTGATTTAGGTAAATGAAAACAGATACTGCTCTGGCTCTTCATTGTTAAGATGTCAGGCTATATAAAATGAGGGACCATAAGTCCCAATATGCCTGGGCAGTCCTGGTCTTTACATGTAACAATCAGTAATTCCTTTCATTCCTAGTAATGTGTTGGCATGGATGATAAAATATATGGTTACCTAGATGGCCAAATGAATATTAGAAGGGATATTTTAGTAATACATTTAATTGTAAATTTCTTGAAACCTACATAGTACTATTTGAAATAATTAGTGTGATTTTGTTTTAAATTCAGGAAACTTCTTGGTTCTTGATTCCTTTTTTTTTTTTTTTTTTAAACCTGGGAACAGGATCGTTTTCCTGTAGTTCAGGTCAAGAAATAATCTTGGATAACTTCATTGTGATCATCCAATACTAATAATTGGCAAGTGGATGATTTTTCTCATACCTTGAGAAATGGTGGTAGAATAGATTGCTGAATTGTACTGATGGTACTCTATGAGGCAGGTAATATAGTTGAATAAAGTATAAGACCCAGCATAATGATACTATATGTGCCTGTGACCTTAAAGAGGCATAAGAGATCATTACCAAGGAGATTCCTTGTCCTCAAATGTTGCAAAAAATATTTGAGAGCCTCAGTCCTCAGCACTAACCTAAGGAAACAGCCACCAGAATTACTAAGTGATATACAGACTTACTATGTGTGGTGAAAGACAATAAAGCACCATAATAGTTTATTAACCTGACCTAACTTCTACCTATCTCCCCAAATCATTTCTCCTTGAGTCTTTCCCACCAAGGGAAACATCATAAATATTCAGCCAGTTTCTGAAGGCAAAAATGTAGAGAGTTCCATTTTTCCATACATACAACCTCAGTCACTACCTGTGTATATACAAATGACTCACAAATTTATAGTATCACAAATGTATATACAAATGACTCACAAATTTACATACCTGTGTATATACAAATGATTCACAAATTTATAGAAAAAAAATTATTTCTCAAAACTCCAAAATTTTATATCTAGATGCCATTTTGTTATTTCTTCATAAATGTGTCAAGAGAAATCAGAGTTAGCATGCCTAAACAACAAGTCATGACTTGTCCCTAAATGTTGGCCTCTTCCAATGTCCCTAAGTCAGTAGTTACACCTAAGCACAAAACTGTGATGACATCCTCCAAATACCTCTTTCCCAGACCCTCAATTTTTTATGTCATAGTGTGATAGGACATCAAGTGATCTTCCTAAGTATCTCTGGAACCCATTCTCTTCTCACCATCTCTGCCCCCACTATCTTAGTACATCATCACTCACCCAGCCTATTCTAGCAGTTTCCTCCATGGTCTTGGTATCAACTCTGGCTCTCTAGCCAGAGTGATAGTTCTTAAAAGTACATTTTTGATCTTGTTGACTTCTTTATTCCTTTTCCATCACTACTCTTTCCACCTCTATTACACTTTCAGCTCCCATTCATTCATTCAGCTACATTCTTGGAGCTGAACATATGGCCCTGAACTTAGAGAGTTTTTATTTTATTGGAGAAGCAGACACTAAATATACAAACTAATGGAATAATTTCAGAATCTACAAATACTAGGAGAAAAATAAATTAGGACACAGTCATGGAGAATAATTAGGACATGTATTCACTTTTAGATTAGAGAGTCTTTCCCCTAAGGATTAGCTTGTGAAGATCTGCAGAAAGAGGCAGGAAGGATTGGGGGCGGGAGCAGTATAGTGAATGAGGAGAAAAATAGTCAGAAATAAGGTTAGAGAGGTAGGAGATGATGATAGCAAATAAAGAAGAGGGAATGAATTGGCACATTCTGGAGGTAGAGCTAACAGAATTTGCTAATGGCTGTAAAAGAAAGGTAGGAATTAAGGATGATGTCTAGACAAAAGACACATGAAAAGATGCTCAGCATCATTTGTCATCAGGGAAATGCCAATCAAAACCACAATGAAATAGCAACTTGTATCAGTTAGAGTGACTACAATCAGAGTGACAAGAAATAACAAGTGTTGGTGAGGATTGGAGAAAAAGGAACACTTGTGCACTGTTATTGGGAATGTAAATTAGTACAGCCACTATAGAAAACAATATTGAGGTTTCTCAAATACCATATGATCCAGTAATTCCACTCTTTGGTATTTACGCAAAGAAAAGGAAAACATTAATTCAAAAAGATATATGTCCCCATATGTTTATTGAAACATTATTTACAATAGCCCAGACAGAGGAGCAACCTAAGGGTCTATCAATAGAAGAATGGATCAAAAGAAGAATGGATAAAGAAAATATGGTACACTCACGCACACACACACACACACACACACACACACACAAGAATATTACATAGTCATAAAAAAGAATGAGATTGTGCCATTTGAGACAACATGGATGGATGTAGGGTGTATTATGCTAACTGAAATAAGTCAGGCTAAGAAATACATGTACCACTCATGATTCCACTTAAAAGTGCCTAAAAAGAAGGCAACCCACAAATGAAAGAACAAAAAATGTTGAATATAGAGAAAAAACTGATGGTTGTCAGAAGGGAAGGGGAAAGGTAGATAGAATGAATAAGTCACAAGAATAAAAGGAACAGGATAAGGAATACAGTCAGTGATATTGTAGTAGCAATGTAGTGGGACAGATGGTAGCTACACCTGTGATGAACATAGCATAATGTATAAATTTGTCATATCACTATGCTGTACACCTGAAACTAACATTCTGTGTCAACTACACTCAAGTAACGGCGGGGTGTGTGGGGCGGTGGGAGATGGGTGGTGTCTAGATATTTGGCTTGACTATCAAATGAATGGTAGTCCTATAAATTAAGATGGGGAAAAGTAATGAAGATGCAAGTGTAATGGGATGGGAGAAAATCCAGTTTTCCTTCTGCTGGAGAAGGTTGAATTTATGGTATCTGGTAGACATCCAAGTGGCTCTATCAAGTAGATCCATGATTGTATGAGTCAGGAGTGTAAGGAAGAGGTCAGGTCTCTAGATATAAAATTGAAATCCATAGCAGATCAATGCAGATTAAAATCTAAGAATGGAATAAAATCACCTATAGAGAAAAGTTAGAGAAGTGAAGAGGAGAAGGACTCTTAATAAGATCAGTTAATTTCCTTTGTGGATCTCTATGTGTTAGAGATAAAAAGAAAACCAAGAAAGCATGTTATCTCAAGCAAATAAAGTTAAAGAATGAGTGAGTGGGAAAAATATAATGAAGACTGAAGTAGCGAAATAAATGCTGCTCTGAATAGAATGAGATGACAACAGGGAACTGACCTCTGGACTTGGCCAAGTGGGGTTTATTGAGAACTAGACAAGACTGGATTCAACAGACAGGTAGAGATAGATGCCTGATAGCTATGGTGAAAGTACAAGTGGCAGAAAGACACAGTGGATTTGGACCACACTTTCATAGGGTTTTGCTATATAGGGGAACAAAAATAGGGCAGTTGCAAATCAGCATCTAGAGATTATTGTTTTTAAGATGGAAAGTACGGGTCCCCTGGGTGGCTTGGTCAGTTAAGCATCTGCCTTCAGCTCAGTTCATGATGTCGGGGTCCTGGGATGGAGCCCCACATCAGGCTCCCTGCTCGGTGGGGAACCTGCCTCTCCTTCTCACTCTGCCCACTGCTCCCTCTGTCTGTGCTCCCTTTCTATATATATCAAATAAAATCTTTTTAAAAAATGAAAGTTACTACAGCATAATTTTATATTAATGGATATAATCCAAATGAGAGGATAAAACTGAACCCATAGGAGTGCAGAACTGTAATTCTATAATCCAAGTCTTTGTGTCCACAAGATGGATGTGGGGTGGTTTAACCTTAAATAGGGGCAGGGATGATTCTGTTGTTATCTAAGGGCAAATGCAATATATAGTCTCAACTGTTTATACATTTGATATTGGAAAAATGAAATAAGCCAGGTCATCAGTTTAGAGAAGATGAAGTATACAGTGGTTGTCAGGAGAATGGGGAAGTTAAATTACTAGGGAAATGTAGTAGGATTGGGCAGCATTAAAAGCCTGCTTGGAATTTGTGATCAGAAATTCAATGTGATATCTGCACAGTTCTGTTTCCTACAGTGACACTGAGCAGCATGGATGCTGCTCAAAATAGTTGGAGAGTCTGGTGTAGCTTTTGGGCTTTAAAAACAACAACAACAACAACAACAATAACAAACAAACAAACAAACAAAAAAACAGAGTAGCAAGGGGCAAAGCAATTAAGGGAATGATTAAACTTAGAGCCTGGAACCTGAGCCAGACAAGGAGAGATGTGAGCATATAATGGGGGAGTGGGGAGTATAGTAGAAAGTGGTGGAATCAGTGATTTGGAACTCTGAATGACGTTAAAACTTTTTAGAGAGAGGAGACTGAAATAAGTGGGCTCTAAAAGTAGAAGGTAGAAGTTAGCAAGTGGGATGTTTAAAGCCAAGATTTTGGAAGTAATGTAGTTATTGGTGAAGACCAAGCTGATCAGTATTTCTCACAATTTTTGGACTGGACATAGTAAGTAATATGATTTTCAAAACAACTTTGTATGCCTATACATATATGATGTGTGACTGAAGGAAGCGTTCATAAAACAATATTTACCTTACTTAATGTAGTCACCTAGTATTTAAAAATGTATTCTGTGTTACTTAAAAGAAAAAAAAAAAACCTGGTTGTGACTCATTAAATCAAATCAAAACTCATTGATTTTTATAATCAGTAATAGACCCAAACTTGCAGCTTGAAAATACAGCTATAAAGACTATTGGAATGGGGAAAGGATTGTTGGAAATCCAAAACTCAAGACACCTGAGAATCCACAGGGTCAGATGGATTATCTGTCTAGATGTGGAAGCAGCCAAGGTTGACGGGAATAATGGCACAGTGGAAGACAGAGAAATAGATGCTAACTTAGTCTGGGAATGAGTGACATGCCAAGTTGACAGGTGCTCAACAATATCAAGTAGAAGGAGCGGTACAATCTGGTGGTGATTTGTTTCTAAGAGGCCAGCGTCTGAAGGAACTCGAGATGACGCACCAGCCCCAGGTCCTGGAATGTGGGGTGAGGAAGAAAAAAGGAACCTGGTTTTGATGACCTCAGGGAAAGATGTAGACTTGGAATACAGCCTGATTTCACTGTAAGCAAAAAAAAGTGAAGAGAAAGTTGAGAGAAGGGCTTGTGCAAATAGGAAATGTTATTGCTGTGGGATTGTTTTAGTAAGTTTGGTTCTTCCACAGGGCCCAAGGAAAGTCTTCGGGAGGTCAGAGAAGGTGGAAGATGGGGAACTGACTGGATGAACATTGGACTAAGATGAACATGGATCTGATTAGTCATGATGGTAATGTAAGGAAAGGTGGGTGTTCAGTCCATATGAGCCTTCTCCACAGTTCAGTTTCTTAGATAGTTTGTGGAGATGAGACGGTGTTTCAGCTGAGGAAGAGCAGCTTCACTGGGAGCAAAGCAATTCCAGGGATTTCCCTTCAACCTTGAGGTAGCTGATGTAGCAATAGAAGGAGGGGTGGGGCTGTGAGGAGAGGCAGTTTCGCTGAGCCCCTTAAATTAAACCATGCTTCTTCCTGCAAGAAGACCTTTGCACATACCTCACCTTGTGCCTGGAAACTAGCTAACTGTTCATCCTCTCTCAGACCTCTGCACAAGCCGCAAATGCTCGGGAAAACCTTCCCTGACTCCCTGGCATCCCTGACCAGGTTCTTACAGCACCTTGTGCTTCACCTTTAAATCTATTATGAGTGCATCTGAGTTGCATTTTATACCTGAGACCGTTTTATCAAATTTGACTCCTTTACTAGACTAAGCTTCATACAAAAAGGATATACGTGCTTTTGTTCACTTTACTATACCTCAAGCATGGTGCATGGCATATAGTAGGTGCTCAGCAATGATGAATGTAATGAAGTAACAAAATCAGAGCTGGCAGATATTAATACCCAATATTAATATTGGGTGCCAAGAGAGCTAAAGAGAACCAATAAGACATAACTGTTAGATTTGCAAGGAGGACATCTTGCTGCAATTAGTCAGGCTCTTTTTAAAGGCCTACAGCTCAGTCCTTGTGGACATAAACTAGCTAATCTTGAGGAGGCAACACTATGAACCTATTGAAAGCAAAAAGCTACTTGAAGACTTTATTAGTTGCAACAGTAATTACCAGAGGAGTGTGAGACGGAAATCTTGGGGGACAACAAAAATCCGGAGACCACTTCAAAGACAGCTCCTGCAAGAACATAGTCCTGACTAAGGAAATACAGCTGTTACAGTTCTGTCAAGTGTCTGAGGAAGCAGAGTGCACCCAGAAAAGAAGAGGTGCTTTGGGGGTAGAGTGCGGAGGGAGGATGAGAGAAAGGGTAAAAAATAGCACTGCGATATTCTGAAGCAAAGAAACGCTTGACCGAAGTTGAATTAGGTACTGGGGCATTTGGTACTGGGACATTTGGGGGAGTATAGCCATGCCTCAGAGAGTTGTTTGGGAAAAGCAAAGTTAGTCAGAGTTGGAGCAGATGACTTCACTAGCTCCGATGTGAGGCTTTCTTCCATTCGAGCAGGACTTGGAGTCTAGAGGTTGGAATGCCAGAGGTTTAATGGGAACTGTGTTCTTCCCATGTGCTACCAAGTGTCACCCCAAACAAATATCATAAGACAGAAAATACAGTGAGGTCATCTTGGATAAAAGTCCTAACAAAGTTGAAGAATCACTTCTAGGGAAGAGTTCATTCTGTTTCCATTTTAATTTTGTGCCAGTCAGGAGCCCCCTTACATTCCTTTCACACCCACCCCCTCTGTGCTTTTATGGTGCATACTTGTCATTTATCTTGTTAAAACCTGCTTGTGAGAAGTGATTTTTTTTTTCCCCCTTACTGGATCATCATTCAATGGCAGAAGAGGACACCTCTGAGCAATCACTGAGTTCCATCTTTCTGTCACAAAGGAATTCAATGGCTCACCTCTTGCAACTGCATTAACTCCTTCAGGACAAGAGGCCACTGGCCAGTGTTTTGGAGGAAGTAACTTACTAAATGGTGCCCTTGTGGCCAGAAAAGCTTAGCATACATAAAAAAGAAAAACCCAGATTCCATATCTCCTCTTCAGAGTGTTGGAAGCAATTAGGATTAATTATGTGTATTTGTGTGGAAGTGATGATATGAATTTCAATGGCATATAGGAAAAGGAGATAAGCCAGTTTTTCAAGGGAAATAGTTCCGGTCTAGGTCCATTATAACTACACAAATGTCATTATGAGGTATGAGAAGGAGATAACTAAATTATTCATATCATAATTTTATTTGTATTCTATTCTTTATTTTTCCTGTACAATGTCCCTATTTGTTATTAAAACTAGCATGTTTTGTAAAGAGATTTATGTTAATTACACAGAAGGATGCCTTAGTCAGAACAGCAAATTCTGTAGTGAATTTCAGGGTTTTCTAATGTGTGATCTCTATGGTGTAGAATATTTCTTACTAATGGTTCATGGCATCTATATATCTAGTGATCTTTGAACCCCCTGTTCATTATTATGGTTATAGCTGTACCCAAATGGCAACATATTATTAAAATATGAGACACTGATTGAAGAAACTAGATATAATTATGCTTGTAAAGAGAAACAAACCTTCTAGTAGTTTTTAGAAGGCAAAATAACACCTTTAAAATGTTATACTCAAAATAAACACATTATGACAAGACAAATGCCTGGTTTTCACACAAAGAGGTAGAGAGTATCAAAGGCCATCTTAAAAAATGTTGCTCACTTCAAACTGTACTTTTTTTTTTTTTAATAGGAAGTTTCTGGGAATTTCCTTTTGATAGATTTGGAATTTTTATTAATTAAATGAATAAATATAAAATTATTTTTATTTCAGCAAACTCTGAATCCTACCAATGGGTAGTGTCATGGCTAACTTTGTGCTATTAACTTCTATACCAGTAGATCTGTTTCTGTTTCATGAAGTCTAGGAGTCTGAAAAAAAATAATGAAAACTAGTCCCTGTCACCAGCTGAACCAGTTCCATTATCATATGAGTCCTAAAAGGTCAGGGAGAAAAATAGATATCAACTGATCTTACATCAAGTTGCAGAGATATTATGTCTCACAACAGAGACCCAGACTTGGAGGGTTCTCCATGCTAGATGTCTTACAGACTGACCAAGAGTTGATATTGGTCTATTGAACTCCTCTCTAGAAGGGTATATATTTATTATTGGTTAGGACCAAGTAGACAATTTACATTAGTATAATTTTAATGTAATAATAGCTTAACACAGCCAGGTATTTAGAAAATGTGTTTACTTTGGATATAACTGTGAGAAATAAATGTTTAGCAGAGTAACCTTTTTTCCCTAAATATATTTCTTATCAAAAAAGTATTTTTTTATGAAAATGTGTTTTGAGACTGCATGAACATTTAGATATTTGTACTGGTAATTCCTTTAACACTAGTACTCCTTTTAGGGCTCAGTTCTGAAAACTTCCCTGAGAAAGGAAAAAAACTGCATATATGAGGAAGCAAGAGACCTGTACTTAATCAACTATTAGGGAAAGGATAGCTATGGCTAAAGGCAAGGAAGAAAAAAAAAGAGTGAGCAAAGAAAATTGAACAGAATTCCAAAAAAGACAACAATGGTATGTGAGATAGGAAACAAAGAAATGTAAACTATCTCAGAAGTGAAGAAAAAATCTGACACAGAAAAATAATGTATATATGTACGAAGTTACCATCCTGACAACATGATTCCCATTAATCTCCATGCAAACACCTTTCTGCATATCTCGCTGGTCATTGGTAAGCAGACAAGGCTGAGCTATCTGCCATAAGCCCTAAGGTATCACAGCGTCAGCTTTTGTAGCTGAGATGCTGGAAGTAAATCCCAGAAAAACGGGAGGGGATGCAAACATAAATAAATGATAAGAAAACATATGCCACTTATCTTCTATTAAGTCAGGTTTCCCTTCATAAGAATATCTTATCCAAATAAGCAGAAAATAAGAAAAGTAAAAATTAACAAATTACAGGGTTTATACATAAAAACCATTTAAGAGTTTGAGACTATGGAGTTTTATCATTAACATAAAAATCTATAGGCTGAGCTGTGTTAGAATATCATATTTCCCTTGTCATTGTTTTTCTCGATTGCTAACCAGTAATTAACACATCTTCCTACTCATTGATGATTATCAGGTTATAGGCATGTGGGTTTTATCTTAAATTACTATCAAATTGTAAAGACCAGAAAAGTGACAGGGAAGTGATTTTCTGTAATGTACCTGCTTTCGGTTCTTTGAAGATTAGGTTAATTTTCTGCTAATGGGTTTTAGAGCCTAGGTAAAGAACTTCCCTTACTGCCTGTGAGTAACTTACAGGATGGATTTTGTTTTTCTCTTAGACAAATTTGACTTGTGTTAGGAACTTTTAATGTTAACTACATGAGAATGGAATAAGTTTATTCCTTTTGCCTTCTAAAACACATTCTAATTAATTAATTAGGATTATATGCAACACCACCAAAAAAAAAAAATTGTATCACATAAACCAAAAGTGAAAAACACCCTAACCTTCTAGTAACAAACACTATAGCATGCACAAAGGGCGGATGCATTAAGTGGCAGAGGGAGGGACGGAAGTGGATAATTATTTGTAGCAATGCTTTTACTGTTGTTTGAATGAGACAGACTAACAGTGGCAGCAGTCATTTTGCTGAATCAAAGTCCATGTTAGTCGCATTATACACTGCCACAAAAGGTTGTTAAGGCTGGTATTAGCATATACCACTGAGGACATTGGAAGGACTCGATCTGTCACACTAAATCGCCTTCTTGCCCTCAACCATTGAAGTCTCCAGCTCCTCTGACATGTTCTTTCATTAATGGCCTGGCCTTGACAACTGATCCTAATTGCCTCTGAACCGCACTTCATGTATTATTGGTGTCTGCCTGCCCTGGTTCCTGTCAACAAGCCACAGCGCGCACAGGGTGCCCAGTGCCTTCGCCGAAGCCACGCTCACATCACCGTGTTCCTCGGAGGGGCTTGGGTCTCACTGGGAGTAAAGCAGAAAGCTAAACCTCTTCCTGTCTCTTCTTAGTAACACTTTAATGTCGATTTGTGCTGTGTACTTACGAAGCTTATATAAGGACTCCCTAGAAACATTCAACCAATTATGCAATATTCCGTTAAAGTACAAGTAGAAATGCTGACTGAAATTTTAGTAATTAGTAAAATGCATGTTTATGGTAAAATCTTTTTCAACTTTAGATAGTACGGGTTGTATTCCTTTTTCCTTGATTCCGGGTAATAATTTCAATTTAATATATGATAATGGCCCCCAAAAGATCTATGGTATTATGTAGATTCCAGGTAGAAGAACACATCAGACCAGAATTCCCCAAAAGCAAATTATTAGAGCTTTGAACAGGCTATTTTACTTCTAACACTTACCAGCAGATTTATATTTACTGCATTTTTTACAGGTAGTTAAAATAATCAATTTTAATGCATTACATGTATTTAAAAATCTTTATTTTGTTCTGACATTTCAGAAGACACTCATAATGGAGAAAACACTATAGATAACGTTTTAATCCACTATAAGAAGAGCGATTTATTTACAACAAAGTATTTTAAAATCTAAAAGATAACATTAGAAATGCTTGAGATATCTACATCTTTTTTTTTTCTTTTCAGAAGTGTCTCTGAGATTTAAAATTTACCTCATTCCTGTGACAATTTTTTACAAGCACATCTCCAAACAATAATACAAGATTCTTTCAATCTTTTCATCCTTTTTTATTTATTGAAGGCAGTTTTCTGGTGAGCCTTTTAAGCATGCAAGTTCTACCCGTGATCATAAAAAATAAATCATAGTAGCTCTTCGGTGCTAGGTATCATTTAGCCTAATCTAGACAGTGACATTTGGGCCACTAACAGCATAATCATGGTTATTGCTACAAATTGCTCCATGTTTGAGTTTTAATGTTATAAGTAAATTATGCCACCGGATAAAATATATGTTTCTTGGGGAATTAAACATGTTTATTTCAGCAATGTGGCCACG
This sequence comes from Mustela nigripes, assembly GCF_022355385.1. NCBI lineage: Eukaryota > Metazoa > Chordata > Mammalia > Carnivora > Mustelidae > Mustela > Mustela nigripes. The sequence continues at coordinate 54,527,312 of NC_081569.1, read as the reverse complement.
GACTAGCACGTAGACTGTGGGCTTCTTTCATGTAGTAATACTGCCACCTTCTGAAGCACAGAGGGATTATCCTCAAGGTTCGCTCCCTCTTAAGACTTCTCAGGTGGCCATTTGCAGTGAGTGATCCAGAAGCAAAAAACTTACAACCAAACACATTCAAGTCTGTCTGGTTGTTATCATATAACAGATCAACTTGATTTCCACTCTTCATTTCAAACGGCAGAAAATGAATATGGATCTCCAACAGTCAGTAGAAAATGCAGTCTCCTCTTTTCATTTTACCACTGAATGCCTTTTTTATTTTCTGGACTTGAAAACCATCTTGATGGGTGATAGGTAGTTTCCTGTCAGCCAGCGCAGCAGATGTGCAGTTAATTCTGGCATGGAAGTTACAAGAGCAGTTGCCTGGCAGAAGTGGGGCAGTGGTGGCCACAGCTGGGATTGTGAGAAGGGGATGGCAAATGTTGTTTTCCTATCATTCAATCAGACAGGATGCCCTTCAGCAGAACAGCGAGCCCTCCTGATTCTTCAGAATTAGTGAGATTAGCATGAAGCACATACTGCAGGATGATGGAATTTGTCATAATTTGCATTGTCCTGGAAAAATGTGGGTTGATAGAGCGATGTATCTTGGAGCATGTCGTGTCCCACGGGCAGGTTACAGAGGAAGCGTGGCAGAAATAATTTGGTGATATGTGCATCAGTTGTAAATGCTTCATAAGCGATTTGTCAAAATAAAATAAAACAAATTAGAAGAGGTTAGGAAGGTAGAGAAAGTAGGGTCATTGCAGGAGCATCCCAAAGAATTGGATATGCCATCCTCCAGGATCAGATTTTCAGTGAATAAAGGAAAATACATAGAACGAATGCTTTTCATTCTCCTTTTGGTTTTAAATTCCCAAAGCCTTACCGGTAAATCTTTCCTTTTATCACGGTCTAAAAGTCAAATATTGGAAAATACATGTGTGTTTCTGCAAAGTTTGTTTATGGAGGCCCTTACAGAAATGATCAAGTACAGCCACATTAGGATAGGTTTTCTGAGAGATTGCTTCTGACCTTGATAATGTTCCCAAACTACAGATAGGAAAGGATAATCAGCATGTAGTTGACAAAACAAACATGACAGTGTTACTTATCTGCAGCAGCATTTCTGGAAATGGGCATGTAGAATTCAGACAGGCAAGGAGAGCATGCTTATTTAGCAGAGCATTGCAAGAATGAAAGGTCCAATGTCAGGAAACGTCCATGGTTTATTTATGGAGCACCTGACAGTCATGCTGCTGTCTTTGATATTTAGGAATTTCTTCTCCCCCAACATTATAACTAGTGTTCGCAGGTTATGTTATTTATCATTTCAATATCTGCTTCTACTTCACAAAGACATTTTGCAATGTCTCCTTTATTTGTCTTTCTTTATATGTTTCAGACAAAAGATTAATGCTGGCAGTTCAGTAACACTGATCTTTTATGACAGTTGAACATTTGTGGGTTGAGGGTCTAATAAGAAAAAAAAAATTAAGGAATTTAAAGAAAATGAAAAAAAAAATCACTGGTGAGGATCAGGCTTATAATAAGAATGTTTCTTCTTCCTACAGCGTTAGGTAGAAAGAATACTCATTTTCTCAGATGGTTATAATTGTAGAATTAGGTTTTATGAAAACTAAAATTACCTTAGGGCAGAGCTCAACATGAATAAATCTTTCAACACCCAGTATCTGGAAACATGATACACACGAAACTAATACTGCCCTACAATTACAAGAAGATCAAGAAGAACTGTGTGAAGTTTTTTAAAAAGTATTATTTATTGAGTTCTGTAACATGAAAGTGACGCCAAATAATTGTTAGTTCAGAGCATTTTAAATCATTTGTTCTTTGTAAAATAATAGCCCTCTATATAAACCTCATATGTTTTATAACTTGCCCTCCTGTCTCTATTCTTCAGAACTGATTGCTTTCAAACAAACTGTTTTACTAATCAGAGATAATAACTGCTTTATGGTGCCAATTGTCAAACACTAGGTTTTTTATGTACATTATTTCTCTAATATATCATCTCTTGACTCATAAAAAAGATTGTTTTAATGAACCCTGTTTGCTGGATTGTAACACTTCAGCCAAATTTCAGCACCGTGGCTATTAAGTGGATATCCTGTACTGTATTTGTTGCATAAAGAGTTGGGATTGCAGACTCCATTCCTATTGTCTATGCCACATTTTAACTATTTTTTCCATTGTCTTATTTTTGATGGATACTACTATGGAAAAAAAAAATAAGGCACCTGTTGCTTCTGTGAAATTTCTTTCCCTGCAGGAAATTTGCCTGTGGTGCCAGATAGTTTGTCTTGGTTAGAATCTTTTTAGCATTTGCCCCTAAATGGCAAAGCCACAGCACTCATAGATGATCTTCAGAGGAGAAACCAACCCACAGCCTTTGTTAGCTTTCCTTGTAGAAAATAACAATGAATGATGAAAGCTTTTTCAAATAATTATACATCTCACCACCCACCTCCCAAATATTTTAATGTAATGACAGTTAAATTAAATTTTAAATTAAAATTATATTTTTCACTCAAAGGTTTCTAAATGAAATAAAAAGAGTAATGTAGTAGATAGACCAATTTTTTAGGTGTCTTTTAACTTTATCGTTCTCTTACTCTAGCTGGCGACCACTAACCTAGCAATGCTGGTTTAACTCCTGATGTCTTATGAATTGTTTATTCAGTCAATTGTTCACTCAGTCAGTATATGCTCCTACTGTTTATGGTGCCTCCTCTGTGTCCTGTGAGGTACACCATGTGAGAGTTTATTTCCCAGATAGAAAGTGAACTGAGCAGAGAAGGCCCAATCAGCGAATTTAATCAGAGGTATTTATTGGGCAAAGCGCCTCATCCAGAGTTAATGGCATTGCCACTCTGTGAATGAGCCCCAGAAAATGAAGAGGTAGCTAAAGGAATTAGCTTATTAACGTGCTATCATCACATTTGGACCGGATTCAGTTCTTGGTGCTTGCCTGGAAAACTCATTACATTATCAAAGTACCTGGTAATCTTCATGTTAACAGAAGGATATCTGATCTGTGGTTCTTTGTCCACCTAGTTTGTGATGCAACCCAAATCACCAGTTTATTTGAGAATAAACTGGTATTTTTTGCACAGTACAGGTGACTTGAGGAAGTAAACTATACTTGTTTTCCTTTCTGCTTTCACTAACCTGTCTTCTTTAATAAACTTAATGTTTCAAGGGCTATTAATGGTATTTGGGATTTTTTTTTAATTTTTGCCCAACTTTAATACCTGTCTCTATTAACTCTATCATTTTGAGTTATTCCTTAGGATTCTCTATGGTGGGCAAGTAGTCTCAAGAGAGAAGATCAAAGAAAATGTTGATTGCCAAGAGTGTCACAGAGCCAGTAGACCTTAAGAAAGAATGTACCGTAGGGGTGCCAGGGTGGGCCAGTCGATTAAGCGCAGACTCTTGGTTGTCAGCGCGGTCAGCTCAGGATTTCAGGGTCATGAGACCAAGCCCTGAGATGGGCTGAGTCAGTTTTAAGACTCTCTCCCTCTGCCCCACCCCTCCTTTCTCAAAGTAATGAATTAATCTTTTTTTTTTTTTTAACAACAACAACAAAAATGTACCATAAAGATATTTTTTTGTAGATAGTTCAGAGTAGGCAGGTAAATTCCTTGAGTAAATGAGAGTGTTAGCTAAACCACTATCCACAGAACTTAATCCTAAATATTTATTACTAAAATAAAGGAAACAGATTAAGTAATTAATATTTTAATTAATTTGAATTTTAAGGTTATTATTTTAAAGAAAAACATTCAGTTACTAATAAATTCTTTGAAAACTTATTGGTAGTGGAAAATAACTAAAAAGAAATTAAGGCTAAGAATAGAATATACTTCTTTCAGATAGTTTTCTTTTCCCTCACCAGGGTGGATGTCTCTAATAAATTTTGGAAGTTCACTCGTGAATTTTTCTTTTATATCTATCATTGGTTTGCTTCTTTTAATACAAAACTCAATGTACTTGTTTCTGGCTCATATTTGCCATGGAAGCCCTGAAGCCCTTTTACCAGCACTGTGGGGGAAAGAAGGTGTACTTCCTTCATCCATTCTTTTCTAACCTCACTATTCCCCCCCACCGCAATATATTAGAGGTCCATTGGCTATTATAAAATAATTTATATATTATGTATAATTTATATTAGAAAACAATTCTATAGTGATAAAGTAAATAAATAAAACAATGAGTTCTCATTTTTTTCTTCTTCATTAATTTTTTTTTAAAGATTTTATTTATTTATTTGACAGACTGAGATCACAGGTAGGCAGAGAGACAGGCAGAGAGAGAGGAGGAAGCAGGCTCCCTGCTGAGCAGAGAGCCCGATGCAGGGCTCGATCCCAGGACCCTGGGATCATGGCCTGAACCGAAGGCAGAGGCTTTAACCCACTGAGCCACCCAGGCACCCCTTCATTAATTTTTAAACCACCATTTTTATTGCCCAGAAAATTTTTGCAGTCTATTAGTCTATGATGTAGACAAGGCTCCTTGGAGAATTTCAGGATAAGAATTTAGCCAAATGATAGTCATTTTAACTTAGCCAAAAAATAGCATCACTTTCATTTCCTTCACACTCTTGGTAATTTTATTCCTCACAGATAATTCAGAGGATAATTTTTCTTGTATGATTGTATGGGAAATATATTAGTTGTAAATATGAGGTATGATCATACTGTGCACTTATGAAAGTGGGATGTCATCAAACTCAAAATTTCTGAAAGTGTGTGGCAGTTCATAAATGAGTTGAATAGATAATGAAAGAGAAAAGGTTGTTAGTCTGTGGAGGATGATAAGATCACATTTAAAATGGAAAGCTTTCCTGTTGACAGAATAGAACTGTGTCCAGAAAAGACGGTGTTTCCATGTTGTGTTGGCTCCTTGGAACTGGATTAAAAACTAATGGATTCTAAAATTTATTCCTGATGAAAGAATAAAATGTCTGAAATTACCACAGCAAAGAACCAAAAGAATCACTAATTTAACTCTCAGAGAGTCAGTTCTCCCCACCATTTATATTGCTATGGCATATTTCTCATATATAGGATGTCTTTACTGCCTTCCAAAGCATTTGGAAGTTATCTAACGCCACATGTGTGCTATCTGCCCAATGAATAAAAGTAAACAGTCTTTTTTGATAGAAATGGTAGCCATTGTTTTTACTTTAGGTTAAAAGTGTTTTGGTGGTGATGATGTGATTCTATAGGATCTTTCCCAGAGTTAGAGGGGATGGAAGGACCATATAAGTAATGAGTCATTAAGAACACCAAGACAAGTGGGGAGAGCTGGTAATAGGAAGACATAAAGCTTGCTTCTGGGGAACCTGGGTGGCTCAGTCAGTTAAGCATCTGACTCTTGGTTTTGGCTCAGGTTATGATCTCATGGGTTGTGAGATTGAGCGGTGCATCAGTTGGGAGTTTGCTTGAAGTTTCTCTTCCTCTGCCATGCCTCCCAATATCTTTCTCTCTCTCTCTCTTCCCCCGCCCCAACCCTCTAAAATAAATAAATAAATCTTTTTTAAAAAAAGGCTTGCTTCTGGGCAGGAAGGGGACCTAATGTGATAGAGTCAAAGGTCCAGGAAAAGATGGCATTCCCTTCCAAAGCCATATGATTACGGTGCAACAACACCCAAAATGTAAATGAGAACAATAAGTGAAAATGAAGAAGCCAGGCTCCATAGAAGAGCGAGACCATTCTTAAACATAAGTTAGTTCAGACTTTAAAAAAACAAAAACAAAAATACTGGTCATGGGCCAGAGACAAAACCATAAAGACTGTATATTCCTCATGCTAAACTATACATTCCTTACTTAATCCTCACAGCCATCCTTTTGGATGAATATTATTACCCCATTCTCAAGTATAGAAACTGAGCTTCAGAGAGGGTATGTAACTTGTCCAGAAGCACATAGCTAGTACCTGCTAGAATAGGATATGAACCTTAGTTCTACCTGACTTCAAATTATGTTCTTTTTATACATCATTTTTCTAGTTTAGGAAAGAAAGAACCCAGTTAAAAAAAAAAATGTAAAGACTAAGCTTCTTTAAAAACCTATGTGCAGAAACTGAATCATGCCTTAGGAGTAAGAAAAGCAAGTAAAGATCTGGAATATTAGTTTTTTTACGAGGAGAAAATAGAAGACACAAGGATTGTCTTAGAGAAGCAAGGACTAATAAGATGAGTTGACTATTATTATACTCTTAAATATTATGTTGTCTAAATCATGAAGCAGCTTCATGAGAATATTAACTGAAGACAGTATATAAGGGAATGAATTTAGGTGAAAACAAGTAAACAAGCACATAATGAAAAACCAATTTGTTGCATGTGAGAATATCTTGACCAGAGGGTATTGAAAGGCTGACATAAGGCTACTGGGAGATCTACAGTAAATGTCTCAGTGACACATTTTTCCTTAACCTGTATTGGCTCTATGTGATTATTTGCTTAGAATTGTTGGCCTGACACATACAAAATAATCAATAAATGTTTTAGGAATGAACAAATGACGGAATGAATGAGTACTTTTCTTAACCAGCCAGGGAATTCATGAATGCTTCCCTAAAAGAGATGACACCTGAACAGTGGGCCAATTTTTTAGAAAGAAGAATGAATGTTGAGAGGTCATGACTTTCTTAAAAGCCGTAGAAAAGAAAATGAGTTCCCTTCCTCCAGTAGCCTGCTCAAGTCAAAAGGCATGTCTCCTCTTGGTTGTTTTAAGTGACACTGAAAAACACATTATTGGCACATGCTGTCTCAATTAACAATTATCTGGAATCAAAATATGTCTTGGTGCATTTAATTTAAATGGCAACATTTAAATAATGGTTTTCAGGCAATGTCTTTCTTGGGTCTTCAGTTTTATGAGCTATTTGGAGAAATATACCTAATAATTTTGTTTTAGAATGGTTTGATTAAAGTTTTAAAAGGAGATAGATTCACCCTTGAGATCCCCTATAAATAAGAGTTTGGTTGAGGGAGCAAGACTTTAGATACCTTTTTGATTTTTACAGGACAGTTCACTCAGAATTGTAAATGAAGTGGTGCTAAAGGACAGAAAGGCAATTATCTGTCTATTTTAATATTATGTTTGAAGAAGCTTTCATCAGTACAAGGCATAGAATCATCTAACAAAGACCTAGAGGAGCCAACAAATTTGCTGTAATATCTGAGAGAATTTAAACTTTTAAAAACTGATCCAAAACAATGATAATTGGATAACATTGAGGGAATTCATAGGATTTGGATCCTCACTGAACATAACAAAAAAGAGAAAAAAATTTTTTTACCTTCCCTATTTTAACAATACTTTAGACTTATTTAAGCATCCAGATATTTAAATTTGAAATTTGTACCTTTAATGTGTTTAAGATATATTGGCAAAAAGTTTTCTGTAACTATGAAAATCTAATACAGAATAATCCAAGTTTCACATGTATATTATTACTCCTGAACCTGATATGTTTACGGTTGTGACACACAATCACACACAACTAACTCTATGCCGTAGTCTCAGTTATCACAGCATTCTCTCTCTGCACCTTTTCAAAGTCTAGCCATTTTTAAGTTCCAGCTTAAATCCCATCTGTTCCATGAAACTTTCATCCCAGCCATGAGCTACAAGTGACTTCTGTCTACATTAACATCCAATATCGTTTCTTGCTAAGACTCTTCCGTTATCAATTACAGAAACCTACTTAAGCAAATGGTAGGAAATTTATGATGATTATGTTGCACTATCTCAGAATCTCAAGGTAGGAATTGTCTAGCCATCAGGAAGTTACTAGAACTAGAACCAGGAACTAAAATCAGAACAATGATGACAGCAAAGTTTTCTGTCATGTTTATGTTGTCTGCTCAGGCCACCATAACAAAATACCAGAGACTGAGTGGCTTAAACAGCAGAAATTTGTTTCTCTCAGTTCTGGAGGCTGAGAAGTCAAGATCATGGTATCAGCCATTTCGGTTTCTGGTGAGGTCTCCCTTCCTGCCTTGCAGACAGGTGCCTTCTCCCTGTGCTTACACGGGCTTCCCTCAGTGCATGGACTTGAAAGGAGAGAGCAATCTCTCTCTCTCTCTCTCTCTTCCTCTTTTTGCAAGACCATCAATCCTATCAAACAAGACTCCACCCTTATGGTCTCACAAAACTCAATCACCTGCTAAAAGCCTTACTTCCCAACACAGTCCAGTGGGGGCTGAGACTTCACATATGAATTTGGGGAGAATACAAGTCAGTCTATAGCATCCTACTTCCGAGGTACCAGGCCTTAGTATAAGCACTTTTACATAGATTAAGCCATTTAATCCACACAAGCATCCTATAAAGTAAGTACCGTTTTATCACCATTTCATAGATGAGGAAAAGAAAGCAGATTAAGTAACATTAAGTAACATGTCCAAGGTCACACAACTTATAAATGATGCACAGTTTAAACATAGTTTTTCTGCCTGTGGAATCCATGGTCTTGAACACTGAACTAAATTGCCCTTCCGAAAGCCAGCAGGACTCTCTATCTCTGCTTCTGTCTCAGTGTTTGCTCTATTTTGCAGCATTGCTTCTCTGCTTCTTCAGCACACAGAGGAATTTGACCAGCCTTTAGCTCCAGAGTTTCCATGTTACAGTTCTTTTGGTCCCCCATCCCATATGCCCAAGCAAGAGAATTCTCTGACAAGTGTGGATTAGCTTTGCCCTGCATAGTACATAAGAGTATTGATTAAAGGAGTGGAAAAATTAGCACTGCATATTACTCTCATTGCTTATAAATCCATGTATTACTATGAATGGCCCAAACAAATAAATCATACACTCTGCATTCACTCATCTTGTTTTACTGTTGTTCTCTCCCGAAATAGCATCTTGTTCCAGATGCTTTTCCATGAAGCAAGTTTAATTATTGAGAGTGTTTTTGTCAAATGTTTATCTTCTTGCCTAAGGATATACTTGCAAAGGATACGTTTTCTTCCTGCTTTACTTCAAGTTTTGAAAAGAAAGGTATCCAATTGGAAAAAAAAAAAAAAAAAAAACAAACCAGGAAGGATGAGTAATGCCTGTTTGGTCTGTTTGTTTGTTTAACTCAATGGACTGCCATTTGACTCTCTATTCCTAAGGGAACCGTCTGCAGTTCTGGCAGCATGGCAGCTTTGTGGGATTAGGGTTAGATTCACAATGTGAAGAAGTTTGGCTGCACTAACCCTAAGGTTTGTCTGCACTAAACATAAGGCCGCTGTTGGAGGGGTAGGGGGTGGGGGCGCCTGGGTGGCTCAGTCAGTTAAGTGTCTGCCTTCAGCTCAGGTCATGATCCCAGTGTCCTATGATTGAGCCCCTCAGTGGGCTCTCTGCTCAGCAGGGAGCCTGCTTCTCCCTCTCCCTCTGCCTGCCTCTCCCTCTCCTTGTGAGCTTTCTCTCTCAAATAAATAACATCTTTAAAAAATTTAAAAAAAAAAAAAAAAGAGGAATTCTTATGTTTGCCTGCCAGTGGTTTCATAGGCATGTTCATATCCTACCTTAAACTCCTCTCCATCTGCTTCTACCAAAAACTAAAGAACAAGGTAGATAATCTTGACTTCAACTCCCACTTCTGCCATTTTACAACTGATTCGACCTTTGACAAGTTACTAATTTCTCTGAGTCTGTTTACTCAGATATAAAATGGAAATGATCTTTTGTCATAAAACTGCTATGAAAATTAAGTGAAAATGTATCTATGTGTCTTGTCTGTGTTAGAAACCCAACAATCTTGTCTTTGTTTCCCAGTCTCCTTATTAGAAAATGTGACCATAATAAAAATAAGTGGTGGGCCAGATCCTTCTAGGCAATGGCCATTCTCTGCATATGGAAGAGCCGTTTGAAGGAGCATTTAGTATTTCGGGATATCCAAGGGTATTGGAGAAATAGCGTGGACTTTTCCTAGATGGCCTTAAAAAAAATAAAATAGACAAAATTCTCACTATTGTAGACCAAATGCATTAATTAAGCCCAAAGCTTTATACAAAAATAGCTATTAAAACATAGGTGCAACTGTATTACCAGCATACCAGGGCTTGAGGTAAAATTCGGGAAGGCTGGAAGAAATTTGTAACAGTCACCTGGCATACTTCTGTCTCATATTTGGGAGCCAAAGCCCTGATGTTTCTGCTCAACTTTGAAATGTTCTTACCTTTAACTTACTATACAAATAACAAAATAGCTAACAAGATTAGCAGAACTGGATGCCTTCTATTCACAGTATTGTTTCTCCGAAAATGACTTCCCACTGCATCGTAGCAGGCTGAGGATTATAGCAAGTACATTTCCATTGTTTCTTTTGATTTCGTATTTCTTATTTTCCTTGTTCGTGCCAATGAATATTGTTCTTTTTGTTGCTAGCAGACAGCAGTTCCAATTCTATGGATTGCATCTTGTCTTTCAGTCAACATTCTAAAGAGTTTAGAAGCTTAACCTTAATATTGTAAAAAGCAAAAATACAGAAAATGAGGCCCTGAAATTTACTGAAATAAGTTTATTCTTACTAACTGAAACTACTAAGAAGTCTAAACATTTCATTGTGTTCAAAGATTTCAGGAATTGCCTAAGTTCTCCCTATGTCTATAGTTTAAGGCAGACCCTATAGTCATGTTTTTTTGATTTTAGGAATAAGCAATACCTAATAAGTGAGACAGTTCATAAGACAGCAATGGGGGAAAAGGGCTAAAGGTTGTAAAATCACTTAACTTAGAAAACAATGGTTTTCAAAAACAATTGTTGTCTTCAAACATATGTAAGGAGTTTATATAGATAGTCCTCATAAGGTGCTCTTTACTTTTACAGGTAGATCAAAATGAGTCTAAACAGCAGCAAAGAAATTGGAGATTAAAATTAAGGAGTTACTTTAAATACCCCCATCAACATAATTATTTGCTCAGAGACTTATATAATCAAAAGGGTAGTTGTTGTGTTGACCACATACATCTTGACACTTTTTAAAGGACTTTTATTTTTAAGTAATCGCTATACTCAGTGTGGGTCCTGAACTCAAAACCCTGAGATCAAGAGTCACATGCTCCCCTGACCAAGCCAACCAATACCCCATCTTGACATTGTTTTACATGTAACATATTTAGTTTTCCTTATTTAATCATCTCTTTTACCTAGTGGCCTTCCCCAACTCTACCTTGCCACCCTCACTTTTTCTATATTTTCTTCCTCATGTGCCCTAGCCAAGGTTACTTCCACAAATCCCAATTCCTGGCACTTTGTTCCTTTTTAGACCACTTATTCATTTTTTTATGTCTTCTGTTAATGAGCCTGTCTGTCCTTGTGGTTCTGTAGCATGACTTCACCTATGACTTCCTGCCTTCTAATCTTATGTTTCAAAAAAAAAAAAAAAAAATTGTGTTAGAAGGTATCCTGCAGTCACCTTACCTTCACTAAGTTTATTCTACATCCCCCTTAGAAAAGAAAAGAAAAATCAGGAAAAAAAAAAAAAAAAAAAAAGACTCTCCATCCCACTCTTTCTCATTAGTGCTATAAAATCACTAATCATCCAGGCTTCCAAAATAGGAGCTCTCAAGTCACATTTGAATATTTCATCATCACTTCTGCATTGAATTTTTCACCAAGTCCTGTCATTGTTTCTTTCACAATGCCTCTCAGATCTGTCTTTCATTATCTTTCCTATGACTGCCATCCCTCCACCTTACATCTAGACAACTCCGCTTGTTGTCCATCTAATCTACCTATCTCCATCTCCCTCCTTCCAAATTCTTCCTGAAGAAATGGCGATGACACTGTTTTATTATTGTTACTTGACTGTTCAAAATCCTTTGGGCTCCTTTAGTATACTGTGTCAAGTTCAAATTATTTTCCCTGCTTTCCATTAGACTATACTGGTAGCATGAGGATCCCATTAGAGCCTTGGGCTAAGGGACCCAGGAGTCCCTATATCCTGTCCTGCGATGCAGCCCTTGTTCTAATGAGGTTCTCAAGGGAAATAAATACACAAAGAGGAATGGCAAGTGAGAATATGAATTATATGTAATATCAGCAGAGTGTCTGAAACCTTCAGATTATTCTAGAAAACTGATGAGCAATTGGAGGTTTAGGCCTAAAGACAACCCCCTCATCCTGCAAAGGCCGGATCATGCCATAAACAAATCACCAAGCCTGAGATAATAAGAACTCCTGGGAAGCTAAGTGCTGGTAGGAGTGGGGAAGACAGATAGAGACAGACAGACTGAGAGGCAGGCAATAAGTAGGTAAAAATAAGTATCTGCCTTGAGAAGGGCTTATCTCTCAGCCTGATGGGTAAGAAGTAGCAGCAGCAGCAGAGCGAGAGCTAGTTTACCCAAAAAAGAAGGATTTAGGCCTTTTACCAATCTAGTTTCTAGAGCAGAAGAAAAGCAAGAAAGAGCATCCACCCTTGTGTGACGTTTTGGCCTCCACGGTAAAAGAGTCCCAGTCTGAATCAAGGCTCTTCTCTTCCCATTCACCACAGCTTACAAGGCTCTTGGGAAGCAAGCAGGGGTCTTGTTGGCCTTATTTTTCACTCCTCTCAGTTTTGTTTTGTTTCGTTTTTCATGCACTTTATACTGTCCACGCACATTTCCACTTCCGCGCTTGTAACAATTCCTTCGTCTCATCTTTCATTTGTTCAAATCCTCCCATTCTTTCAAGACCAGTTTATGACTGATACCTTCCTTGAAATCATCTTTTATTGCTCCCTACAGTGATTATAACTTCATCTGACTATCTGTGGTTTTTATGATTTCTACCCAGTTTGACACTTAACTGTTCTCTAATTATTGTATCTATCTTAGTGAACTCCTTGAGTGCATGAACAATGTCTTATTTTTCTTTAAGCCAAAACTCCTACTATAGTACCCATTCCATTGTAGAAAGGTAGAGCCAGGAAGGACAATGGAAAAGAATTATAAAGGATTATCAGCTGATTCAGTATTATATTTTTGATTTTCAAATCATATATAGACGATACTGCTAAATACAATTATAATGAAAGTAAGTGGTCTGGTCTACCTGCTGTGGATATTTGATACCAACAGGGAATAATATTCAAAACATGTACCAGTCATTACTGAATAGGCACTAACCAATCAGAATGGCACAGTATCAAATTTGTATTAATCGATTGGAAGTGGGAACTTCAACTAAAGTAAACTAAAAGTTTAATTCCTTTTTTGCCAGAGATTAACAGTTGGTGTGTAGCCATATCTTATATATCTTAAGTGATTTTTTTATTAGATTTATCTATAAAACCAAAAAAACCAATGAAACTATTGTAATCCTTAATCTGATCATACTTCCTTCTCCCCTCCTGCTACCATAGCTCTCCCGTGTATGGAAACTATAGTGTGATTGCCTATTCCATACATTATTACAAACTTCTGTGGACCTATAGGCATTATATTTGGAGTGTTACACTCCATAGTATATAATAAGCACCTCCATTGACTATGCCCATAACTATGCAGTTGGAACAAGAGCAAGCCCCACCAAATAGCAGCCTGTGCCTTCATGATACAATGAGTCTTTTCAAACTACTTCAGGTGGAAAAATTACTAGATGTTTTTATATTACACATACTTTTACAAAAACATATTCTTTACATGTGTCCTGAAGTAGTTGTATTTGGAGCCAGCTGTTGAAAGCTATAAACAAAATTCTTTGACTGTAGTCTGTACTCTTCTATCTTGTAGTTTTCTATACCCTTTATCTATATTCTTCAACATTAACAAGGCAGTTGGAGTAAAATGCTACAATGAGTCAATCACACTTCAGTGTTACTTCAAAATATGGATACTTCAAAATACTGATAATGCCACAACTGTCACGTGATAGCGATATGAAAGAGAGACCATGTTGTTGTTTTTATTTGTCAATTTACTTTTGGGGAGGGCATTTGTTTTCTGAAATGGTTCCATATTTTACCTGTCAAGTGGTGAAAATTAGTATTTCTAAATGAAACTCTAACAGATTATGGGGATGCGTGTGTGTGCATTTAAAGACAATAGATTAGTCTCCATCCAAAAGTAAAAGCTATGTAATTAAAAAAAAAAAAACAGAGCAATGTCTTGCTGGGTGCTAACACCTTCAGAAGCTATTATCACAGTGTAGCAGAGAAGGACTATCTTGCAGATGGAGAGAGTAATGTTAAGATTCCCACCAGACCTTGTCCTTCTATGCCTTTTCCCCTTGTGCAAAGTAATCTGTCAGATCTTATTCCTTTCTTTGAAGAAATGCCTAAAGAATGTCACTTCAGTCTGGCTACACTTAGGCATCATGTGGAAGACTGTGGATGCCTTCAAGAAAAAGAGACACATTCTGAAAAATGGAATTTAATTTAAGGATTATCAAAAGGAAGTTTTTTGGCTTTCTATGGCTAAGTAGAAAGTTTACTCTTTTTTCATTATAATGGCTTCTTACATTTGTATTGTGTTGGTTTTTTCCTTTCCAAAGCATTTTAGGATTAAATATCTCTTTTGATTCTCTTTAGATTCTACATTTAATTCATTTTACTATGTTTACAGCCAAAAACAGTACTGATATTTTATGTTTGCTGACCACTAGAACCTGGAGCTTATATTTGGTTATTTTTCTAGTAGACACGATGGATTTATGAACTACAGACAACACTTTATGAACTACAGACAACATGGCCCAGTCTGGAAGGGCATAACATTTTTCTCTCAATAATAATTATGAACATTGGAGTATAATATACTTCAATTCAATCATTTCTGAATGTCCAGGAGGATTCTTCAAATCCTGCTTTTCGTGTTAAATTCTTAATCAGCCAGTAGAGGCCAAATATCTCGTCAAGGAGGTCTTCCCTGACCCCCAACAGAGTTACTTTGCCTTTCTGATCCCCAAACACCTTCCTTATTAACATTGTATCCATTACAGTCTTGACTATGTCATCTTTATCTCTGTGTGCTCAGTACCTAGCTTGGCAACTGTTGGTTGAATGAATGCATGAACAAATGAATATGCATGTTGTTTTTTGTTTTATTAAACTGATACCTCTTTTAAAGGCTATTCCACATGACTATTGCTCAGTTGCCATCCACAGAGTCTGAGGGTAGGTTCAGCAACATGATTAGGACATGCAGGAGCTACTTCAGGCATTTCTTTATTCACTACAATTAAAATTAAAAACAGTAAGCCCTTTGGTTTTCAAACAACACTTACAGACCAGTAGTTTTAGAAGAGAAATCTAAGAATCAAAGAGAGTCCATTATGGTTTACCTATGGCCACAGGATAATATGGAAAAGATATTAAAGTGCTGGGTCAAGTTAGAGTAGAAACTTTAAAATGTCATTTTGAGCAAAGTTTTGAACATCTTGAAGGTGAAGAGTGGCATTGCCAAAGTAGAAAAAAGAAAAATTTGGGTGAAATGAATGTCAAATAGGATCTAATTTCTATTGAGCAGATATTACTGAAGAAAACAAAACAAACAAAACTTTATTCTTCATTTTTATAAAGTATTTGAAAAACATACTGCATAAATTCTTGAAATAGATTTTGCCCTTGCTCTCAAAGAGAAAAGAGAACCTGTGACATTTAAGAGATACCTATTTTAATATTTGTATCCTTCCATTTATCCTGAATTTTAAAATGAGACAACTTAAATAAGTGAAAAGTTGGCATGGACTAGAATAATCTCATTAAAAAATAGACTGTTATATTCCATTTAAAATATTTTCTTGGTAATATTCTCTTATGAATTTAGAGATAATATGGAAGGATCTTTCTAGAGATAATTTATGCCTCTAATATTCCCAAGTACCATAGTCTCCCTGGGGGCTTGAGAAGATTAATGAGATGTTTGTCTTAGGTCTCTGGATGAAGCAATATATATAGATTAAGTATTATTATTAGTTGGTGTGATAAACTAGTAAACAAAGTATCTTCCTTAGTTATCAAAAGTAATGAGTTCAAATCCATTGAGATGTCTCTCTTCATTAGAACATTGCTAGGTCTTTTTCTCTTATGTCAAGCAGAGGTCTTCCTTTTGGCACTTAATTATCCATATCGAGCTAAAATCCTCCAGGACTCAAAATTTTTTTTAAAGATTTAGGTTATTTATTTGAGAGAGAGCATGAGTGCACACGTGAATGGGGGAAGGGGCAAAGGGAGAGGGAGGACAGATTCCCTGCTGAGCAGAGAACCCAATCCAGGCTCCATCCCAGGACCCTGAGATTATAACCTGAGCTGAAGACAGACACTTAGCCACTTAGCCAACTGAGTCATCCAGATGCCCCTCAAATATTTTAAAGGTATATTCCTTATTTGAGGGTAAAATTTTAATTTGGTAATGATTTGTAAGGGCAGACTTTTGCATGGTTTTCCCATTTTAGTTTTCCACTTTAAAACATGTAAGCATAAGAATAATCTAGTGGCAGGCCCCTGGGAGTATCATGGTAAAGATCTCTCTACAGAGTCTGTCAAGAAAACAGAGATAGTTATACAATTAAGAAATAAAGAAAAGCTTCCATAAATGGCTATTCATTAAGATTTCTGAAAAAATCACTTTAAAAAATTTTTTAAAGACAGCTAAAATTAGTTAATTAGATTAAATGTATTCTGACTCATTATTAGAATTAAAATATTTTACAAATTGTTTTTACCTTATTTTGGAAGCACTTTGGAGATTACATGAAAAAATTTTATAATACTTTTCAAATGGGAAATTTTAGGGGACTCTAATAAGAAAACTAATTTAAATCTTTGATGTAATGGAACAAAAAATTATATACATTTGTATATAAACTTACTGACTGCTATGGAACCTTGAGTTATAAAAAGTTTTTCTAAAAAGTTTTTCTAGTATGTTCATTAGCTGTATTATGCAAAACTCCCAGGATAGTGAACACAGAGAAGAGTACAAGGGCCATACACAGCACTTCTCATGCAGATACTCCTCCCTTTTTTTTTTTTTTTTTTGGTATGTCTCCACCCTATCGCCTTTTTTTTTTTTTTTAAGATTTTATTTATCCATTTGACAGAGAGAAATCACAAGTAGACAGAGAGGCAGGCAGAGAGAGAGAGAGGGAAGCAGGCTCCCTCTGAGCAGAGAGCCCTGAGATCATGACCTGAGCCGAAGGCAGCAGCTTAACCCACTGAGCCACCCAGGTGCCCCCCTATCACCTTTTCAATAGGCATGTTATTCCCTTCTTTTTCACCACTATCAGTTCAGTTAAAACTGTTTTAGTCCATGCTTTGGGTCACCATAAGTTAAAATTTCCATTCCAGTCTGTAATTCCAAGGAGGAGTTTTCTTTTTTAACTAACCTTCTAGATTTATATTCCTGCTTTATCCTGAGACATCAGTTTACCTGAGCCGTTCTATTATATATGTAAAGTTCATGTCTAATAACTTGGAGAAATCACATCTGTGTTTGTGACTATATTAATGATCAAGGTGGAACTTTTAAATTATGCAGTAGCATCTGTGAAAGATAGTGAACATGAAAAACAATCGTCATGAAGAGAATTAAGTTCAAGTTGAACTAAAAGACGGAGCAAAAAAAGATCTTCAAGAGGAGGCAGGAGGAAACCCTTAAAGCCAACAAAGACCTCTAGATAACACTGGATTTCAGATTAGCTGAATGTTTCCAGTTCTGCATGACAGCAAAGAGTGGTGTGATCATGGGTACTGTGCTTGGGGCACACTGTATTGCCGTGGTGCTACGTCGGGAAGGATAAAATCTCTCTATAAAAGCCAAGTGAAACTGCATAAGAAATGTATCTGGGGCAACCCATTAAAGAAAAAATCTAAGTCATCTAAGGAGATGAGGCAAGAAGGACCGAGGTATGCAGAAATGACTTCCAAG
Organism: Mustela nigripes; assembly: GCF_022355385.1. Classification (NCBI taxonomy): domain Eukaryota; kingdom Metazoa; phylum Chordata; class Mammalia; order Carnivora; family Mustelidae; genus Mustela; species Mustela nigripes. The sequence goes on along the minus strand of NC_081569.1, from coordinate 54,509,416 downwards.
AAGAAATGATTTAATAGATCATGGGCTTTGACTTCTGGGAATTTCTTTTCATAAATCTATAGTCGAGACATGAATAACTATAAGTATCGGTAGTTGTTAAAATGTTATATAGAAAATATGTAAGGTGAAAGGAATGACTTAGAGTTCCTCCAGAAAAATTAATGAATATCACTAAGTAACAATTGTGCTGGAATCCTCTACAGATCTTATTGATGTCCTTAGGCCCAGTGCATCTGGAAACAAAGAAAAAGATACTCTGAAGGACTTGAGAGGCTTTCTTAAATGGATTGCCTCAGGTCAGAGGCTAAAAAATAAGAACCAGCAGATAATACAGTTGTTATAAAGGAGCTCTCCTCTTGAGATAGGGAAGGAAGAAAAAAAGGAACTAGGTAAAATACATGAAAATTAGTATCTGAATTTTCATCAGGGCTAAAGTGAGTTGAACAGCTGTTGTACAAAACTACTTCATTTATCCTAAATTCATAGAGGAAAAGTATCTGTATACATGAAGTATTCAGACTACGTATGTTATTTCAGTTTTTTGAATTAAAAAAATGGTAAAATATATTTCACTTCTACCTGCATGTTAAAAAAAAAAAAAAAACTGAAGAAGAAATTTATTTGTTCTTAAAGATTTGTTCTTGAAAGGTCATATTACGAACATTATTTTACTCTAAAGTAGTTATTCTCCCAAAGGCTACTGAGGTTAATAGGACGGTTAGAGTGTTTGGAATTGTTTTATGTAGTCCTTGTGTCTCCTCCCTGGCTACCAGTTGACCAGCTGTCATTTCTTGGTATCATCCATGAGCCTGAGTCTCATGACCCCTTCTCTGACACTTTCCAATTTGTTGTATCTGACTTATTGTAGGCAGAAAAAAACAGACAAGAAGCTTGGTATAACCAGAACTAAAGTCAAGTAACTTTTTAGGATATATATGAGAAACTGCACTGAGACTGTGTGAGCTTAAGCTTGTGGCTCTTTCAGGATTGAGATTGGCGGCTCAGTGGCTTAATTCGGCAGAAGAAGGTGGGAAGGAGCTTGCTTCAAGGCTCTTGACTGTATTCTGGATAGTAAACATCATGACATTACTTATTTCTGTGTATCAGTCAACCCATTTGAAATATCATTATCTATTTTATATTACTTTTGAATAAATACTGTCATTAATTACAGGAATGGATCTTTTCTTTCTATGATAAGTTACGTGTCAAAGACAGCTTCTCCTTCTGGGAAGTAGTGTATAACACACACAGCCATAGTTATCTCTGTAGCAAAAATCTCTGCTTTGAATAAGTAACAGGTAGCCAATAGCTCTCTTCTTTCTGTTGCCCCATGAGATATTGACTGAAGTGGGACAAAAAGCATTGGTTTAAGCCTGCCCCTACAAAGATGTGATAGAAATTAGAATACAGAATTTACGAGGAGACAGGAAGGGAGAGATGATCATATAGGACAAATCTTAAGGAAAAGAGTATGAAGGGAGTATGAGAGATAGTAAATATATATATATATAAATATATATATATTTATATATATATATATAAATATATATAAGGGAAGGAGAAAGGATTTGGAAGCTAAAGAAAATGTCGGTGTATATATCACCAATTAGTGAAAACAAAGGAGTCTTTATGAAACCATGTAAAAATAAATGTCCAAGTATTGGCCAAAAGAAAAAGAAGAAATAAAGAAAAGGGTGTGTATTTTTCAATTGAAGGGACACCTGGGTGGCTCAGTGGGTTAAGCTTCGCCTTTGGCTCAGGTTGTGATCTCAGGGTCCTGGGGTTGAGTCCTGCATTGCGCTCTCAGCTTAGCGGCCAGTCTGCTTCTCCCTCTCCCACTGTGATCTCTCCTTTTCACTCTCTCTCAAATAAATAAATAAAAAATTTTTGAAAAATCAAAGAAAATTGAGTTCCTAACCTGATAAAGGCTATTGCCACATTGACATATATCTAAGCTTCCTGAGACAGGTTGGGGTAGAAAAAAGAACATTAATCTCTGAGCCTACCACTGTTCTAAAGAGCCTTCTGGCCTTTAGCAGACCCTTAATCCAGACTTGAGCTTTTGCACTCAAAATTATGAAATGAAAAGTTTATGTAATGAAAAATTATGTATTACATAATTATATATTTCATCATATATTAATATGAAAATTATTAAATGAAAATTTTAGGCCAGACAATTTCTAATATCCTTTCCAACTCTAAAATTATGTGATTTTTCTGAGGAGCAGATTTTAGAATATTGGTTTAGATTTTGTACAATCAACTAGTATCACAATCAAAACATCTCTTCTCATGTCTTACACTGGTCTTGACTATCCCTGGAGGCTGCCAGGTCCATTGTTCCCTTGTAAGAGAAACTGTCCTGACAATCTCCTATATAGACGAAAGCAGTTCCAGGCTTCTCATTGTACAGGGCATAACCCCACCACTCCCACCACCAGTGGCTCTTTGTCCAGAAAAGACTTTTGTCCAAGAAAGGACTAAGCCTTCCATCAGTCATGTAACGGCCTTTTCAAACAGCTTGACACAAACTAAAAAGCAAAAAGAATAACATCCTACCCCAAAAGATACGGGTTGGGCTATTATCATGCTGCTAAGGTAAAAACAATCCATAGAAAGATGTCATACAATAAGAGCGACCATGATGTTCCATAGGAGAGCTAACATTGTACCCACAAGAAACCAGAATCTAACAACCCTAACAAGTAGGAAGCTATATGGAGTTGTAGACTAGGTAGCCATTTTGGAGATCCCTTCATTGCTTTCCTTTATGATCTAAGGCTAACACTGAAATTGTTTAGCACTCATTCATCTTCACTGTTACTCTATTGATTCCCAAACTGATGGATGATTGAAGATTTTGAAGTATGGTTCAGAACAGCAGGTCTCATTTAAGTAAAATTGAGGAAGCCCCAGTGCAGGACTGATACATAACCTTCTTTTCATTATGTTCATGTTTCTTTGCTAAACAAATCAATCAACAGATGTGTTGTAATTATAGAACAAGTGAGAGAACACTAACACAGGAAAAAACTGACCCCTAGAAGATCACAATAATTTCATTCAAACATTAGAATGGAGATTCCTGAGCAACTGCTACTCTGGTTGTTAAGAACCACCCTCCGTCCACAAGACTTTAGTTCCAGCGCTCACGCGGACTTTTTTGGAGGTTTTATTTCCTATCCCTTTCCCTATCCCTTAGATTCCTACATAAATCCCCACTTCTTAAACCTCAGTTGCATGTAACCCAAAGGAGCCTACTTAAAGAAACTGTTATACTTTGCAAATCACTTTCACATCTACAAAGTCTCAGAACAACTTTTTGAAATAGGTCAGATCTCATTTCATGCTTATAGAAACTCAAAGAAAATGTAAAGGACTGTAGGTTAGACCCATAGGTAAAAAACTGTCTAATCTGGTGTATCTCTGATGAGATGCTGTACACTGTCTGAGAAAAATCCAGCCCTATGACTTTTCCCAAAGACGTTACATATTCTTAAGAAAAAGTTTACATAAATATGAAAAACTAATACCTTTGGCTATTTACAAAGCATCTCCTGTTTCTCTTCCTTTCCTCATTTGCCATACTGATATCATCTTTAAGGGTGATACCTGCCCATGTCATTTCTGACACTAAATAATGGCACTAAAGTTTATTCTTTTCCCAAGTCACTAACACTCCTCCGTATCACTACCAAACCACTGACCTTCTATCAGTGCTGAGATAGCTGGCACCACTGCCTCTAATGTCTATTAACCAACTCTTTTTAATATTTCTTCATGCTCTTGATATATATTTCTTGCCTTCTAATTTGAAAATGATGTGGTCAAGATCACCACTATTCCTGTTCCCCCCTGCCCTACACACAGACAAGCTTGTCCAATGACCCTGAGACAGACTCAAAAAGTTTTCTCTTTTCTCCTTGATCAGGATGTTGTCTTCTTCCACTCCTGTGTCTATCCTCCTGACTCCCTCTCTTGTGAATGCAACCCCGATGGACCCAAACTACCAGTACTGCAGACATGTCCAGACATGGCCAAAACCTACAGAGAACCCATAGCTTGACATCTGCTATGCTATTAATTAGTAAAGGAACACCTTCCTGTTATAGCCACACAACCTCCTTTGTAGATTATTACTGATGATTAAATAACTTGCCTTTTATTTCTAAATAAACAAAATATTATATTTTAAGTATAGTTAATATCCTGAGGACATTCAAAGAGAAAAATATATCATGTTTTGAGAATGATACTTTACTTTTGTGGTCTTCCTCCCCAAAACCCATAGCCCCAGTATAACCATGAGAAAAACATCAGACCAACCTAAATCAAAGAATAATTTATAAGATACCTGAAGAGAACTACCTGAAACTGTCAAGTTCATCAAAAACAAGGAAAGTTTGAGAAACTGTCACCAGTCAAAGTAGTTAAAGGAGACCGATTGACTATATGCAGTTTCCTGGATAAGATCCTGCAGCAAAAAAAGAACTTTAGCTAAAAACTAAGGAAATCCAAATAAAATATGGAGTTTACTTAATAATAATGTTATCAGTATCAGTACACTAGTTGTGACAAATGTACCATGATAATATACTATGTTAAAAATAAGGGAAACAGGATGCAGGTTATATACACTATACCATCTTGTGCATCTTTTCTGTAAATCTAAAACTACTATAAAATAAAAAGTTTATTAAATATATATAGTGTGTACATATTACAATAAATATATGTATTTGCATTATATACATTTATAGGTATAAATGTAAGTAAGCATATATATTGTATATTATAGATAATATATAAACATTTATATAAATTTATATGCTTTATACACACACATATTTATTGTGTACATATGTCATTTGCTTTTATGTAGTATTTATTATCGCTTACTTGCAAAACGATTTTTAAAATCTTAACTGATAAGATGAGTAATCCTCTAAGGATAACATTCACATGATTTAGGAGTATGTCCATTCAACCAATAAACTCATTTGGTTAATTATTTAGCAATAGACAATGATTGGGAAAGTCAACAAAAAAAATCTTAATAACTTTTTACTGAAGCTAACGAGAGTAAATTGGCCCACCCACAAGTGTGAGGACACATTCAGATTCTCCAGGACTGCTCTACAAACTTTGAGCAACCTCCAGTGGCTGGAGAAGTCATACATAGATAATCATCAAAAATATTAGAGACAAAAGTAGTATTTACTCTGGGGGAAACAGCTTTTCAAAGAAATCAGTGTTAATTCTTCAAGAAATCATAGAAGCATTTGAAAGGAATATTTCCATGTGATAACTATTGAATTTCAGATCATTTCTCATGAAGCCTCTGTTAGCCATAATCTTTAGCACTCATTCATCTTTACTGTTACTCTATTGATTCCCAAACTGATGGATGATTGAAGATTTTGAAGTATGGTTCAGAATAGCAGGTCTCATTTAAGTAGAATTGAGGAAGCCCCAGTGCAGGACTGATACATAACCTTCTTTTCATTATGTTCATGTTTCTTTGCTAAACATCTTGTCATAGTGGGTCATTTGGTTGTCACCAAAGGAACTGATACCATCTTGTCTCAGATTTCTGTATTCAAAGCCCCCCAGTAAGGCAAGAACACTCGCGCATCACCTTTTACACCTGGTATTTTCTAGACTGCTGATGCTTCTGGAGTGCAACTGTAAACCACAGCTGCAAATTGGGTTGCAAACAAATGTTGCCCAAGGCGCAAACCATAAAATAAAGTAATGATCACTTCAAGATGAAACTTTTTTTTCTGTCTTTTAAAGTCAGAATGAAAGTAGGTCAATGAAATTTAGGATATTTTAGAGTATGTACAGTATTGTATTGTTTGCCAGTACCTAATTTACAATTACAGAGCTCCATGAATATTGAAATGATTCAGCTTCCCATTATAAATGTATGTGGCAGTTTGGTTGTTGATCAGTTTATGAAGTTAATGCAAATGGAACTGTCTTCCTGTCAGCATTTGAAATCTATAATGCAGTCATGTTGTATATTCAGGGACAGGCCATTGACAGTCAATTAACAAGTTTGATTGGTATGTCAACTCATTCTTTTGAATTGTTAATAGTATGTTAATAGCATTCATTTCTTTGTGCAGTCCCATTTGCAGCTTCACAGTTACAGCTATTTTTTATAATTCTGAGTAACCTAAAATAGTGCCTTAATAATAGATTATTAAACACCTGTCTAGTGTAGCTTAGGGAGGTTTTTCTAGACTGGGAGTTTGCAGTGGATCCCTTTGATATTCAAATCAACAAATGATAGCCTTTTTATTCGAAACGTAAATTCTTTTGATGGTTAGCTTGTTAAGAAATATTCAGCTCTAGTCTGACCTGATCTGGTTTCCCATGGAAAAGATCTGATGCCGTTTGAAGGTTCATAAATGGAATGCCAATGACAATTTGTTGTTGACGTTCTGCCGCCTCAGCCCTCAGATGCTGCTGGTTGATGTGCTGCCTTAGCTTCGCCCAATAATCCTTGCAGGTAAATGATCTATGGATTGATCAGCTCGTTTCAAAGCAAAGAGGGCTCTGCTGTGGTCTGGATTTTTAGGCTTGGAGGGGTACTTAAAAAGATGCATCAAAGTTGACAGATGAATCTTAAGGCATAGAATGATGGGAGAAAGCAGAAATGTGGGAATTTTTTTAAGTGAGTAGCATATTACTTGGAGTTTTGAAAACCTTCAAATGTCGATCAAATCTGTTCCCCATAGCAGATTTATTTCTACCTTGGTTTTTGTTATGGTTGTTTTGTCTGTGTGCACAGGTTTACTCTCACTTTTCTGGGGAAGTTGATGAGACATTAAACGTATTATTCCCGAATGGTGCTTTGGAATAAGGTTGCAAGTTCATTTGCACAGCCATGTTTTATTCATACGGTTCCTGTACACCAGAATATAAGAATCTGCCATTTCTCTAGCCTAAAAAACTATCTCTACCAAGGAAGCAGTAAAAATTTTATTCCTTTTACCTCCTGTTCGTCACTTCTCCTGATGATGCTTTCCATGACCTACTATTTATATTTAATTTCATCGACAGAAGTTTCTTTATAATATGGGGGGGGGGGGAACTCCCACTGATGTAGCTTAGATATTTAGTTAATAATTTCTGTTCTCTGCTTCAGTGAATTTGGAGGAGCAATATGCTTGTGTTTGACTTTTAGAATTAAGTGATTCTTGAGAGATTGCTACTCAAATATCCTTCATATACAGATAAAGAAACTGAGGCACGGAGTAAGACCTCACAGCTAGTCGAAGCAGAGCCTGGCCTCTTTATTTCTACCTTGTACACATTCTGCTTGCTGCCTTAAGAAACACATAGAAGCTCAATGGAAGGTTGATACAATTGTAATGTACAGTCCTCAACTAGACACAGAAAGTCACTGAAGTTTTCTAGCCATTGTATAAAAAGCTATGTACTATAGTTTAAGAACTATACTTGACACCAGTAAAGGAAATTAACTACTCTCTTTGACAGTTTATTTGTTCACCTCTAACCTTGGGCAGGACCATAGAACTTAAGATCTATCTTGGGATCAGGGAAGGAGAGGAAGAGAAAGAGACATGCAAGTATTAATTAATAACAGATTTTATTGTGTCACCTTCTATAATCCTCCAGCAGTGTTTTTCAAAGTGTATTTCTTAGATCACTAGTTCCACGAGATGCTTGGCCAACAAAAGGCTGTGTCTAGAGAATCAAGTCATATATGCCCTTAATCCACTTACAGTGTCACAGTGCTTGTTGGCAGAGTAAAGACTCCTCAGAGTCCTGTCCTAAAGAAACTTGTTTATCTCTACTTAACCCAGGATTTCCAAAACATACTTTGAACACAAAGCCTTTTTTTTTTTTTAATATGTTTATATGTTTGTTTCTTTTAAAGCCAGTGAATATCTTTCATGGACATTGGGGGATACTTAAACACCTTTGGGCAAACTGTTTAATTTCTCTGTGGTTCAATTTCCTCTTCTATAAATGGAGATCATACTAGTACCATTGGCATGAGGATTAAATGAACTAATATATGCAAAACATTTAGAGTAGTGCCTGTCACATTGTGTTATGTAACTATTTGCCATCGACATTATTTACTGATTGTAATATTGTTAGCTTTATTAATTGAGACCAGTGCCATAGTTTTATTGGCTTTGATTTTCTGGACGTATTCATGTAGTAAACTTTATATAAGGTGTGGGGTTGGAACTAGAGATGTTATGAGTCAATAGGTTAAGGTAGAAATAGGGAGAAGGAGACATGTAAGCTAGTAAATTAAGGAACAAAATCGGAAGGGCAGTTTCAAAGTTAATAACTGAAGCTCTATGGAGTGCTGATGACAGAGAGTCTCTTGCCAGCTCTAGGAAACCCCAAAGCTTTTAGTTGGTAGCTGACAAGTTACCAGATGTCTCAGAAACTGCCAGAGAAGAAGGGATATTCCAGAGAGAGAAAGAGAGACCAGTTTTACCTTCTGTGAAGGAGACTAAAGAATCTGGGGAATGAGGATAAGTATAAGATCTTGGTTGTACCAAGTGTGTGTGGCAAGCTGACAGGGTAGATTGGAGCCCAAGTATGAAGGATTTTGTATCCACACTCAGAAGTCTGAGTTGTATCCTGCAGACAACAAAGCGAATAGAGAATTTTTATGTATGAGAATGACATGATCAGCCTTGCTTTTTAGAAATGAAACTTGACAAAGAGGAGGGAGGCAGGAAAACATTGTTTGAGTCTGGACTGAGGCAGTGGCTGTGGGGAGGGAGAGGACATACGGAGATGAAGGAGGCATTTCTGAGGCAGAACTGGTGAAAGTCCACAACTGATTCATTGGGAGAGAGGAACAGAAAAATAGAGGAACAAAGGAGAAGACTGGTACATCTAGTTTGGGAGGTGTGAAAATCATGACTTAATTTAATTGCATAAATAGAGACTGTGTTTTTCAAAAAGAAACTTCCATTTGCCCCAGCCTGCCGTCCCGTTTTAGAGCTCTAATCTTCTTCTCAAGGAAGACTAATTGAATACCTATGTAGATTACTTGATACAACTCGTGAAAACTACTGGTAGTACAAATCAAAAGTGACTAACTCACTAACTTACTGGAGGTATATGGGAATATACACCTAAAAATTCAATGTAAAATGCCATATACAAAGTTAAAAACTGTAGGGAAAAATTGCCTCCTTGTCTGCATGCTCACACGGTTTTACATGTGGCTCTGCTAAAACACTTCTAATATTTTATTGTGTTTGTTCTGGCAATGCTTTCCTCCTCTTTCCTCTTCTCCTTTCTCATTCTGAGTTTCTTGGATCCTGGAGCTTGTCTGTCTTTGTATTTCCAGGCCCTCCCGACTTCTGATGCATAGTAAGTGCCTAGTGAATGGTGAAGATATATAATACATGAGACACCGTTCCTCTAACTTCATTCTGAAAATAGAAATTCAAACAATATTCATCATTGTTAGTTATAAAACGCCACATAAGAACTTTTGCATAATGTGTTACTTGTACCTTTAAAACATTGAGATTGTATTGGCCTCCCACATAGATTTGAACTGCTGTCTTACAAACTTGGTGGAAGAATAAACCCAGACTTTTAGTTTGATGATTATCAAATGTCACTTTCTCTGATATTCACAACACCTCACACTGTGGTGAGGATATTTGACGCCTTGTGTTTTAAGCATAAGCCTCTTTTCCCTTTTATGGAACTGCTTTTTGGCCTGGCCTTCTGTTTCAAGACCCAGGAGTCCTGTTCTAGCCTTGTGGTGATGTTAAGCCAGTAGATTATATCTTACACAATTTTATCAGACATTGGTTGACTGCATTGGTTCTGCTTATACGTATTCTAATCTAGTTTTATGTTGTGCCAGTTTTCCCCATTCCCTAGCCTATCACACAAACGTAAGTGATAGCAGAAAGGACATTATCAGCTCCAAATTCAGAGCTAATATGCTATTTTTTAAAGTTGTTCTTAACTCCCAAATTGGAGCAGCATATTACTTTCTCCTCTCTACCCTATTTAAGCAATACCAAGATTATAAATCTGTCCTGCAAAGAGACAAGAACTAAAAAATAACCAATATAAAGACTGTGGAAGGTCTTAAACGTTTTAATAATTACTCATTCCCCCATAAAGAATTTTTACATAAAATAATTTATCCATGCCTTTGTTACCCCCAGGAATGAAGATTTATACCATGCATTCCATTTTTTTCAAGTATTTCTAAGATTTCTTTTTTTTTTTTTTTTTTTTTTTTTAGGAAAGGAATTTATGCTTTCAAAAGGGAAGGTGACCATGAAAACTCTCTCATTCCTAAACCTGTTCTAATCTAAATATCTAACTTTTTCAATCTAGATATTTTTCTTCTATTCAAATTTTTTTCTTTCATCACCAGTTTTTTTTTTTTTTATCTAATTCCCTGTAATATGCCAAGTATTCTCCAAATTGCAGATTAATTTTATCCACAGGAATGAATATAGTTCATAAAAGGCTGCTTTCTCAAGGAACAAGTTGAGGGATTATAGTCCCTGAAAATACATAGGCCATCTCATTTTTCAATAAAATCCTAATTTGTTCAGCCTTATATTAGACTTTTCTTAATATGGACCACTTTTTCTCCAAGTAATTACAAAATATCCCAAAGGTCTGGAATTTTGTAATATAATTCTGCAGTTTCCTCTAGTTCTGTAAGCTTGCCATCTTTATTCATTGTTAACTCTGATACTTGAGACATATTTTCATTTGATATTATTAGAGTACAGAAGGAAAACTATAATGCATAAAGCTTTAAGTACTACTTGTCCTTTAATTATATAACTATTATTGGGAATTAGATCCATAGCTCCTCCCGACTGGGTGAAATTCTAATTTCATTGGTGTATATTGTCTGTGTTACAAAATTCTTGCCATTTAAATAAATCAGAAATAGTTTGTCACTTGCATGGTATATGCCTTTAGTTACACATGGATTTCTAATTTTTTTTGTACATAAGGATTGCATCATGGACAAACTGACATGTTAGCAGGCCCTATGCACCATTTACCATTGATTTTATACTGTCGTCCACACCTTTCCTCTTAAAAATCAGTACAATTTAACTCTCAGATAGGTTTGGCTCTATGAATGTATGACAGCTAAAGCCAAATGGTGCATACAATGATCAAATCTGGCCACTTTGACATCTACCTGGTTTTATTTCAGTTTTTTGATGCACAGTTTTTTGCTTTTACCATTACTATTTTTTAAACTCGCACAGTGAAACCAGCAGAAAGCACCAACAACAATATGTCAAGGAGGCAAAGAGATACAGTCAGGACTTGGAAATTGTATGCATGTTACTGTATCTTTGGCATGGGGATAATTGCAAGCTAGAGAAATAGTTACAGATCGCCATTCAAGTATTTCCCCTCCTCTCCCAAATGAAGCAGATCTATATATAGTCCTCAAATTCCTATTAATTACCTGGGGCTAAAGAGATTCATTTTCAGTAAGTTGAGAAATCCAGATTTATTTTGTGACTCGGTAGAAGTTACTTGGTGGTGAGAAAGTGAATTCCAGTAATGCAAGCTGGCAGGCCAGGCTTTGTGCTCCACTCTGTTGGCGTATGAAATTACAGCACATCATTCAAACAAAATCAATAATCCAACTTTTATGTCCTTTGCTAGGTACAGTGAAAATTTTATTATTCTGCGATTATTTTATTCTTCCTGGGTTAGGTCATGTGCTGTAGCAGTAAGAAACAGCTCAAGTGGGTAGAATTTGCAAGATCAAAACTTGTGTTTTTACCCACATACCGTAATGATCAGATAATATTCAAGGTACAATGCTATAAAAGTCAGATTCTTATTTCCTTAAATCATCCCTGTAATATCCTGAATGATATGTGGCGTTTCAGTTTACCTAAAGAAGAGAATTTTCCCCCTCAGTGTGGGAAGTTTTATAAGCAGTGGTATTCCTTAATCGAGGCAAACAAAACAGCAAGAGACAGTTTGTTTCAACATCAAATTTTCTCTACATGAACGAGGAGGGGAAATCTGATCCTATTCTTTCATCCTTTGATTTAGCTTCTTCTGTGTCACTCTTTTTCTATGGAACAAGAGTATTTTTATAGAAAAGACAGATTGTTCTTAGGGAAGGTCTACACAGCCATAAAAGCCAGGTAATAAATTTACTTTAAAGCATCAGCTCCTAAAGTATGTTTGCATAGTGAAGTATGGACCAGGCCAAAATCCAGGCTTAAACATTTTCTCCTTGTTATCACCTCGTTAAGCTCCCCACGTCTAAGCCATGCCTCCTACAGTCACAGGTATGGTGCCACTAATTAAGAAGAAGGGGCTCATTACAAATTCTCATTAACATCAATTGGAGTTTTAAAGCCAAATCCCTGGACTGAAAATTTACCCCCTTAATGTTCAACACAGGTGAACGAATAAAATCGTTTAAATGCCTGTATCATGGGGTAGTGCAAATGTGCTCTCCAAGGATGAACAAATTGCTTACTGCGGTCTGGCAGTACTCCCATTGCTCAGTAAAAGGCAGGCAGAGCTTTGAAGAAAAATACTATTCAAAAGGGAGACACTGACAGAGAAACGGGTTGGGTAGTGGTAGCTGGTATCACAAAGTACAAATTACCATCTAACATGTCATCTTTGGAAAGGATATATAGATGAACAAAATAAACAAAAGATTGCACCTGACAATTAACTGCTCAACCAGTATCATCTGAATTAATGAATGAATAAAAGTTCACCACTGTGGTTTGACCTGCTAATGAAACTTCTCTCTCAGATGCTTTCAGTATTTGCTTCAGAATGTCCTGCATTATATTCCTTAAATCTTCTGTGATTATAATTTCTTAGAGATAACACTGTAAATTAAGTTGTTGTGGGAGACTCTTGGGTTAAGACATTTCAAAATGCTTAATTTCATGAAAGTTAAAACGTATTGATTTGGTTGATTTGAAAGGACTGTTTTGCAGTTCACTGAAGTGATAAGCCATATGGAAATAAGTCTTCTTGGAAAATAAAAGCAACCTTATCTTGTACAGATAAGGCTTTCTCTCTTTTGTAAATCCAAAGGCTAACCAATTTTTAAACTAAATTTCTGCTTTCCCTCATAATCCCTCTTCTTTACCCCAGGATAAAAACAGTTACCCAGAAATGTTTACAAGATTACTGTGTGCTCCTAAACTATGTGTGGATTGGGGAATTTTTTCTGATTTTATACAATCTTGAGTTGTATGATGGATTCTTTTATAAATTGTTCATATTTCTCCAGAGCAGGCATGTTGTTCATATTTAAATCACACTAACAGTATGTACCATGATTAGCCTCACCCAGAAAGTGTAATGACTATGGTTTAAATTTCTCCTGAGTGTCAGATTTCTTCATGATGTCACTACCTGTCAGTGGCGGTTACAGAATCATTGCACACTGTAACTAGAAGAAGCCTTCAAAGCTCCAAGCTCTAGTTCATTCTTCACATTGTATAGATAAGGAAGCTCAACTCCAAGAAGTATAATTGACGTTCCCAAACTCACAAGCAACGATAGGCCCCCAATTGGAATTTTTATCTTCTGATCCCTCTTTTAGCCCTGGTGTTAATAGCCAACTCAACCCAAGTATGTAGCAGACGCTGAGAACTTCACCCCTCCTTCCCAAAGTTGTTCTAAATTTGTAGCTGATCAGACTGAAAGAAACCCTTCAGAAAATATTCTTCTAGATATATGGGAAGATAGATATTTTACTTAAGACAAGCCTGCTTTATAAGCCTTATAACCTTATAAGTGTTAACTTTTCATCTCTTCACCTGCTTAAAAATTGAAAGACAGTGATAATGGATGCATAAATGCATCATGGGATGAATAAATTGTGTGAGTTAGAGAAGAGAAAATGAATGTGTTCGTGAAAGAGCGAGCACATCAATCAGTGGTTGCATGGTGTTTACACCAGTGTGTCCAGGGGACACCTCACCAATCAATCATCCAAGAAGCTCCCTCCAGCTTTCAGAAGGAGAAAAAGATTTCACACTGAAGTGCAATAGAGAAAGCTTAGCATTTAAAGAGGTCATTCCAGGGGTTCTTCTAGTTCCCAGAGGGGAGGGAAAAATGGAAAGGGGGCAAAATGCCATAGAAAGCAGATAGTTTGGAATTTTAAAAAAAAATGTTGATTGCACTGTGCATCGTTCTCATTTTATATTGATTCAAAAATCATTAATTAAGCATCATTTGTTATATCCCACTCTTATCTGAACATAAAAATATTTGACATTTGTTTATAGCTTCTGCCTTCAAGGAGCTTAAAGCTAAAAAGTGTTTACTCTTTAAAGCTTCCATCACTGTGCTAAATTATAATCCAGTACTGCTTACAGTTTTGTTTTGTTTTTGAGCATCAAACATTCACTGGAAATGTTTCGGTTTTATGAATCATTCATCCAATAATTATTGGTCATGTGCAAGATACTACTCTAACTGCTGTATTGAAGTAGCTTATACACTGGTAAGTCAAATAAAATTATTATGTAACTAATGATGCAAGATGGAAAGGAATTAAATGACAGAACTGGATAGGCAACATTATCTGTTCCCAAATACCCAAGGAGATAAAGTGAGCCACAGAAATATGAGTAAGTTTGTCCAAACTTACTGCAACTCATTACTGAGTTGCAGATCTGGGAATATGTTCCCCAAATGATTCAGTTTTCAATAATATCTGCTGCTAAAGGTGGTGTCTCATTTGCATAGCTAATTATTGAAATGTCTTAATAAAGTGTTGTCCAGTAGTGAGGAGAGGCAGCTACTGACAATGAAATGATTTTTTTTTTTTTAAGATTTTATTTATTTGTCAGAGAGAGAGAGGGAGAGAGAGCGAGCACAGGCAGACAGAATGGCAGGCAGAGGCAGAGGGAGAAGCAGGCTCCCTGCCGAGCAAGGAGCCCGATGTGGGACTCGATCCCAGGAGGCTGGGATCATGACCTGAGCCGAAGGCAGCCTCTTAACCAACTGAGCCACCCAGGCATCCCAATGAAATGATTTTTTAAGCGGGAAGTCAGTCTTGCCACACACTCCTGACAGCAGGATTTCATTTACTGCGTATGGTCACTCTTTCTTTGCTGGCTTTTCCAGTCAAGAAATGGAGAAAATCTCAGTTAGGATTATCATCAAAGTGGGATTGTATAGAAAAACCCCAGCATCCAAACGACGACTGAGTGTATCCATTCCACCCCAAGAAAACCGGTATCGGTCGTGGTGTACAATAGGAAAACTGCAGCGTCTAAGACAGTACATGGTGGTTAGCATAGAATTTGAAAGCATCAGTGTGGGGATTGGGTGGATAGGGTTTGAGTGCTGCCTTTGCCATTTGTTAGCTACATGACCAAAGATTTCCCTTTCTCATATGTATTAATGTTATAATAAAAGATGGTAGTGGTTGCAATTTTCCTCCATTTTCCTCCTCTGTCACTCTTAAAACAGGTATCAGCCCTTTCTTTAAAATCCTGAAACTCTTATCACATTTTGTCTTACATGGTGCCATAGGCTCATCTGTTGCCCCACTTGCTTATAAACTATTTGGAGACAATAATCTCTTGAATTCTCTTAGTGCCTAAACAATACCATATACATAACAGGCACTGAAAATTACTATTGATTTGAATGTTATGGATGATGACAAAGAAGCCAACTGTGTTGAAGGCCATGTGAACAATTCATAAATCCTTACCAACCATCCCAGTTTGATTAATATCACTATGGATTGAAAGTAGCCTTCAACCCATAAGTAATTTTCTGATCTTGGGAGTTTTCTGCTACTAACAACAATGATAGCTATCATTTATTGAGGGCCAATTATAAATCTGGTATTTTCCATGCATTAACTCACATGGCCTCACAATCAGCCTCCACAAGAGATATTTTAATTCCCATTTTAAAAATAACACCAAAATAGGGATAACTGGTGGGTTCAGTCTTTTAAGCATCCAAATCTTGATTTCGGCTCAGCTCATGATCTTGGGGTCCTGGCACTGAGCCCCGCATTGGGCTCTGGGCTCAGTGGCAAGTCTGCTTGAGCATTCTCTCTCCCTCAACCTCTGCTCCTCATCATGATTCAGTTTGCTCTCTCTTTCTCCCAATAAATAAATAAATAAATCTTAAAAAAAATAAATAAAACAACATCAAAATAAGACTTAGGAGGCTGTTATGTAGGTAGTCCCAGCGCACACAGCTTAAAAGTAGGAAAAAAACCCTAGATCTTAATTCAGGACTAACCCCAAAGGCCCATGTCATAGTTGTGCTTTCTCTTATTATTCATTATGAGCCCTAAATCCAAAATTTGCCTAATTCAATTTTTTTAATTGGAAGAATGATCTCTTGTAGTGAAATTCAGAGGTGAGTAAAACATACTTACACTTACTTATAAATAGAATTTCATTTAAATCTCCATAAGACTTTCTTAGCCCCTTAACCATTAATTTCAGAATTCTCAGGTCCAGTGTCCTCAACAACTCACCAGATGATACAATTTGTGTAAGCCACTTATTGCCTACCCATCAGTTTTGTCCACTATGAACTACAGATGGAGTTTATCAGAATACATGAACTGTGTCACAGAAAGCAGTACGTAAGAATCCGGGTCAGGAAGTTACTTAGTAACTAAATGACTTCCAGATTATATTTTTTAATTATATTTTAATTATATTTAAATTTATGTTTTTTAATTAAAGCAACAATTCTTAACTACTGGTTATTTATCTAAACTCATCAAAATATACCAGCTAATAAGTAGTGATGGTCTACAGAAAGGACATCAAAATCCAGGGAAGATAACCCTTAGAATACATAAGAATCATAGATACCCGAATATCAACAAAACTCAAGGTTTCCTAACATATGATTATAATAAGGCAAATTCCTTTAAGAGATTACATGGCCTATAATTACTGGTTTTTAACTACCCCAAATTATCCATGCTTGAAAAATGTCACCAAAATCCAGTGTGAAACCTCTGACTTCTTGTCCACTTATCTTGACCTATAAATCAACTTTATAAAATGAAATGATTATTGGGTGCCTGGGTGGCTCAGTGGGTTAAGCCGCTGCCTTCGGCTCAGGTCATGATCTCAGGGTCGTGGAATCGAGTCCCGCATCAGGCTCTCTGCTCAGCAGGGAGCCTGCTTCCTGCTCTCTCTCTCTCTGCCTGCCTCTCTGCCTACTTGTGATGTCTCTCTGTCAAATAAATTAAAAAAAAAAAATCTTTAAAAAAAATGAAATGATTATTTCTCCATGAATACTAAAATGCTGACTTAATATCAGATAAGTGACATTTCATACACATATATATATGTATGTGTATATATACATATGCATATACACACACATACACACACACACACACACACATAATGAGACTAAGAACATAAAACTTAAAGCCAGAAATCTGTGTGGTTCTATATCAATAGTAGATTAGAAAGCACTTAGTTCTTTGAGACCCTCTAATCACACATTAAAATAAGCATATGTAGTGGTGGTATTTCAGTATGCTATTAGTCACAGTGTTTTTTTGGTTGTTTCTTTTTTAACTAAGAAAGTATTCATACCACAAATTAGACTTTGAAGGAATCATCAGTAGTTTCTAAGCTGAGTATCCTGTGACAGCAGTATATTTTCCTACAGCCCGGACAGCAGATACAGCACACTGTAGGAAAGAATAATGTTGTAAGCAGATACCTCAGTATAAGGAATTCAAATATTTGAAAAATAATTCTCCATTCTAAAAGCTAAGAGCTGGAATTCTAGGTTTGTATGAATTTGAAGTTTTAAAACATTATGTATCCTGGTGAACATACACACTCAAAACTACATCTGTGATTGAAGTGTCTGTGAAATTGCCCTGCAGATGGCTCTCTCTGGACCCAGTGCAAATTGGGCAAAAGAGAAACTTCTCATCTCCTAGTTCTCATATTTGGACCTCTTCTGCCAACAATTGACCCTTGCACACCCATTGAGAGGGCACTGTCTTAGAATCAGACCCTGAATGAAGATCTGCGTGCAAGTGATTTGGGAGAACTGGGCAGGACAAGAAACAAAGGAAGCCTGACATGGGGCAGACTCAGGCAGATATCCAGCATGCAGACACTGGAATACACATCATGCCATAGGGTTGTCCCAACCCAGGCAAGGGAACTGGACTTCCTGACCCCTGAACTAGAAAGTCAGTGGAAACTCCCAGGCTGTCTGTTACTTGTGGGCCAAATGATTCCAATGGCCCAGGAAGATGTGGCCGTCATACCAGAGGGACATGAGTGCATAGAAATAGAAAGTAAAAGGGCTTCTGGGCAGAGTACTGACATTGTTTGCAACAGGTTGTATCCCAGATACCAGAGATAGAAATAGAGCCCAACTTCAGATCTACATTTTCCTTGGTATCTGTTACGAATATTTTGATTTCAGGATACAGAAATTGAGTAGCTCTTACTTCAGATGTAGTCTGCTCTGGTATTCACACGATACCATCAGGTTCCATTTCTCAGCTCTACTTCCTATGGGTTTACTCCATTGTGATATGACCTCCTACCAGTTCCAGTTTCTCTCCTTATTCCTTTGCAGTTCAAGCTTTCTATTTCCACACACTGGGCACAAATAGATATGAGGGAATCCATATCTCAATTCTCACAGCAAAAATACTGGATTATTTGCATTGATCCAGTTTAGATCATATGCTTAATCCTACTTCAGTTGATAAGACCATAAAAATGCAAAGTGTTTATTGGCTTAAGCCTGTGTTGCATGCCCATTACTAAATTTGGCTTAAATCCATGAATGGAGTCAATATTATCCAAATGTCAGAGTTTAGACATTCAGAATAATATTAGGAAGGAAAAAAGGTGCATGTTAGGAAAGAAATTAATAGTTAACTACTAATCTCCTGTTCTTACTATAAATTTAGATTGGCTATGAGTCCTCTGTGCCTGTCTTTAAGGGCAGCTCGTGTTCAGCTGGAGATGAACTTCGAATTGCTACTGTCTTAATTCTCCAACTCAAGTTCTTAAGTCTTTGGAGTATTCCATGGAACCCTGATGAAGTCTAATACTATTTCTTGATTTTGTATTATAATAACTCTACTTTTTATTTTAGAACCCGTACAAGTTTATAAAATCCAAAAAATTTTTAATTGCTTTCAACAACAAAAAGGACTTATTTTGTGCATACCATTTTATACCTTCCCCTGCACCTGCCACTTAATGAGGTACCATGGTCATGGTTTCATGTCTGTACATGTACCACCCTCTTCATTCTTTTTCATGGTTATTGTTCATTGGTGAGTTTATGATAATTTTTTGTACCAATTATTTATGGACACTTAGGTTATTTACAAGTTATTTGCTATTGTAAAAATTTTTTCAGTTGAACATTCTTGTACAAAAGTCTTTGTATTCTTCTGCAACAATTTATGTAGGACAAATTCCCCATAATGAAATTGCTGAGTGAATGTATGAGAATACAGATAAATATTGCCAGACTGACTAGGAAAATATTGTGCCATGCTCTTCCACACTGGCTCAACACTGGACCTGTCAATATTTTTCATCTCTGCAAATCCACAGAGGAAAAATACCGTAGAAATTCTTATTTCAGTCATCTACATATCCTCAGATTATTTCCCCTCATTTCTTATATGTATATACTTCAGCTTCTCTGTCAGCTCTTGGTGATTACAATAACCTTTCAAAATAGTCAAGGTAGTCCTTTCAATACCTACTCTTCATCCACAGACACCAAGCCTCATAGTCATACACTGAGGATTATTTTACTAATAACAGCAAGCCCTCCATTTTCTTGTTTCCAGCAACTTACTCTTTGTTTGCCACCTCCTACCTGTCTAGTTTATTTCCTGTAGTTCTTTGATTCCACTAGGACCTATAATCATTAAACCTACCATCTCTTAATGCTTCTTAGTCCTTTGTCCTCCCTTCTTAGCTCCCCGTTGTCCTTCCTATCTTTGTTTCCCTGGGTAGATGTAATGGCCCATCATTATGATCACGCCATGCATTCACCCTCATCTTCTTTGCTCCTTTCTCTCCACTTCCCTCCATTACACTCACCTGATATAAACCCAACCCCAGTGAAATCCTGTTGACTGCACACTCTTTACCTGCACCTGGGCGCCTAAACATGGCTAAGAAAAAACACTGTTATACTGACTGTCTACTTTAAATCCGTGAGCATGTACCCCAACTGAGCCCTTTGTGCTAACGCAGAATCTTACTATATTCTCTAATCCATTCACTCCCCAACACTCCTCGATAACTAGTTCACAGTGTCTCCTCTCATCACCAGACCTCCAACAACTCCTCCTACCTCTTGATTCCCTGATGATGACCTTAATTCTCTGAGATAATGGAGGCAATCAGAGCAAAATTTCTACAACCTCCCGCTCCACACTCAATATTCTATCTGCCTTCCTTCCTGTTACTGCAAATGAACAGTCTGTGTACGTATCTAAGGCCAATTTTGAGGCAAGGAAACTTGAAGTCTTAAATAGGAATACTGCCTATGGGGTAAATTAATTTTTGCTTATGGACTAGGCAAGGTAAGAGTGCACCAATTTGTTATTCAGCTCTTTGTTTATATGTTGACTTCATAGTGAACATACTCTATTCATGTCATCGTGGAAATGAACAGGACCCTGTTAGTCATTTAACTATCCCCTCATTTTACAAGTTGAGACTAAAGAGGTCAAATGACTTTCCCAAGAAACATGTGAGTGTGTGCACGCGCACCACACGTGCCTGTGTGTTTTAAATGGGCAATTAGAGGAAAAATGGCAGGCAACATAGGGGAAGTTGCACAAATTTTTTTTCTGTGGAACTCACCAAAAATTAACAAAAATTAACCCTAACCCTAACCCTAACTGAGCTTGGTCATTTCTCTTCTGGGTCCAGGAGGAAAGAAGAGAGAAAAGGGGAATAATTTCTGTGGATAAATGTGCTTCATCATGAATTGCAAGCAGCAGCCAACAAAGTCAGGGAAGCTAGGGGAAAAAAAAAAATGTGTGGTCAAACCATATGAACCACATAGGAAAGTATCTGGGTTATGCTAACAGGATCACAAGGTGAAGCACAGAGTACTTACCCACCTCTGAATTCTGATGTATGAGGAGGCTGAATGAAGTGCTGTCAAAAACAGGATTTCCTCACTCTTTTTCCCAGCCCCTCGAATATCTGAGACACAAAACAAATAATACTGACCATTGGCATATGTCCACTATATATGTTTGAATAGAAAACTAACTGAGTGCTTGGGCATTCAAGAAAGGAAAAACAATGGGACTACACCCATACTATTTTGGAATAAGGTAGGCTTGAATTGAAGGACCCTCTTTAGAAATGAGAGCTATCAAATAAATTCTGTTCCCACTAAAATGAGAAAAAAAGGAAGCAACAAAATAGAACATACAAAATTCAGAGAGAGGGAGTACTTCGGAAGAAAATGCATTTCAAAAATGGTATCAAAATTTTGCAACTATTTTGCACAATCAAGAAAATTGAATTTTATGAAATAATAGATCCAATATGGGATAATACAGGAATAATATATGGAATCAGTGAAAAAGAAGCTGTTGGAACAAAAGAAAGAAATTGAGAGGAAAATAACACCACAAGAAACAAAAAGTGTAATGTATTAAAAACAGAAAAGAAGAGACTCAGTAATGTAGAAAACCCAGACAGGATTGAGGACAGGGTTGTGAAAAGTCACACAAAAATAAGAAGTCATGAAGAGTTAAGCACTTAAAAATACCAAAGTAGATGTGAAGAAAAATGGAAAGCTAACATATGGTTATTATATGCTGGCAGGGGTAAGGGGGTAGGGTACAGAATAAATAAAACCCACAAAAATTCAAAAAAATAGTCTCCGAAAGAAGAAAAATCCTCTCTATAGATCAAAAATATTCAGTTTGCTTTAGAAAATACTTTTGAGAATCGCCAATATCAAGATATATATTTTAAACCTCAGGGATTAAAAAAAAACATTTAGAAAGAAGATCACTTAAAAAGTGCAGGGAAATGAGACTGCTTAGGGATTTCAGGGTTTTCAAATTACAGATGTAAAGACAATGGAATATTGTTTTTAGAATTTTCAGGTTAAAACTGTATGTATCAGCCAAATTGATACATTTAAGAAAATCATATTCTCAAATGTATATGTATATATGTCTCCCATGTTTAATTCTCTCAAATTTAATTTAATGTACTTAAAACATAACCCAAACTTCCATTTCCAGCAAGATCATGGATTAGATTCTAGAGTTGTCAGATACAGCAAATAAAAATACGGAATGTCCAATCAAATTTAAATGTCAGATTAACAATGAATAATCTTTTAGTATAGGTGTGGTCCTTACAATGTTTGGGATAAACTTAGACTAACAAAGTATTCCTTGTGTATCTGAAATCCACACTTAACTATACATCCTAAATTTCTTGCAACCATAGGTAGTCTGAAAAAAATCCCCATTTTTTTTAATGAGATATGCCATATTAAAAAAGAAAGAAAGAAAAATATCCTTTACATTGTGTGACAGAGCTCATAAGAAAGTAAAGAAACCTCTAGGTTTACAACTAGAAAGGAAATTGATTAACTGAAGCCAAAACAGTGGGACTTATTTGCTAATTATAGTGGCCAAAACACTTGTGTTTGGCCATTTAGGGACAGAAGACAGTGCTTTGGAACTATATAGAGAGTAAAAACTGAGGCCTATCTGGGAGCACCAGAGATCAAGTGCCACATCAGGCTTCAAACTCAGTGTTGAGTCTGCTGGAAACTCTCTCTCCTTCTGCCCCTCCCCACTGAGGGCATTCTCTCTCGCGCTCTCTCTCAAATAAATAAATGTTTAAAGAAAAAAAAACTGAGGCTATCTATAAACCAACACTCTCAAAGGACTATAATCTCCATGAAAAGGATGAACTAAAAAAATATGCTCACCAACAAAAGGAGACAACAAAGAATTGTCTATCTTGACTTAGCCTCTGAGGAGAAAACAAAACATATTCCCCTGGAAATACAAACGCATAGATTTTTCCTCAAACAAATTTAGTGTTGAAACTGTATGATCAGTGTGTTCCTAGAAACCCTAAGTTAACTTTAGGTAGTCCTGGATTAGTAAATTGGTAGTGTGGAGCAACTGGCAGAACTAAACTCAAATTCCTCTGAAAAAATGCACACTGATCCCAGGCTTTATGGGAACTCTACAAATAAAGTCAAGCCAAACATGAGTCCATCATCCAAAATAACAGACTACATCAAGAAATAAACCACTGCAAAGAGTCATCAGAGTTATTAGGACAATAAATGAACAAACAAAAAATAAATCCAAAAATGTAGCAACTAATCTTTGACAAAGCAGGGAAGAATATCCAGTGGAAAATGTAGTCTCTTTCAACAAATGGTGTTGGGAATATTGGACAGCGCATGCAGAAGGATGAAGCTGGACCATTTCCTTACAACATACACAAAAATAGACTCAAAATGGTTGAAAGACCTCAGCATGAGACAGGAATCCATCAAAATCCTTGAGGAGAGCACAGGCAGCAACCTCTTCAACCTCAGCTGCAGCAACTTCTTGCTAGACATGTCTCCAAAGGCAAGGGAAACAAAGGCAAAAATGAACTATTGGGATCTCAACAAGATAAAAAGCTTTTGCACAGCAAAGGAAGTAGTTGACAAAACCAAAAGACAACTAACAGAATGGGAAAAGATATTTGCAAATTATATATCAGATCATGGGCTAGTATCCAAAATCTATAAAGAACTCATCAAACTCAACACCCAAGAACAAATAATCCAATCAAGTGGACAGAAGACATGAACAGACATTTCTCCAAAGAAGACATTCACATGGCCAACAGACACATGAAAAAGTGCTCAACGTCACCCGGCATCAGGGAAATACAAATCAAAACCACAATGAGATACCACTCACATCAGTCAGAATGGCTAAAATTAACAAGTCAGGAAATGACAGATGCTGACAGATGCAGGAAATGACAGATGCAGAGAAAGGGGAACACTCCTTCACTGTTGGCAGGAATGTAATCTGGTGCAGCCACTGTGGAAAACAGTGTGGAGTTTCCTCAAAAAGTTGAATATAGAGCTACCCTATGATCCACCAGTTGCTTTACTCAGTATTTATCCAAAGGATACAAACATAGTGATATTAAGAGCACATACACCCCAGTGTTTATAGCAACAATGTCCACAATAGTCAAACTATGGAAAGAATTGAGATGTCCATTGACAGATGAATGGATAAAGAAGATGTGATGTATGTATATATGTATCTATGTATATGCAGAATGGAGTATTACACAGCCATCAAAAAGAATGAAATCTGATATTTGCAATGATGTGGATAGAACTAGAAGGTATTATGCTAACCAAAATAAGTCAATCAGGGAAAGACAGTTATCATATGATTTCACTGATATGTGGAATTTAAGAAACAAGGCAGGGAATTATAGGGGAAGAGAGGAAAAAAAAGAAGCAAGATGAAACCAGAGAGAGAGACAAACCATAAGAGACTCTTAGTCATAGGAAACAAACTGAGGGTTGCTGGAGGAAAGGAGGGAGGAGGGATGGGGTAACTAGGTGATTGACATTAGAGAGGACATGTGTTGTAATGAGCACTGGGTATTATATAAGACCAATCAATCACAGACCTGTACCTCTAAAACAAATAATATATTATATGTTAATTAATTGAATTTAAATTTAAAAAAGAAAAATAAATTTTTTTAAAAAGAGAGGGAAAAAAGAAAATACCAGCATTAGAACCCTAGGAACTTTCTATGTTCAATTATAGATATACAGTATGAGGTATTTGAAAAAACACGAGACTATAAAAGTAAGCAGATTTTCTTTTAAAAATTGAACATTTAAGACACAGAAATTATGATTATTAAAATTAAAAATTCTGGGAATGGATCAAGCAGATTAGACACAATTCAAACAGAGAATGAGTAAACCAGAACATAGAGCTAATGTGATTTTCCAGAATGCAGCCCACCAAGAAAAGGTAAAAGTAATCTGCTTAGGGTTTCCAGGACCACACCAATCATTTTCAGCTCCAGATTTATTTGAGGGAAAACCCATGTGTTTGAATTCCCAGGGAAAAGTGTTTCATTTTCCACTCAGTCATGGATCATATGAAACAGGTTAAAAAACATGAAAGAAAGAGGTATCCATTCGTGCTCTGAAAGAAGAGAATGAAGGAATGGGAAGATGGATACTCACCGAGATCATGAGTGAGGAGGTTCCAGAGCTGAGGAAAGACTTCTCATGCAGGACAAGTAAGAAATCCTTACTTAAGCATAGGGTGTTTTCACTCTGGAACAGAGATAACAAGAAGATCGTTTAAGAGAGTAGTCTGCTGATGAGAGTGTGCATTAATCAATCTTTCCAAAGGAGAGTTTAGCAATATATATCCATGATTAAAATATCCATATTCTTTTTTTTTAAAAGATTTTATTTATTTATTTGACAGAGAGAGAGAGAGAGAGGTCACAAGTAGGCAGAGAGGCAGGCAGAGAGGAAGGGAAGCAGGCTCCCTGCTGAGCAGAGAGCACCATGTGGTGCTTGATCCCAGGACCCTGAGATCATGACCTGAGCCAAAGGCAGAGGCCTTAACCCACTGAGCCACCCAGGTGACCCTAAAATATCCATATTCTTTTACTCTCTGATCCTACTCATAGGAGTTTATCCTAAGGTGATAATCTGACAGAGACCAATAAGGACATTTGGTCTCTATATCATTTTTTTAACAATACATTTGGATGCAATTTAAATATCTGGCAGTATGAAAGTTAAGAAATAAGTCATAGAGGGTCACCTGGGTGGCTCAGTCAGTTAAGCATCCAGCTTTGGCTCAGGTCATGATCCTGTGGTCCTGGGGCTTAGTCGGAGCCCTCACTGGGCTCTCCACTCAGCAGGGAGTCTGCATCTCTCTCACTCTCTCTCTGTCCCTCCCTCTGCTCATACTCACTCTCTCTCACTCCTCTCTCTCCCTCAACTAAATAAAATCTTAAAAAAAAAAAAGAAAGAAAAAGAAAAAAATCATTGCATAATAGTACCTTGTCATTTTATACAGAATTAAAATGGCTGATATATGTATATATCCCCATTTATTGATAAGGACAGATCTCCATTCTTAACCAATAAATAAAGCTTATAGTAAAGCAGCACATATAATATGGTCCCATTCATGTAAAGTTACATATATATTTGTTTATATTTACAATGTCTTAGAATATTACCCAATATGGGTGAATATAAATAAAAAGAGGGCAATGGAATGGTCTGAAAGATTAGAAGTGGTGATCTGTGAGTATTGGGATTACAGGGAATTTTCCTTGCTCTGTATTTCTACAACTTTGGGTGTTTTTTCTTCTAAACAGAAGCATGTTAAATACACCCACACATATACATAAGGAATATCTTACATTTTTTTGATTCCCTGGACAGTTTTCTTTTCACTAAACGTAAGACCATTTTGCTAATCTATCACTTTGGTGCTGTTAGGGCTATCTGTACAACTATAATTGTACTATGCTTTTCTTTACCTTTGTAAGTGTATATAGGAACCTTACTATCACTCCCAAATGTCAGGTGTGACTAGTGAATGAATTCATTTTGGTTACCTTATGCATGTAAAGACTGAGGAAAGGTATTCATAAGTACAGGGGGAGAGAAGTACAGAGAAATACCAAGGGACCATATTTTAGCTAAAAGCCAAAGCAGCTACAACCATACCACACAAAGACATTTCATATGTCTTGCCCAGACAGCATAAAACTGAAGAGATACATGAGTATTTATAACTACTCCTGATGTTTCTGTCATTTTTTAAAAATAAATCAGTTTTCATAAAGGTCTAAATAGGGCTGAGAAAAATCATAAATAAAAATATTATTGAAGGTAGTATGGTTTTTTTCTAAGACATTAGATAAACTGGAACAACTAATGGTAGTTTTCTTCCTTTACTTTCTCAGGTACTTAAATTTAAGGAGAGTTGAATTTTCAACTGCGTCTCCTCATATTGTATTCTTAGTTAAAAAAAAAAAAAATCATTGGGGCACCTGGGTGGCTCAATGGGTTAAAGCCTCTGCCTTTGGTCCAGGTCATGATCTCAGGGTCCTGGGATCAAGCCCTGCATTGGGCTCTCTGCTCAGCAGGGATCCTGCTTCCCCCTCTCTCTCTCTGCCTGCCTCTCTGGCTACCTGTGATCTCTGTCTGTCAAATAAATAATAAAATCTTAAAAAAAAAAAAAGTCATTGTGGTAACATCCCAGTGAAAGTGATGACATGGCACCTAGATCTTAGTTTTTAAATGTCATTCTCCAATAAAAATAATCAGGATTCCATGAAGAAATAACTGAATCTCTGGCTAAGGCAGGAGGATCCAAGGTGACCCTGGAGTGTCTAATATTCTCAGAAAGCAAGGAAGTATTCAAAAAACAAAAGGATGGGGACCTAATAAGTAGACAAAGGAACCATCAGAAACAAGCCCCCAGTGGCCAAATCTGGACAAATTATAGCAACAAAATCCCAAGTATAAAATAAATATACATGAGCCCATACTGCTATAAATAATTCCCTACCTTCAAGTATATACTGGTCTTAGTGACACCCTTCCAAAAAATAGTGGGACAGGGTGACGAGTAACTCTACAATGAATAAATCTGACAAACACTACCTCACTCAAATAATCAAGGAACATCACCTTTGCTAAGCTGTGTTCACTGCATGCAGTCCATCATGTGATAGAATGAGAAGTACACTTCGTCTCTGGGGCATTCTTCAAAAATAACATTAACCCTTCCCCCTCGGGGAAGGCATGAATATGAGATGGAGGTGAAGCACATGGGATTTCTAGGTCAGTGAAACTATTGTGTAAGATACTGTAATGGTGGCTCAGTCATTATACACTTGTCAAACCCTACAGAAGGTGCAGCAAGGGTAAACTCTAATGTAAACTATAGACTTCAGTCAATAATAATATATCATTATTGGTTCATCAGTTGTAACAAGTATACTACACTAATCCACAATGTTAATAACAAAAACAAAGGAAAAGGGCTTGAAGGCTATGTGGGAACTCCCTAAACTTACACAATTTTTAAACTGCCTCCCCGAAATGAGGTATATTTAAAAAAAAAAAAAAAAAAAAAAGGCAGTCAAAATCTAAAAGAAAAAAATTGGTGGTAAGATGGAAAGATATATGACACAGCAAGTGTCGTAAAACATTAACAGTGGTAGGCATAGATATTCACTTTATGACTCTACTTTTCTCTGTTGGACATTTTTCATAATAAATGTGGAGGGAAAGTCATTGTGGGTAATAGTGGGAGAAAGCTTAGTCCAGTAAGTCAAAATGAGCCTGTGGGATTTCACTGACACTCTGGGATGGATTTCTCATATTATTCTGTACAAAATACATAATTTGATTTAACGACCTAAATTACTAATCTAAATTTTTGAAACTTAATGAGACTTGTCTTCAAAACCCAGAGTCTAGGGCGCCTGGGTGGCTCAGTGGGTTAAGCCGCTGCCTTCGGCTCAGGTCATGATCTCAGGGTCCTGGGATCGAGTCCCACATCGGGCTCTCTGCTCAGCAGGGAGCCTGCTTCCCTTCCTCTCTCTCTGCCTGCCTCTCTGCCTGCTTGTGATCTCTCTCTCTGTCAAATAAATAAATAAATCTTTAAAAAAAAAAAAAAAAAAAAAAAAAAACCCAGAGTCTAGGTGAAATTGCCTTGTTAGTTGGTAAATACAACTAGATACCAACCAGTTCATATTATTTGAGAAATGCAACTAGCTAATCTCTGTGGTTTCTCATCGGTAGAGGAATATGAGTGTGCTTTGTAGTTTTTCCAAAAATACTGAGGACATGGTAGTAGGTCTACACATCTATCATCCTGGACTTTGTCAGTGTTCTGGTGATGCCTTAGCACTGTTTTATTTACCATCCAAACCCATTTTTTTTTATTACTTGGTACAACATGACAATAACTCTAGTTTTGAATGGTGCATATTTCTCATTATGAATCTAAATACACAGAATGTTTGCTGTTTTCAGTCACTACACTGTGTAAAATGGTGCATTAAAAATAGTATGACATATTTGCATATTTATCTGTATTAAAAGCCTCAAGTTATTGCAGATACACAGCTGTTACTTTTTCACCATTTTTAAGGGAACTGTATCCCCTCTCCTATATAAATTACATACATTTTCAAATGTATCATCTGAGCCAAAAGAGCTGCAAAGCTTTAAACAGGAAAGCTGATTCTCAGAGGAGAATGATGTTAAAGGAGAGGAATTGTAAATTTTTAGTCATTGTGTCCAAATGATACATTTTTAACCGAAAATGATAAATGCGTTCCTTTGCCAACTCGGATATTATACATTGTAAACAGAAAGTAATTCTGGAGGCTCTTACAAATTACAGCCTCATTTCAGCAGAGAAACTGTTTATCTAGAGTAGAGAGCATTTAAGGAGATGCTGCCTTAGAGCCATCAGGTTACAGAAGACTCCACTTTGTGACTTCAAAGTGACAATTTCTGTTGTAAAGAAATTTTTCTTATAGAAGCATTTCCATATCTTCATGAAAGCCAATAGTAATGTTTTTCTTTTTAATTGAAAAGGATACTCTACGTACCTGAAATGCTAGCTACTATCATCTTCGAAGTTCCCAGAAAAGTCCCAAATTGAGTAAAACAATTCTATAACGTTTCATTGTTTTCTCTAGAATCTTAATACAGACTCTTTCATTTTTTAGGAAAATATGTGTGTTTTTTCTACTCTGTGACCATGGTCAGTTGATTAATGTATAATTCAGATGCATACCAGAAGTTAGGGTTTTAATATCTGAATTACAGTATGTTTGTTTTGTAAGAAGGCTATTACACATAAATCATTGAATCAAAGATTTCACATTTCAGAATTCAATCTCACCCTATTAGCTAAATGAGAGGGGTCCTGAGAAGAGAGGATTATCGTATATTAAAAGTTTGCCATTTTGCAGCTCTAATCCTGTTGAAAAAAGATGATTTCTGTCTTACTTAATCAGCAAGAGGTCTTTATTGCCTTAAGTATTAATTGATTAGGTTCTCATTAAGGTCAAAAGTACACTTGGCTGACCAGAGGCAGCCAATTAGCACATTGTCAGCCATGCTTATTTACATTGACTGAGCATAATGGTAGTTATTTGACTGTCAAGTCACAAGGTCACAGAATCTTTTGTGCACTTTGCCCTCTGAAAGGGCAATAATCATTCAGACACCAGAAAGCATTCATAACAAAGATTGAGTTTATTCCTTATTGACTTAAATCACTCTTAGAAACAGGTGTTTCATTCTCTTTGGACAAATGATACATCATTCTTTGTGAAATACTTGAGGTCTGGTTGAAATTCTGTGGCTGATTGTGTCTGAGGATTTTTGTTCAGCAAGCAGCTTGCACTTCAAACTCTAAATAGCTTTTTAAAGAGCAGACCAATCCAGTGACTATATCCCTTTTGCAATAGACACTTTTCTCTTGCTAAGTGATTGCAGCAAGTTAGAACTAGTTGGGCACACTTGTGCTGAATTGGCCCTGGGGCACCAGCCTCTAAGCCGAGGGTTGGAAGCACATTTGAGTCTCACCTTAGTAAGGAGATTAGTATGCTTTTTAAATACACTGCTGCTGACCTGGGACATTGGATATTTGCTGAAAAAAAAAAAAAAAAAAAAACAAAAGAAAAACAAAAATTCAGGGTTATTCATGAAACCAGTAAGCTAAAATTTCTGCCTGTAGTTCCAGTGTTTTTTATCATCATAAATCATTACACTGAATTTATATGGTGGTCATGTAACTAGTTACATTTGTTAACATTCCGTTTTATTTTTTTCTACGGGTCCTCTTCTACTTAAATTTAACATTATTGCTTCCATTTCCTGTTATTGACTCAAATATCACTGATGATTCCATGAGTTACATTTTAAGGAGAACGTTTTGTTTAATGCATCACTTTTACAACTTGTGACTCTTAATCGAACTGGATCCCGTAAGCAGCCTAAATTTTTTTCCTTTACATCCTGCCCTCCCTAAACATGTATCTCACTAAACATCACATTCCATCCATTCTAGTTACTGAATATCATCAATAAATATAAGGACCCTCCATTTCAACTCACTGCCACTGCCTCAGTTCGGCAATTTGTCTCTTGATTAAACTGTTGCAATGCCTTTTTACTGGTCTTCTAAATGATTCAGTGGCCCTCTGTTGGCATAACTATCTTCCCACTCCAGTGTGGTTCCTTCAGAGTAGAGTGATATATTTTTATATTGCATCCCCAGCAAAGTTAGTGTTTGGTACATATAGGCATTCAGTAAAAATTTACTGAATAAATAAATAAATGGCCGTAATTAACTTTGTGCTACATATAAATGTAAACCTTGATAGAATAATAATTTGTTATGATTTAAGAACTCATTAAATCAAATTTTTCACTACTCTTAAATTATTAATTAATACTTTCTCAGACTGTTATAAGAAGCAATAAGTTGTAATTCATCCATGTGACTAAACCGATAGCATTGAATATGAAGATAGAGAGTCCAAATCAAAGGAAAAAATTACTACCATAATTCTTGAGTAATTAAGCTACCAAGTATATATAGAAAACAATTGCATATACTACCAAAACATTTGCTTTGTGGGATCATACGATTTTCTGATGATTCAACATTAAACTAATAGTTACTATTTATATTTTGTCTACCAGGTACTGAGAATGCCACATACATTATCTACCATCCTCTCAAGAACCAGAATTGTTATTTGATGGATAGGAAAACTGGTTTCACATGGTAACTTATCCAAACGCACATAACCTAGTTCTCCAAAGTCTAAAGTCTATATGCCACACGAATCTGATTCTAGTAAGTTTGTATCCTTCTCTCAAACTTTGGACCATCTATTTAACACTATTCTGAAACTTCACTGGAAGATAAAAAGTGAACAATAAAAGGAAAAAAATGATTAGAAATCTTGTTGGGTAAATTGAGGGATGCCTCATCTCCCACTTGATCTTGAGCCCATTACTGGGCTGGTTGAAAGAAAATATGGTTTTATCATTTAAGTTTTCAGAAGAGCAAGCTGGCCAATTCTTACTGTTTTACTGCCTTTACTTATATATGAGACAGGCAGATACAACGGATATTTTATTGCCTTTCCCCCTGTACCGAGATGCTATTGAAAGCTCTACAGTTAACACAGAGAAAGAAGGAACAAGGGGAATTAATCATACTGAGAAAGTATGTGGATTTGTGCATTCTCTGTTAGTTAAAAAGCATTTACTGCTTACCTGTTAGGTGTCACAGCCCCCATGCTAGGTGTTGGGGATAATGTCCCAGATTCTACAGAACTCAGTTTCACTCAAACTAGATAGAAGTGAAACACTAATTTATACTCTTACTTAACATAAAGTTTAGAAATTTTAAATAAAATTCAGCCATTAGTATCAGGTTATACTCTTATTCAACTATCCTTGGGATGATCACAGTTGACACTTAATATTTGGTATGTAATCTTTAATTAAATTTTCATATTTTACTGTTTTTACCATGCCCAGGTCAATCCCTTATTGATCATACAATTAGTTATTCTAATAATAAATGGCTCTTATTCTATAATAATAACTATAGTGTTTTGCTAGTTGTTACCTATTTTCTGTGCTCATCTAAAATAAAGCATGAGGCTATGGACTACCTTTTTCCTTAACCTTTTGGTTTATTTCAAATGAAGGAATTGTATAATTTGATTGGAAGTAGAGGGATATTCCTATTCTTTGTTCAGATTTTACAGTGTTTCCCATGATTTTTAGTATTTGTTCTTGGCAAATTGCCCTCCCTTATCATTCACTGTGTTGCTTCTGAAAGGGATGTTTTTTTAGCAAATATTTGTCAAACACTCCTAACTATGCACTGGGTTCTCATGGAACTTACATGCTAAAGGGAAAGACAAAAAAGTAGACTGGATAAGGGAGATGGAGAATGGAGGTAAGGATCTGGGGAGAGGGGGGTATTACATTAAATAGGACACTCACAGATGGGCCCACTGAGAAGGCATCAGTTGAGCAAAGACCTGAAGGAACTAAATGATTTAACAAAGCAGGTCACCAGAATAGGGCACTCCAGGCCAAGGAGACAGCCAGTGGGATTGTGAAAAAATAGAAGTTTTCAAGTTTCAGGCCTGTTTGAGAAGTACCGAGGAAATTAATGTTACCACAGCAAGGTGAATTTATAAGAGAATGCTAGAAGCCAAGGCCAGAGAGGTCAAAGGAGATGGCCAGGAATTGTGCCAGGCCTTATAGACATGGGGAAGGAATTTGGCTTTTACTCTGGGTAAAATAGGAAGCCAAGAGGGTTTTAAGCAGAGCCCTGACCGGATGTGACTTGTATGTTCAGAGTATCACTTGGGCACTAGCTTGAGCATGGACTTTCCCAAAGGTAGAAGCAGATCGACCAATTAAGAAATTATCTCACTAATCTATATGAAAAATGATAGTGACTTGGATCAGGATGGTAACAAGGAACTTGGTAAGAAGTTGTTGGATTCTGGATATATTTTGAAGGTATAACTGACAGGATTTCCTGGCAATAGAAAGTGAGCAGTAAATGAAAAAAGAATTCAAGAAAGATTCAAGTTTCAGGGCCTAAGCAACAGAACGTGAGAAGGTAAAAATCCTTTCCTACACACTTCTTGCTCTTAATGATTCTATATGTCAACTCTCTTTATAAAACTGGTTTAAATTCTATTTTACCCTCATATACTTAGATGGTAGAAACCCAGCCAACTCAAAAGTCCTAATAGCACTCTTGGTGAATTCACAGTGTCCCTATGTAAAGGTGTACTAGCTGTCACTTCTGAGGACAAAACCCCTACTAGAATTTACTTGAATAACATGACATCAACATGAGGATACTTGGAACACGCAAGAGAATTAGATGACACACCCTTTGTCTTCTTTAAGCATGTTGTCTGTCTTACCATCTAGGTAAGCAGAGATCCAAGTCAGCCTAGTTTTGGATCTCAGGCACAAGGCCAAGATAGAAAGATGGATGTTTTAGTTAGCCTTGGATCTCTGTGTGACATAAAGGGAGGTCCAAGTGAGAACTTCTAGGTGAGATGGCTTTGGGGAAACAAGTCCCAGTATGAAATGTTAAGTCTCAAGGCAAGGGGTCAAGCCAACCCTAATGATCAATCATGAGGAAAAGACCCACCCCAGAGCACTGTGTATATTTTTCCAGTTAACTCAGAAGGCATTTTCATATCTCTTTTTTTCCTATGTATTTAAGAAGTTCTTGTTGTACCCTTCACACACTAACAACAGGTGTGCTGTGGAGGTGGAGGGAAAGATGAATACATATGAAGAGAAATATGAATAAATATACACAAGCATAAAATGTGTGGTACTGTAAAAATTCATGTCCACAATAAATTGTCTTTATTATGCATCTTCCTTTTTTAATTTTACGGACTTACTTTATTGTCATTTTAGGCAACTACTATTAACAGCATTTCATTTGATAATGACAAATTTGTTGACATCCCTCTTCTTTCTAGTTTAGTTGAACTCCAGGGAAACCTGTGAAATGCAAATAATTAATCATTTCTCATGCCTCCAAGAAGGTTTGGAACATGGCAAATCTTGAATGTGTCTTAGAAAGTATTATCTACTTCCAGGAGAGTGTAGGAATCCATATCTAATTCTCAGACAGATAAGGACTGAGTGAACATGAAATACAGACTGTGGTCAACTTTAATTCTTTCCCACATCAGATTTTCATGAAACATTGTCTTTTCTTTGAGTGAGACAAATGAATTCCTCTAATACTTTATACATCCATTGGTAAAATTCAATTCAAAATCAACTCTAAGGTCAAATATAAATTATTTTGTTGTTATATCTAATTTTGGATTATATAGAATCCAAATTTTATATAAAAACAACCCTCTTGTCTTTTCTTTGCCATTAGAACAAATTACAATTGGTGAAGTCCTAAGATTATAAAGCACTATTTAAGCATTCATGTTAGGTGTGAGGATTAGAGGAGAATACAAAGACTACTGTGTTAAAGGATAAAGTTTCTGAGTCCAGATGGGGCAACTTACATGGGTTTTAAGGAGAAAATACAATACTCAGTTTTAGAAGGAATGGAGGGGAGACAGTATGTTTTGGCAGTACCTCAGGTTCTTAATACAGAAGATACTATTTTAATCCTCTTCATAATTGCATCTAATAATATGCTTTCCCTGTAACAGAAAATTATATTTCCTATATCTCTGTGGGTACACTTCTATGAGTTTAAGAAGACTATTTGTAAAATGGGAATTGAAGAAGGATCATATTCTTTTAAATGACTTTCCTCAGCCTTTGCATCTGAGAGTCTGAGGCAGCCTTGGGCACTGAGCACTGGGTCAGACCCAACCTGTTTGTATCTCTTCTGCTGCAGAGCCCAGACCCATACTCCTGGGTCAGACATGTTGGAGTCTTATTCCTCTATCAACTCTGGTTGACCTCTAACAAAATTCTAACTGCTTTTCTGTCCCTTTGTCTCTGAAGAGAGTTTTTATTTTATACTTTTCCAATTTAACAGAGGGAAAAGGTTAAAAAGAAAATGAAACACCCCCTTCAAAAAACAAAACAAAACAAAAAAGTAGTCCACAGTCTCACTGTATTGGAGCCAAGAACTCTGCCAATTTTGCTCTCATATCTCTGAGTTGCACCCTGACCCTTTATATGACCAGTGCGGCTTGTTGCATAAGCTCTATCTGGGCGCCTGTCTCAAAGTGCTATCTTTGTCCATATTTCAAAACACTCACAGATATTTTATCATTAATTAGTATTCATATTATGTCTCAAACAATCTGTTCAAGAATAGGGGAAGTGAACTAGTTGGACAGCTCTTCTGTGTGCCTAGTGATTAACATGGGTAATGTATGGAGAAGCCTAAGACTTATAAAGGGAGAAGACGGTCCAATGCTGGGTAGGTAACTCCTGGAACATCTAGAAGCTCACCTACTTTGGAGGTTGGACTTCTCCAGAAAAACTATACTTGGCAAACAGGATGGGGAGACACAGACCTCTTTAAAAATAGACCCATGCCTTTTTGATTCACAGCATCCTGGATTGCTTTTCATCATGTTATCATGCCACTTGGGAGCTGGCTGGACTCCCTTGTTCAGTGACATATACTTCATAGTGTGTGTGCGTGTGTGTGTGTGTGTGTTTAAAAAAAAAAAAACCATTTGTTCTTTCAACTACAACATGCTTTGCATTTCTCTTTCAAATTTGAGGGTGTATATATAGATTGATCAAAATAATATTTTTAACATTCCAAACAATTTAGAAAGATAGTGGATGGGTGTCAGTTAATCTATTATGTTCCTCTCTTCCTCCTCCCCCTCTTCAGCTGCTAATCTTAGAACTTGTGTGCCAAATTGTGTAAGATATTCTTCCAATAGCTACATGTGTGACTCTTTTGTGAGCTCTACAGACAGTTATGAGGACAGATTTGGAGTTGCATATGGGACTGTCACATGATTTGATTGCCTTGTCTTCCAGGCACTGAGATTTCTTTTCACTGAGCTTTAATACTGAGGAATTTTTAGTTGTGATGGAAGTTCAGCAAAGTCTCTATTAAAGAAATTGCACACCCCAGGAATGGGGAAGAAAAAAAAAGTTTTTACTCAACACCACTCTGCATTTGGCATCTCTATATACTGAACAGTTCATATGTTTACTTTTTCCAGTAGTGAAAAAAATTCACAGAATTTTTATGAAAATCAGAGAGTTAAGAGCCTTTATTATCCTCCTTGCTCTTTTGGAGCAAGATCTAGTAGATGTCTCGACAGAAAAAGGAAGCAGATGCTTTGTAAAAAGGTCTCATATAATTCATGTCCAATTATAGAGAATGATCTACAGAAAAAAAAAATGTTATCTATCAACTGTTAGGAGCCAAAAATACTGTGCCTTTAGTCTCTGAAACAGAAAGGTGCAAATCCATTTTCAACTTTACAGAGACATATTGAAAACCCTCTTTCAGGACCCAAACACCACAGCCCCTCATCCCACTGAACCACAGTACCACCCTTGAGGGACACACAACATTAAAACAAGGTCTTTCTCTTAATCTTATTTCAGATGTTTCTCAAGAATAAATAATACCCTAATAATATCTGTGTCCAGGGCATTAAGACATATAATATTTTTAAAGTGCTAATCACATATACCCAAAGAGCTTTTTTTTTTTTTTAATGCACAGTGTATGAGATTACTTATCCTCATCTTATTTTCACTCTGCAAAACAAATACAGTGGTTAATTTCTGAGAGCTACACCTATTAGGTTTGAAGTCTTAATTTAGAAATAATAACAATGGCTGGCATGTATCCATTGCCACTCTGAACCTAAACTATAGAGTTTAAAATAAATATTTTTTATACATTACTTCTAATCCTCAGAAAACTCACCAGAATGAGTATTATTATTATTATTATTATTATTATTATATTATTATTATTATTTTCCTTTTCCCTGTTGAGTAAAAAGTCAGAAATAGCTTGAATGAGGAGAGAAGTGTATTTTGCTGTATCAGACCTTAATTTCCTTCTTCTGTTTACATTGGAGAAGTCTCATACCTTGCGGGGGAAATTGCACTAACACCTTGCACCGTGAAACTTATGAGTGGTAGAACACAAGCAGAAGCTTCCATGTTCTTAAACCACACCCTGAAAATTCTGGAGGCCACGCATAGAGGCTCTGGACCTCACCACATTCTTGTGGCTCACTGTTACATAACAGGCAGCAAGTTCTTTGCAACTGCTCTGGATTCCTGGCAGAAGAGCTTAAGGACATATAAAAAGGTACCTACAGTATCTATTTTATTGCTAGTCTGCAAAAGAGCAATTTATGAAAAGGTTTGCTTCAGACAATACCAGGTCTTTCTCTGTGCATTTCATAACGCTTTGAACTAAATCTGGCATAATAAGATTTGATTGAACTGTTATGTTCTGCTGCGTAAGTGGCTGTGCACAATTGAGAAAGGAAATTACTTAATAGAAAGTTATAGTCATCACTAACTTTATCTTAATTCTCCAAAGCAATAAGTTAAGACTCATTCAAGAGCAGCTTAGAGCTCTGAGAAAATGTTGAAAAATATTCTGCTTGGAAACATTTCTGCCCCTGTGGTATACTGTACTTTCTGGAAATGGGGGTTTATCTCTGATATTTTGTTCACTTGGGGTATATTTTATCTTATTTCTCCAAAGACATTTGAACAGGGCCTTTTCTACCCACTCTTCTAAAATATTTAACAGAGATGATGTTTTTCAGAATGAGATCTGTACCCTGGTTTGAGGTTGTAACTCCTAGTTATCCCATAGACATCAAAAGCCATTTCTGAAATATACTGAATTTAGAATGTACCATTATTTATACTATTATATCAACAGAAAGTAATGGGTACTTAAAATAAATAATAGATTAAGCTGATGATTGGAATTTATTCTAGAAAGAACTTACAAGAATTTTTTCTCTGTTAATATTAAAAATTATATTGCAATGCCATCATTATTTGCTGTGGTATTAATATCTACCTAATAAATCTATGAGATGTGAACAACCAGTTAAACTAGCAGGAGTATTAGTAAGTTTAGAGCTTCATAACATTGCTAGTTGCAAAGGAAATACGAAAAAATTTTCCAAATATCAGCAGTAACCAATTAGAAAGATAATGGAGGAAAAAGACAACACGCACAGTAACATCAAAAAACTGTAAGAAATTTCAGGACCTCTATGAAAAAAACATAAATACTTATGGTTGGTGAAGCTTTAAAAAATTGAAAGGATAACACCATGTTTCTGAATGGAAATGATTTAAAGATACATGGTTTTAAGTAGTTTTTATCCTTAATTTTATTAAAATCAAGTCTTATAAGGAATGCACTTAACAGAACAATCCTGAAGTAGATATGGAATCAAGCAGGGAAAAATAGCCTGGAAGAAGCTGAAAAGAAGAAACTAGAGGAGAGAGATGATATAGGGAAGGAGAGGGTGAAGAATAAGAAGCCTCATACCGCCAGATACTAAACTAGAATGCAGAGATACAATTAAAATCATGGGCATTGGTACAGCAACAGATAATAATCCCAAATTTGAAATCTCTCTTAAAATTACGTGCTTTCATACTTGTAGAGGTGGCTGTGTTGCCTTAGAGGCTGCCTGTTACTGATTTGGCAAACTTTGCTTTGGAGATGCCTGTCTTCCAAGAAGGAGCCTGCTCACTTCTACAGCTGATAACAAGGTGCAATTTGCCGACGGGCAGCACTAGCTCCCTCTTACTTTAGTTATTACAAAGTAATAATTATTGTTTTTCTGAATCCAACAGTCTCCAAAGCTCCAATATCTGAGCTTCCAATTGATAGGGAAAATATTTCCTGGATTTGTACTTTATTTTTGCTGTGGCTGACACGTTTGAATTTGAGCTATTTCACAGATTTCCCCCCCCCCCCCCCAAGTCCCTAGTGACTTCATTTGGTATTCAATGCAAGCTAAAAATAAGATGATATAAAAATTTAAATTATATAAGCTAAACTTGAGTTTTAATGTAGAATAAAAATATTTATTCATTACGTATTTCTTCTCACTTATCCACAGATGTTAAGTACCAATTTTCAAAAAGTTTCACCAAGGAAAGATTGTACAATATTTTCAGTGAGCCTATGGCACAAAGTAAATACTGGTCATCTTTATAGATCTTGAAAAATAAAGGTAATCTCTAAGCATGCCAACCATACCCACTCTATAACTAAAGGTAATGCAAATTACCATATCAAACTGAAAGTCTGAGTATTGCAGTTAGTGGTATTAGTTTCCTGATTAGTTAATGTCAGTTTAGGTACTGCTTACAGTAATTTGCTACAGAATCATCGTAATTATTTTGCTGTTGTAAGAGAATGCATTTATAGCTAAGAAGAAAATGAGTTGGGGAAAGATCATTTTTCAGAGTTGACGTTTATGGCCAGTATTCTAAAATATAAGGAATGTATCTAGTTTTTGCTTTAAAAATGACTTGCTCTCAGAAGCTAAATGAACATTTTATAATTTTCTATACAGCAAAAGAAGAGTGTTTTTAACTTAATTACCTATGCCTGAAAAGATATTTGAGTGTATTCTTACTAGAATAATTAGTAATATGAACGTATCATAATAAGCTATTATACTCTTTCCAGAAATTTTTTGGTTCTTTGGTTTTCTTTGAAGGTGCTAGGAGAGTACAGACAGACATAATATTATTCAACATGCTGATACTTTTTAGGATCATAATGTTGGTTGTTAAAACTTCACTAAATTGACTTGACAGCTTCAAATTAAGTATCATCTTGTGTTTTTCCTTTCCCCATATCTTTTTAATGACAGTGTCATATAATATGATGGTTTTATGAGTGGTTTTGCTATCTCATTCATCAGAGTAATCAATGGGGAAAGGAGCCATATGGGTTGTAGTCCATTTGTATTGGATAGGACAGATGGCATTATTGATAGATGGAAATATTCCAAATATTTATCGTATAATGATATCACAGGGACTCTGACTTTTTAATTTTAATACTTTAATTTCTACAGTAATGGGAAAATTAAGTAACTTATTCAGTTATCATGTATCCATTTAATTATATCAATGTGTGAATGGTAGCATTAATTACCTTTCAATTAATAGTTTATTTTACATGATGGACATTTTCCTAAGTCTTTGTTTTACTTACCTGATTTCTGACCAAGCCATCAGTTCAATCTTGAGGATTTTAAGGTGAAAACAGTTTTTAGAGGAGACAGTAAGTTAAAGATGGGATCCCAGAAGTGAATGAAGTAAAGATTCCATAAGAGTTCTTCCCCAATATCACTTCCTCTAGGAGGCAGAGAGGGAAGAGGTAGTCTTAAAGATTCTATACATTTGCCTCTTGCATAAATTTCTACCCCCAATAGATTTGCTAAAATTATGTTCTAATATAAGTGTGAACATAAGGACAGAAAGATATGATTCATGTTCTAGTTATATTTCATTTTCTCAATTTGAAATTGAGTCATTTGAGGAAGGGTTACTGCTGTGTAGTAAAGTCAACGTACTGTCCTCACAAATGTTTGACACCATCCCCAAATCACATTTGCAATAGTTGAAATAAATGAAATCCAGTGGGAAGGAGGTCTTCACTATTTACTCTATATACTTTTGTATTGTTTAAATGCTTACTGACTGCATATAGCCATGCTTTGCTTTTGTAATTGCAAAGTAAAAAGATGATAGTTTGAGTCATTTCCAAACTTCTCTTGCCATTGTTTTATTTTTAAAATGGTATCAAGCCCTACTATTGAAAGCTTCCTATGTGTAAATACTATGTATTAAAACTCTTTGGATAGTACCTCCAGGTAACTTTCTATTTTATTTAGAAGTAATGTAAATTCTTTAAAAACATGACCATTTTTTGCAAACTATAATTTAGGACACATTGTCTAACAGTATTGTTGTTGTTAATTTGTGAGTTTGTTACTGTGAAAAAATTACAAAAGCATAAAAACTAAAGGCTTTTACATTTAGTTATAAATTTATCAATCTGTAACTGACTGACACCACTAAATTCCCAGTATCTAGCTAACTGCCTTACACATATAGAGAGCTCAAA
Source organism: Mustela nigripes (assembly GCF_022355385.1). Lineage (NCBI taxonomy): Eukaryota > Metazoa > Chordata > Mammalia > Carnivora > Mustelidae > Mustela > Mustela nigripes. The sequence continues at coordinate 54,467,616 of NC_081569.1, read as the reverse complement.
TGTTTGTTGGTGGATAAACAAGGAAGGATGCTATACACCAAAAACATCTGGAAACATAGAGTTTAGTTCAGTATTTTCAAAGTTATAGGGTGATCCCATGAACCAAATAGAAACTTTATGCTAAAGTTTGGATAAGATCACTCTTTTTAAAAAGTTTATAGATACAGATTATGTAATCATATTGAAAGGAGAAGTTGACAAAGCTTTACTTAGTCACAACTGTCCAATAGCTTCAGTGAGCCAGGAAGAGGACATGGTAAGTTAGACCTATCCTGTTCAAGATAGACTGTTGGCCATGTATGACTTAGAGCAATCAACACTGTTTGTATTCCTATTGCCCTGGCAAATACAAATGAATCAAGTACACCCTGACAGTTCCAGATTTCTCCAACACAGGAGACAGTTTCAGAAGTGCTGATGAAATTGACGTAGATAATATTCTGATAGAAATCTTAGGACCAGTCAAGCCAGGAAAAAGACTAGCACCAAGAGAAGTGATATGAAATTTGAAACATTCTATACATATTTCCTATTTCTTTAAAAACCATCAAAATCTCAGGAGTATAAAAGGCACAGGGTTTTGTTTCGTTTTGTTTCTGGCCGCTAAAGCCTTTTATTTCCTTCAATTATGGAATCACATATATGAGCGCTTTCCAATAAAGTTTGGGAATAATTTTTCTCTGAACCTTGTATCTACCTTTGCAGCCTTTATCCTTCCCCAGTCTGTTCTAATTTTCTCATTATTGATGTTTGTCTCTCCTGCTCTCTGCTCCTCCTTTGGTGCTCTTTCACACATTGAGGGACAGAAACAAAGACGTATCAGCTATTCGTTTGGATCATCAAACAGGAAACTTTTCAGGCAACACTGCAGTGTAGTTACATTATTATGTGGTTCTTGTTTTAAGAAGATTTTATTTTTCCTTTCTTATTTCAGTTTTGTGTATTTGGAGAAGATTTCTTATATCTTCCCACTGATAGAAAGAAGAGAAAATATCTAGAACTGAGCAGATATCTAAATATATTCAAACACATATATAGCAAATGAATGACTCTTTTCACTGTATTTTATTAAAGGTTTTTCTCTTTAAAGTTCTTATCTACAATTTGAGCATGACCCTTCCTCTCTCCCCAACAAAACACCATATATTCCTAAAAATAAAGCATGAAGACTAAACCTCAGAATTTAATTTGTCCTAAGAATTTCAGTATGGCCCCAAATTATCTAAAGAGAAAGAGTATTAAATTTGTGTTTTAAACAAGCAAGACCTGTATGGAAGCAAATTTTCTTTATAATATTTTAAGAACACTGGAATATTTATTGAACTAATCTTCTTTTTAAGATGTACTACTCGGGGCGCCTGGGTGGCTCAGTGGGTTAAAGCCTCTGCCTTCAGCTCAGGTCATGATCCCAGGATCCTAGGATCGAGCCCGCATGGAGCCCCGCATCGGGCTCTCTGCTCAGCGGGGAGCCTGCTTCCCTTCCTCTCTCTCTGCCTGCCTCTCTGCCTACTTGTGATTTCTGTCTGTCAAATAAATAAATAAAATCTTAAAAAAAAAAAAAGATGTAATGCTCTTACAGAAGAAACAATATAAAGTGCTTAATAATAAATTTCTGAATTTAGTCCCTACTCGCTTGGACTTTGATGTAATCAAATTTGTCAGGAAAAAAAAATTGTTTTCAGGCTACCTACTTAATTTCTGAAGATGAGATGATAGTAACTGATCATGCTGTGAATAAAGAAATAAATTTTGGCATACTAAGGCAGTATATAAGCTGAAGTTCTTGAACAAAAGCAGCCTGTCAACTATGGTGCATTTAAGTACAGGAAAGATTGATGTTTGCCAAATGTCAAATCAGAGAGAAGAAAAATGTTTTCAAGCTTAGGGGATTGCCAACAATAAAAGGGAAAATAAATAAAAATTTAGATGTGCAATATTGTTATACCTTGTCAAGGAAATGTTAATTGAAATCAGGTCTCCTTTTTGAAAACATAATGTAAAATTTCCACCAAGAGATTACTCAAGAGTCTGACAATTAACGCAAAAGTAGAATTTTAAAAGATACAAAGAGATGGCTGACATTAACAAAAATTGTGCTGTTAGATAATCAAAAAGCTATGCCCTAGATTTCATTGTCAATAAGCTCCTACCGATTAATTAATATAATTGGTTATGTTACTGAGAGAAAGCTAAGAGTTTTGAAAATTATCGACATGAACCATGTGGGACTCCATCCTGAATTCAATAGTTAAAATATGCAGGTTTCTGTTTATTTATTCTGCATTATCAGGTTTATGACATTTATTTGGTAGCTAGATATTGTTGTGAATGTGCAATGATTTGAGTTATTAAAATACAGTTTGCTTATGATCCATGTTAAGAACATGCAGTGCATTCAAATAACTAGGTAACATTAGGCCTTTCATCTCAGAACAGTATGTTTCATTTCCCTAGGGTTGGGATTAAATTGAGATTTGGTATTCATTTGAAGTAATTGTAATGAGAATATTTAACATGGGTCAAATGGAGAATAGTGGCACCCTGGAAATGCTTAGAAATAATTTGCCTTTTTATACATTTTTCCACAGTGGGATTGAAAAAGATTACCACGCCTTGTTTAACGATGTTATATTGTTCTATTTGTGAATCTAATGAAATCTTTGGCAGGAAAGAGCACAAATTGCTTAAATGAATTTAAGAAAGAAAATAAGAAGGCATCTGAATCAAATAATTATACATTTGAAGCACATGAGATACTATGAACAATCTTTACCTACAGAAAATCAGAGATATGTATATTTTTTTTAAAAAACCTCTTAATATTTTCTTTTTAGTCTCATAATGGGAAGTGGAGGAAAATGGTATTTTATTTGCCCACAGACTTGGGAAAGAATTGCTCAGCAGAGCTATGTACCCACAACAGATTTTTCCAGACTCCGTTTTCCCCCTGAAGCAGTCTTTTTATTTGAGCCCATAAGTGATTTTCCATCTTTCTCACTGAAGTGCTCAGGTATATTAGCACCGTACTCTCTCAGGACATTGACTTTGTTAAAGCCAGAGGAAATAAATTATTTCTTTGTGCTGGTTGTTTGTGATTGCTAAACTGAAGCAGCCTGTGAGTAAAAACTGGCCTGTCACTGAATGACCAGTTATTGAAAATCATGTAAAAATTATATTAGAGTGAATGGTATCATGTGATCTTAGAAAAAGTTTCTTTACCAAAGAATGTAAATACTGATAAAATTCATTGAGCTCTAAATGATATTCAGAAATTGTTTTAGTGCTAAAACACACCCAGTGATTGCTTAAGGCTAGATTATACTGTCTCAAGAGAATATGATAAGTTGGGTCATGTAACAGGCTAAAAATAATACATTTTCCAAAAGAGTTACAGGCTTTTGCCCTAAGTAAAAATGTATTTTTGTTGAGCCCATTCTAGCATGGAAGCTTATTTGAACGTTCTGATAAATCCAGACATTACTTCGGGAAACAAAGAGGTGTCTTCCCAGTACCATTAGGAGTTAATGTATTACTACAGCTACTGTTCATTGTTTATGCTTAATGAAGGCCTTTCAAATAGGCCTGGAAAACAGCTACTATGTTGTACATAGCAGACACAGTCCACATCAATATCTGCAACAAGTCAAAGATGCCTAGCAATAGCACTATTATTTAAGATTACTCTGGAAGTTCTCAACAATTCAGTAAGCCACTGAACTGCTAAGATTTATTAGGAAAAAGGAAAGCAAATTATCATTTTCATGAAATGTATAATTGCATACAATATAATTCAGGTAAAACATACCTAAAATTGCCCAGGGCTTAATCATTCTGTTTCAAAAGAATATAATGAATTGGAATAATGGGAATGGCCTTATATAATATGACTTTTTCTAATACATTTGCAGACTCTTGCCTTAAGTAAGGGTTTGTGTTGAGCACATTCTCACATGGAGAATCCAAGTGAATCAACTGGGAAAATTACTTGAACTAAAAAGAGAAATTAACTAAGATTGCAGGATATAAAATAAATAATATATTTTTAAATTTTTCATCCACCAATACTGTCTTGATTTGGGCGTTGTGAAGAGAGGAAATGAAGTCATACAACAATCACAGTTATAAGATAATTGGTTATATTCTTAAAAATTGCACAAAATCCTGTCTGGAAGGAATTACAAAATTTTCCTGTGTAACATACAAGATGATAGCTTCTGAATGGGAATATTGTAAAGAGGGTATTTAACATACAGGTATAACCTTAGCACATCAGTCAGAATTCTAGTGGGATTATTTTAGAAACATGAAGAAATTATTCTAAAATGTTTAGGATTTGAAATAGTAGAGGACAATTTTCAAAATATTAGTAAGAACTGATACAACCTACTAAATATGAAACTATTTTTCTAACACTACAGTGTTTAAGATGGCATGGTACAACTGCAGCCAGATTCGTAAAATGGAAGAGATCAACACAAAATTAACCTTACATTTCTAGGAACCAAATAGGACAGAAACTCCTAATACTGTAAATAGGATGGATTATTCAGTGAATGATAGAGATTTGGCTAGAATTTGGAAGGAAAAACAGAGTGATACAATAGAATTCAGACATCAAATATAATTTTTAAGAAATTTTAATTACATAGAAATGCTCATAGAATAGAAAAAATTAGGGGCTTCTCAGTGGCTCAGTCATTTAGGCATCCAAGTCTTGTTCTTAGCTCGGGTGTTGAGATCAGGGTTGTGAGTTCAAGCCCCATTTTGAGCTCCACCCTAAGCATGGAGCCTACTTAAAAATATAAAGAAAAATTTGAAAATATTTATACATTATGAGTTTAATCAGGTAAAATACATATGCATGTATGTATATGTAAAATAAACTGGTAGGAGTTACACCAGAATGATATAAATAGTTAAAAAAAAAAAAAGAGGGGGGAGTATTGGTATGATTTCAGGTGATTTTAAATTTCTTCTTTATACTTTTTATAATTTCCAGTTTTTTCTTCAATTATGGCATATTATATAATCAGAAAAATAAAAATTTTTGACTTTGGATTTTAAAACATGGAGTGCCTGAGTGGCTCAGTGGTTGGGGACTTGATTTTTAATTTAAGCTGGGTTCATGATCTTTGGGGGGTGGTAGGTTCAAGCCCCAAGTTGGGCTCCTCTTGGCTGGAGTCTGCTTGTCCCTCCCTCTCCTCTCTTCCCTTCCCCCAACTCACTGCATGTGCACTCTCTCTCAAATAAATGGATGATAAAGCTGCCATCATGTTATCCTAGTATGTAACAAATATTATACATTCCCCATCATAAAACAATGACAGTCTTGCCTCAAGAAGATGCAGTTTTGTTGTTGTTGTTTTTCTTTTCCTTTTGCAATGTACAGTTAGAAGACTATCTATAACCAGGGAGCATACCACAGTGCTCACCATTATATTCACAACATTTAGATAATTTTTTTTAAAGTAATCTCTACACCTAATGTGGGGCTCGAACTTAGGACCCAAGTGTCACATGCTCTCTAATTGAGCCAGCCATGTGATCCAGCAAAATGCTTGATACATAGTGGGCATGCAAAAAATATTTGACTAAAGAAATACCTAATTAATCTATACAAAACTCATCTATTTGCAAAAATATTAATGGATTGATTCTTTCGAATAATTTTTTTCACATTAGTCATTTTTCAAGGGAACGATCTGATCAATAAATGCCAATTCTTTTATTATCTAGTATCTAATTTGAACTAATTAAAAATGTTCCTCTTTTAATTTAACCAAAGTAGATGTAGGCGAGTACACAAGGCAAGAACTAAGAACACTAAAAAACATCTTCCTGCCTTCTATTTTGCCATGCTAGCCCTAGAATTCTGTCATCTTCCTGGTTTTGTAAACCTAACCAACCCCTCAGACTATACCACCATGACACCTATTATTCAAAACCTCTCTTCTCTATCCTTTATTTCTTTGTTTTCTAGAGAATCTCTGGGCATTTGGCTTAAATTCGCCATTGGAATCTAGTTTATTTCCTTGAGGAGGCCCATACTTCTCCAATGGGGAAAGAGAAACCACTCTGATGCACCTCCCCTTTGAAGAGCCCAGCCTTTAATTCATAGGGAATCATTTTGCATTAAACTAACTGCCTGGAGTTTACTTTGTAATAGCATTGCAATGTCAGACTGTTACCCTTTTTGCTACCCTTCTTCAAGCCCTGGTGCCTTCATTTAATAAGATGTTTTTTTTTTTTTTCTCTCTTTTTTTCTTTCATATATCCATTGGCCTCTTGCATCCCACTCAACATTTTCCTGTTCTATTTAAAGAGGATCTTTTCCCCTGGTGTCATTTATATTCAGCCATTTTGCTGAATTATATTCAGCCAATGTGTTGTAGTTACTCCATTCTTTTTTATGGCACAGAATAAAAGCTTGGTAATCTGTCATCCCTAAATTACATTAGAAAAAAAAATAATGACATGAAAAATAATTGATCTAGAAGTCAAGAAATTTCTGGGTTCTGATCCTTACTGTTTTCTCTCAGTCACAAGTTAAAATGAATGACAGTTAATTCAACTATGACCTCAATTTTCTTACAAAATAATATTCCCTTCTATCTCTAACATTGCCTTTGACCATTTCATTCATTTATTTATTCAACCAATTCCATTTATCGAATTCTTACTGGTTTTTCCAGCACTGTTTCAGGTATTCAGTTAGGATACAGAAATTATTAAGAGATAGTTCTCACCTCCATGATACAAGTTGCATTGCTTTCTGCATGAAACCCTGAGGGAGCTGATTATTTTATAACTGAAACGTTGAATCTTAACTTCTGACAGAGCTTCCTAGACAGGGTCTTTTAAAAGTAGAGCATTAAATTTTGTAATATCATGCTATCAAAAGGATAATAAATTATTTTTTAAATAATTTCTATATTTAGATGCATTTAGAGTATTATTTTAAAATAATGCATTTATATTTTTTGTAATCACTTCCCAATTGTACTTATAGTAGTATGTTACCTATGTTCAATTTTAAAGAATTTTGAGTAGACAACTTTCTTCCAGGATGACTTTTCAGATAAAGATTTCTGGTCCTGTTATGCTTTCCATTAATTTCAAAATATAGGAAGGTGCATCCTTGGTTTCCTTAAAGAAAAACTTAACACATTTCAAATTTGCTCACCTGAGGAAACTGCTTTTAAAAGAAAGAGTAGATAGTTTTCCAAGATGAATAGTTCTTTCTGACTTACACTTGACTCAAAGGATAGAATAAATGAATAATTTTGTATGCAAGTTTCTTGGTTTGCTTACAACTTTCTGCTAAGACTCCAGAGACCTTTAAGCAAAGGATTCCACCCAGTACATTTGTTGTATGTGTATGTGTGTGTACATTTTTTTTCCAGAAAGCATATGTTAGAAGGGCTATTAAGCAATTAGCTTCATGCATATAGATAGTTCATTTTGCACCAAACCATATGATGTGATTGGAATTTATAGAAAACCATCTTTCTTGCCAGGAATTGAGGCAAGTTAATCCTCTAGTTTGGAGAAGTGTGGTCTTATGGCTGCAATCTGTACCCTTAAAAATTAGGAGCCTAGTATTCTATATTCAATAGCATAAGAAAGTATATAAAATATGAAAAATTATCTTTATTAAATGTAGAAATTGAAAAATGGAAGAGAAAACTCAAGTAGAGTACCTGGTTCATTTTTCATGCTCACTAAATGTTTGTTAACTTACAATAAAATGAAACCAGCGGGGGTTGAGATTAGTTATTTGTTCTGGTTTGTTGTTTTTTATAAAAAAAAAAAATATGTGCTATAAAGTTTTGTGTCATTGTCAGATTTGGCTCGGAGTTTTCTAGCAGTCTATGCAAAAAAAGAACGCAATCAGTGAAAGAACCTGTCATGTCAATGAGATGGAAACAAACTGGCTACTCAGGTGAAGCCCAACTACTTTTAGGGATTTAATAACTCATTCCAAAATGAATGAATGATGCTGAAGGCTGTGAAAGGTTTCTTCCATTTGCATTTTTAGGAGGTCCCTTGGCTCTTCGCTGTCTTGACAGTAAACAGCAAAGAACTTCCTGTCGCTATTTCTCAGGTCAGTGGTCAAGGAAAACTGCTTTCAGGGGGACAACACACCACCACTGCTTGATAGGATAATGCATCTTAATTCAAAAAATATTCTGAAACACCTAGAAATCCTGAAGCACAGATAGATCAATTGCATATACTTCAGGCATGTATACATTTTCCATGTGTAAAATAAGATTCATTGCCACCTTATAAAGTTCTCATTTTGCTTTACAATGGGAGTGTGTTACCATCTTGTCTCGTTTTTATGGTACTCATGTCCCTGGCCCAACCATTAATCAAGATTTTTTTTTTTCCTCTTTTTTGAGGGGTAGAGATTATGTTAAAAATCCATGGAATGTCTCCTGCAAGAGGTAAAATTCTGTATGATTGGCCTTTTGTAAATATTAAGCAAAACCAGTAAATCAAAATGATCAGATTAACATTTTAACAGAAGCATCCATATGAAAGGAAATGTTGACATTCTTTATGAAAACTGCTTTTTCCTTTTACTGCTGCCATTTTTATTGTGGATTTCCCTGTTCAGCACTTAGTTCCAATTTTTTAAATGATCCATTTCAACACTAGACAGCAATATTCTTCCAGTCATATGAGTTTTTGGTTGCATTTTATTACACTAAAGATTGCAGAGCTCTACTGTGAATTATAGTATTAACATTTCTTGTATTTTAGAGGACTGTGTTCAGAAGAATTCATGTGACTGAGTCCAGGAATTCTTTGTTTGGGCCTTTGAAGAGTGAAGTCCAGTGTAACTTAATCTTGAGTAGTAACTGGATCAGGAGTAATTTCAAAAAATTCAAAAGTACAAAAGAGCAGTAGATAATTCATTCAAGAATCCCAAGAGGTGTTTGATTTAAAGTTGACTTATTCAGGAAAAAATAAATAAAAAATAAAAAATAAAGCTGGCTTACTCAGTTGAAGGTGATAATACTTTCAAGTAGTTATCTGAATGTAGTAGATACCTGAATATAGTTTTTTCCCACAACTTTGCTTATAACTTGGTTGCCTAAACTCAAAATGCAGTTTTCTTAGAAACAACACGTGCATTCAAGTCCATCCAATGGATACTTAAGTGCCAATGCTATCACAACCCTTAAGAACTTACTTGCTGCTGGTGTGGAAAAAAAGGCAAGGACACAAATAACTCAGCAAACCTCTTTTCAACACATTGTCAAGTGCCTTATAAAGCAAGCTCAAACATGGCAGGGAGCCACCACTGAATTTCAGAGTCAAAAAATGCATAAATTGTTACAAGCTTATTCTATAGATCAGCTACTCAGAATTTGGGAGGTTTGTGCTAATACCTTACTCTCAACTGATTGTCATTTCTTTTCCCTCTGCATAAGTACCCTGCTACACAGCTACCCCCCCCCCCAGATTGCATGGGGTGATATAAAGCTATTCTGGCAGAACTTTACTGGACTTAAGAACTTTACCCTCTTTTTAATAAGCTTAAAATCTCTACCAAGGAGTTTCTTTTCACTTAGGTATACGATTAATATCAACACCCCCTCCCAACAAAATAACAAATTGACAAAGCATTTTTATCTCTTTTATCTCTTCACCAGAAATGGCAGAGTTTCTGACACCATCGTCTATTTTCTCTTGTGGTGAATTTATTTTATGATCTCTTTAGCATGGCACAGTATTCTTGTTAGTATTTTTGAGAGTTACTTATACTGTTTTACCTTGGATTTCATGTTTGTGTTTGGAAGCAAGTTTTTTTTTTCTTTTTCCTGTGGATCTCATTACAAATGTGATTGAGAATCCTATTCTCTTAAACGATAAATACCTCATTTTATCAACACTTGCAGTTCTCACCTAGTCTCCCAATCGGAGATGTTATTTAAAATATTTAACATCTACTGTAGTACCCACTCTTGACCCACCAGCCAGCCCACCCTTCCAGATTCTTTTGTCTCTCCTTAGCTTCTTCAGAGCCAAATTCCCATGGAGACTGAAGTTCTCACAGCTTCAGAAGAGACAAGGACAATCTGTAGGCATTCCTGTAGGAGCCACTGGCCATGCCCTGGGAGAGAAGTCTTGAAGAGATTGACTGGTGCAGGCATCAACTAGTCAGAGGAAGTTTCTGCAAAGCAGAGCATGCAACTCTTTGCTGGCTTTATGAGGGCATCCTGGATGAGAAGCCAGCATGGCCGGGGCACTCTTACTAACATGTGGGGGGGGGTTAAAATATTTTAATAATCTCTGGAGCTTTACCTGTAAACACTATTATTTTTAATAACCCATGATAAGAAACTGGATCTAAAGACTTACGGCAGTTGTGTGTGAGTAAAAGGGCATTTCAGCCTGCTGTCTTAATGTTTCTTTGTCTCCCATACTTGAATCTAACTTTCTTCTGCTTCGAATGTAGGTTCAGTGCCTGCAAGACTTTTGGTATCTGTTTAATCAATTGCCTCTTTCCTTCCTAAGCCTTAGCTTCCTCTTCTGTTAAATGGTTTATGTTATTAGTGTTTCAACATATGGTCACTGTGAGGTTTAGATGAAATAAAACATATGAAACCCTTAGTACAATGGTCTGGAATACACTAGCCACTATCGCCTTTTCATAGGATCTGCAGTTAACAGATCTTATAATCCTATATGCAGGTACATAGCTGATTGGTACATTTGACTACATGAACACATACTGTGCATTGTGTTAGGACGGAAAGATGACCAGAAAAGTAGGTTATTATTGGGTATGAAAAGTTTTCCTGCTTTTAGACCCTATAGGGATATTGTGGACTTTGACAACTTGAAGAAGCCTGGGGTTGCAGGGGCTGATGTCAGCTCATGGCTTCTGGGCTTGTATTCCTAATGAGAAAGAGGTATTCTTGCTCTCTAGACAGAGGGAGATCCTTTGTCAAGCTTTAGGTCTCCCTGTACTCATATATTATCTTTTCCTTTGACTTTTGCTCTAAACCAGGGAATAGAGCATATCTTAAAAGCACTATCGTCAGGAAACCCCAGGCTCTTTCATTTCTGGGCAACATGAATGAGAAGACTGTCATAAAAAATAGGGAATCTTCGAAGGAAATAAATAAAAATGAGTCCTAGAGGGCAGCATAAAAAAAGTGTAGAGGAAAACTCTGTTAACAAGTAAATGAGTATTTTTAACAAGGGTTTCTTGTCATCCCCTCTGACTGGCATCAGAGTCTTCATTTGAACCATGTTATCTTAGGTGCTCTGAGCACATGTCAGTTATAATCGACTCTCCTGATGAAGACTAAACATCAAAATAAGAGCGTGAAGTAAGCGGCGTGCCCCACCATTTGCTGAGAACTTCTTCGGGCCATGTCTGTTTCCTCTTCGCTCTCCGTGTTTCATCATATTCATGATACGCTTTTTTGTGTGTTCTGACTTTCCTTCCTGAAAGTCTTATTCACAAATAGGTGTTGTTGTCCCAGTCACATATTGGTTTGGCACCGACTAATTACTTAACCTTCCTTGATGTTTTCTTCACCATGCATGAGGTGGTAAATATTCCTCAGGTGCATTTTGAAACCTCCCAGCGAATTCTCGAGTTGGGATTTCTAAACCAAAACTGTTTGTATTATTCTAACTCTAAAGTTTCTTAGTTTGAAAAATATTATTTCTTTATATTCTTTGAAAGGGTCTTATTTAAAACATTTTCCTCCTGTTCTTCCTATGCAACTACCTTCATTACTTCCCATGAACACTGCCGTGTCCATCTAGATTAATAAATGAAAGCCAAAAATAAAAGGGAGAGAAAAATGTGCAGCTGATTTTATATATAAGAAAGTATTAAACAATATCTGCAAAAGTTAAACAGTACCCAAATTCTAATCATTTATCTTTGGTTTGCATGTCTGTTGATATGATTTTCTTTGTTAAAGAAAAAAATCCCTTTTTTATATTAAATGAAAAAAGTCCTTTTTCATGAAGTTGGAATCTTTAGCAAAACCAGATTTAGTGAGTGTCCCAATGTCTCTGTCTTTGCATTGTTTTTACAAAGGGGAAATCTCTGAAAACTTTTTACTTCAATGATACTATTTCGTGAAAATACTATTCAGATAGTAATCACAGGTATTATAAATTTAGTTTCTTTTTTTTAAAGATTTGATTTATTTATTTGAGAGAGAGACAGTGAGAAAGATCATGAGAGGGGAGAAGGTCAGACGGAGAAGCAGACTCGCCGTGGAGCTGGGAACCCAATGTGGGACTCAATCCTGGTAATCCAGGATCATGATCTGACCTGAAGGCAGTGGCTCTACCAACTGAGCCACCCAGGTGCCCATAAATTTAGTTTCTTAACACATACATTGTATTTACACTTGTTACTAGTATTACTTTTGAGATGGAAGATAAGAATTTAGTGTTATAAGTATATGAAAAATTCTCTTTGATCTATTAGATCTTTTAATATTCTTCAATATAACACATATCATTTTGAGTTATAAGCATTAACTTACACCTCTGTCTCTTTCCTCGTTTCAAGATTGGCAGTTTCTAGAAAGCAACAACCTTGTGTGCCTTATGTTCATTTCTTAACCCACAGGTTCTTGGCATGGAGCCTGGCAAATGGTAGATGTTTAAAAATGCTCTGTAAATAAATAAATGAATGATATTGATGTTACAGATGCACACAAATTGTGTAGGGTTGTTATAAGGGTACAGATTCAATAGTCTTATAAAATAATGTCAGTTAATTATCTGTATCTTAACATACATCAAGAAGCAGCAAAGAACCCTATAAAGATCAATAATCAAGCTTAACCCCAAGTAGGTATATAACTCCATCTTGTGTAGCAAAATGGATATGGTCACTCAAGACCTTTTTTAAAGCTTGGGTGGCACCTATAGTTGGGGCAATAATGGTTTAACCTGACAGTAATGGTCAGTAGGAGAAAAAAGAGCTATTTTGCTTTCAAATGGGATTACACCCTAAAGAGAGGCAAGTTGTGCTCAAAAGATAGGGTAGAATAAGGAGGGAACTGAGTTTATGGTCTCTCCTTGTACCAGCCACCAACCCAGGAGTGCTACTATTGCTTCCTTCAGTTTTTACAGCAGCGCTAAGAGTTAGGCAGTGTTACTCCCCTTTACTAATGAGGAAACAAGTTTCTCTCAGCTATCAAGTAGGGGTCCCGGGATTTAAATGGCAGCTGGAGAATACAAACCCCGTTCTTTCATGCAGAGAACATGTGTTTCACCCCTGTCTTAAGTCCTTTGTAAAATAAGGCAGGGCATAAATCAGTGATACAGATTATTCCCATCAGCCTTATCAGAAGACAGATCCATCTCAAGTGGGGAGAGTATCAGGGAAGGTCTTCATAGTGGAAGAGCACAGACTTTGACTTGAGATGAACTGTGATCCATACTCCTGTTCTGCATCTTGGTGATCTTGTGCAAGTTACTTACTCTTGCTAATCTTAATCATTTATAAGATGAAGATGGTCATAGAGTTTCCAAATGACAAGAACAAGCAATGCCTGAAACAGAGAAGGCCTTCAAAAGTGGTGATTGCTTGAATCACCATTTACATAGAATGATGCTTCATTCTTCTTTCTGGGTATGCTACTTAAAGAAAGACTTGGCGGTTGGACCACAAGAGAAAAAGAAAAACATTGTCTCTAGGGAGAGCTTAGTTGATTTTATTACAAGGGTATATACCTCAGGGTACAGGTCAGTTTGATAGAAAATGCCTTTGACGCACAATGAAATACGGCCCATTACGCTAAATTTATATTTTTGCTTGTTATTTGCTTCATTATAAAGTGATTGATAATACATCTTGAAATTCATCAAAATTTCAAACAAACTACTTTTTGAGAAAAAAATTTACAAAAGTGCCTTCAAGGGATTTGCAGACGTACCGTAAATTATAATCAGTGCCATAACAAATGCAATGGAAAAGTCAAATAGGGAGAGATAATTTCAAGTTTAGCAGATAATTCCAGTGTTGGGGTCTGCCTGGCTCTTAAATTATGGAACTGGCTCTCTGAAGCAAAAGGAATATGAGAAAAATGGTAAAAGGGACACTAAGGCCAGTACCTCTGTGGTACCAATATGAGAATAGTGACAGAAAAAGTAAAGCTGGTGGCAATTCTAAAACACCTAATCATGACAAATCATTTACATACTACCTTTACAGTAAGAATTAGGGCAAAGAAGTGATCATCTCGTTGCTTGGGCAGCCTACCATGAAGTTACAAGTTTAAAGAAAAAGTCACCCATGTTGTCTTTCTATTAGGTTTCTGTCCAGTCCAGCTACAAGGATGCTTCTCCAACTAGAAAGGCAAAACAATAACAACGCTAATACTAGTACTTTGTTACTGAGACCAAGCTTTTAATGCTTCTTCATATCCCAGGGCAATATCCCTCAGGAAACCAGAGTGCACAGAAATCATGAATTCTAACTGGTGAAAAGTAGGACTGGGTCCTTGCCACTCCCTTCTCTTAAACTTCTAATGAAATTACTTTATAAGACTACTTCTTAAATTATAAGATATAATAAATCAAAAATATAATAAAAGAGGCAGACCCAAGAAGCATCCAGACAACCTAATTATTGCCCCCAACCTTCCCACCAGGGGAAAAAAAAAAAGCAGCTAGACATAAACACTAATGAAATTTAAACCACTGCATCTGGCAGCTATTCCCCAGTTTATAAGTGGGTACCACTAAGCAATTCTGTCTACATCATTTTCAGCATTTACATCTATTCATTCAGCTATTGATGGTGCATTTGCAACTCAACCTGGCTAAATCCTCCAGACTGGAATCCTACTCAAAATTAGACCATAATGAAACAGCATCCTGCAGTGGAAAGAGCACAGGCTTTAGACAGATGGGTTTTTAGGCAGGCTCTCCAAACGATTAGCTGTGTAATTATAAAATGGGGATAATAGTACCCACTTGTCAGTTGTCATTGTGATTCAATGCTGTGATATATTTGAGGAAACTGATATTTATTGAGCACTTACCATGAGTCAGGTAGCCTACCATTTAATCCTCTAGGCAACTTAATTAGGTGGATATTATAGAGTCAGGCTTTGAACCCAAGTTTTAGTCCAAATTTCACACACCTTCCATACCACATAGTAAGATGTCAGACATGGTACTTAGCACAAAGCAAGCCCTCAAGAGATAGTTACTGAATGGAATAAATAGCCTGATTATAGTGGAAGTGACCAAATCATCAAATCTATTCCTTAAAGTTTAAGCCAAAATCACCTTTGATGCATTGTAAGGGAAAATTTGGGGATATCTCAACTAATGAGTTAGGCACAGGACTTCTACTTAAGCTATTTGAGTAAGTCATTTACCTAGAAGATCAGGGGTGTCTGGGTGGCTCAGTTGGGTTAAAGCCTCTGCCTTCGGCTAGGGTCGGGATCCCAGGGTCCTAGGATCGAGCTCCGAATCTGGCTATCTGCTCAGCAGGGACACTGCTTCCCTTCCTCTCTCTCTGCCTGCCTCTCTGTCTACTTGTAATCTCTGTCAAATAAATAAATAAAATCTTTTAAAAAATAAACTAAATAAACGAAAAGATCATTAAGAAATGAACTACACGGGGTACCTGGGTGGCTCAGTTGGTTAGGCGACTGCCTTCAGCTCAGGTCATAATCCCAGAGTCCTAGAATCAAGTCCAGCATTGGGTTCCCAGCTCAGTGGGGAGTCTGTTTCTCCCTCTGACTCTCTTCCCTCTCATGCTATTTCTCTTTCTTTCTCTCTCTCTCTCTCTCTCTCTCTCATAAATAAATAAATAAATAAATAAATAAATAAAATTATTTTTAAAAAAAGAAATGAACTACACATACCCTAAAACATTTAAATTAAAACAAATAAATGTACATTAATTCACTAGTCTTTTGGTGTAGGACCTAAATCTTGTCCTGGCTTGTCCTGTTTATATTGAATATTTGTTGCATAAATTCCGCTCATAATATATTACCTACAACTTCTATTTTCTTTTTCTATAAAATGGACCAACAAATTAAAAACACTTCTGAAGTAATCCTAGTGAAAAACATTTCTAGAATTTAACAGTTTTTCTAATCTTTTGCACCCAAATTAATAGCTTTTTTGTGGTTTAAAAAAAAAAAAAAACCACGACAAGATCTACTCTCTTAAATGTTTAAGGATATGTTGCAGTATTGTTAACTCTAAGCACAATGTTACACATCTGATCTGCAGGACTTTTTCATCTTGCATAACTGAAACTTTATACCCATTAAACAGCAACTTCCCACTTTCTGCCTTTCCCTCCTTGGCAAACACCATTCCACTTTCTGCTTTTATGAGTAGGTCTATTTCAGACACCTCATATAAATGGAATCATGCAGTATTTGTTTTTCTGTAACTGATTTATTTCACTATGCATGATGTCTTCAAGGGTTTTGGGTGGGTTTTCTTAAAATCTTTTTTTAAAATTTAAATTCAATTAATTAACATCTGGTGTATTATTAGTTTCAGAGGTAGAGCTCAGTGCTATATAATTTCGTATAATACCCAGTATATAATACCCAATGCTCCTTAAATCATGTGCCCTCCGCAATGTCTATCACCCAGTTACCCCATCCTCCCACCCCCATCCCTCTAGCAACCCTCATTTTGTTTCCTATGATTAAGAGTCTCTTATGCATGGTTGGATTTCCTTCTTTTCTGTGGCCGAATAATATTCCATTGTAGGTGTATACTGCATTTTATTTATCCGTCAGTCTCTCAATGGACACTTAGGTTGTTTCCACCTGTTATTGGCAATTGTGAACAATAATGCTACAATGAACATGAAAATGCACGTATCTGTTTGAGATCCCGATTTCCGTTCTTTTGGATAAATACCCAAAAGGGGGATTTCTAAATCATATGGTACTTCTATGTTTAATTTTTTCAGGAGCCTTCATACAGTTCTTCGCAGCAGCTACACCATTTTACATTCTCACCAACAGTGAGAAAGAGTTCCAATTTCCCTATCTTCTCACCAACACTGACAACATGTTTTTAGTAACAGCTCACTTTTGTAAAGCCTATCCAACAAGATTCAACTTAAGTTTTGTAGAACCGGCTCTATTTTGTTTCACATCCACATTCCATAGGATAATGTAATACTTAATTGAAGGTACATACTGTCAACAGCAAATGCAACTAGCATATTCAAGTTCAGAATAAAGACAACCAATCATTTGTAACTGCACAATTCCACTGGTAGGAGCAAAGTGTAGGAATTCTGGAGACGAGTTAGCAGCCTGAATTATTCATCCTGCCCTGAGTATCAGTGAATGCATTTGTAGAGAGAGTAGAAAGGGCTACTTATGTGGAAATGAGTGAACAGAGCTCCTACTTTTTGAAATGAAAGGGTTGGACAAGGTGACCCATGAGATCAAAATCGGCCTTTGTGGCAGACTAAAAATCACCAAGCTGGATTAGAAATTCAAAGACATCATCAGGGTCTTATATTTAAAGATCCCTTGAAAGTTTTCATTGAATGCACAGATTTCACACCTTGCATACCTCCCCCTCCCCAAATTTTCTTTGAAGGTATAAATGAATTGGTACAGGCATTCTTCTAATTTAAGAGGTTTGCCTCTATTTTAAAGTGGATGCTTCTAATACACTGTGAGTAGGCTGGGTGGCTAGGCCAGGCATCCAGAGACGTGGATTCAGCTGCTAACTCTCTAACTGGTGAGCAAGGAGGACCTTAGAGGATTGAATGGATGTGGACAATCTGTCCAAGCTTACAACTTTATAATTCCATAGAGAGTTTATAATCCTTTAATATTTTCTCCACTCCGACATTTTCATGTGAAAATTGTCATGTTATATGGCGGTAGCTTCTACCTGAAATGGTCGTCACTATTGGCAACTCTACTTTCTAGGCAGTAATCAGCCTGACGGTTATTTTCTTGCTTTTCTGTTTTTTTCCCCCACCAAAAACAACTCTATTCCTTGTAGCTGCATACCGGGCTGTTCTGTCACCTAATGTCGTCGTCATCCACAGTTAATTCCATATTGCTCTAGGCTCTTCTTCAGCAGTAATTTAAAGCATTTCTATGCCCTCACTGTTTGGAAATACCACACTTCAGAACACTATACTCCAGTTTGTTGAGTATCCTGCTGCCGTCTCTTCCTCGTACATGACCAGTAGGCAGAATTGCGTTTTGATGAGCATCCCTTCAGTCCTGTTGGTCTAGTTGTTTTCAAGGACTTTATAGTTTCTACTCTTTTCTTGTCACTTGATTTTCAGGTTGGATGACAGGTAACCCAGATGAAATCATTCCAAAAGGTAGATATCATGTCAGCAATTGTCCATGGTTTCTTTGCCTGTAAAATATTAGAGAGCATGATTTTTTTAGTTATTTTTTGTGGATGGGTTTTACTGCCACATTAAAGATGTGTTTTCTGCATGTTTTTCTACAGATGTGTCCTTGCTTTCAGTTTGGTTCTATTATTCTTAAACCATTTCTAATAAAACCTAAAAGCAGAATTTCCTTGAAGTTTTCAGTTCCATATTTCCATACGTAAACTGTCCGTAGGATCTGTGCTGGAGATTGCTAAGGGAGCTCAGTTGTTTTTAGTTCTGGAAACCGCACAGTGAAATGCTGATACCACAAAGTGACCCACTGTCTTGGGTACATACCTTCAAGGATACACAAGTCCTAGGTCACTATTGCCATGACTTCTAGCATTACCCACAATCTACTGAGTTTGAAGAATTAACCCAACTTTTGAAATGCATGATCCAATTGATATAAATTGTTAGGACCTACTTGAGTGTGAAGATACTTAAAATGTTTGCATTATAGAAGACGTGTCAGGAAACCCACTTTTCCTCCTACAGTGGAATATGGGTCAAGCAATTCAAAGGACTCAATCAACCTTAGTATATAGGTGACTTTTTAAGGTCAACTTCTTCCTACTTAATGATCCTCTTGACCTTGCCATTTGAATTTTCACAAAATGGGTAAGTTTAACTCCTACTTGCAGGTTTAGATTCTGCACCAGGTTTTGAAGCCAATACTATTACTTTTCAGAGTAAAGATTACAAGTTTATTTTAGTAGCCTAGAAGACTCAGAATATGCATTCCGTCTCTTCCAGTAATTACACTTCTAAGTTTCTTTTTTCTTTCTTTGAAAGATTTAGAGTAGCTTTCCTGGAACACTGTTAATGTCATCCTCTTAGAAGCATCTTGTCTATCAGACTTGGCTGAATGAATCCGTTGCAAAAACTAAACCCACACAAACACAGCAAACAAACACACAGCATCAGATTTTCAAGTAATGTATGGAGATGTAAGACTACACAGATAAAGTTATTGATTGTTACATTCAGATCTGTTGCCATTTGATTTATTGGAAATTCCATGAATTGGATTCTACAGTGTATTTTCACTTATCTTAAAAAAAATAAGGCTTTATTAAAAAAAAATCTCTGCTGGAAATTAGAATACATTCTGGGAACTATAAGTAATGCTTACATATGCAAACACATCATTAATATGAAATCACTTCTGAATGTCCAGGATGGATTGTTAGGAGATATATTATATATATATATATAAACTGTCCAGCAATGTTTTGCACATCTAATTATTATGTATAGTCCCAGGAATTTATTCTAATTTCTAGGAGAGATTTTCTTTTTAAATAAAGGCTTGCTAATATTCACATTTATAACCACCTCATTTTGGTTGATAATGCTGTTTCTTAAGAGATGATTCTATTTTAACAGGTTTTTTAAGCAAGAAATCCTTGAGTTCAATAATCTGAGAGAGATTGTGTTTTTTCTCACAGAAATCATGTGCATTTATTTTGTATCGTGATCAGTGTATTGTTTTGGTCCATCACAGCTTTCTTCTATTGGATGCACAACAGTCGTTATAACGAACGTCAGATATGGCACGATATTTCAAGGAAGTTTAACTTGAGCAATTACAATTTCATCCAGACTCCAGACCCTCTGTTGTCAAGAAGGTAATATTTTTAAAAGGATAAAATGCCCTTATAATCTATAATTATTTTCTTATCCATTACATTGTTATAGTCTCCCGATTAGCCAGCACTTGGTGCTTAACTTTACATTTTAGCTCTGCGGGGTCCTTTTAGACATTATTATTGCAAAGAAAAATCAAAAATCAAAGTGAATTCTTAGGATTATACTCGAAGCCATAGAGGTAGAATTGCTGCGGCTGCAGCCAAGCATTGTGCTGTGGAACTAACTCCCAGCTTGGTGCCCGGTCCCTGCTGAGAAGGCAATGTAGGGGAACTGGCAGAGTTTTACTACATCTGCTCCCTGCTGCTAATGAGCTTGAACCTGTTTCATTCTTATTATGCTTACTGTTTAGATATTTTGCTTGCAAAATTAATTCTTTCGCTGGGAGAACACATGAAAGAAGAGATGATTTGTAAAGTCGAGCTGTTTAAAAATTAAAAGGTATCAGCAAGGGAGATTAAAGGCTATAATGAGCGATATGGTTACTTAATATCAATTCAAGGGCAGACACTCAGGTGGTAAAGCTGGAGTTGTTTCTCAGCTTCAGTTCATTCTGTAACGGGGACTCCAGCTTCCCAGAGGAAGCGGGCATCTACACCAGGGTACTCTGTATTTATCAAAGCGATGTAATGGTATTTTTTGCTTTGAAAGCTTCCCTGGTACTCTAAAAGGTGCCAAAGTTTTCGTGGTGTGTAGCCTCTGAAAACAATCAGGTTTTAGCAGCTGCACTTTGTGATAGCCAAGAACTGATGTGCTACCTATTCCCAACTGCTTACAACCTACTCCTGATCGCCTAAACAGGAAGAAAAAGAAGAACTCAGAGTAAATAGGCCCTGAGATGATTCTTAATGAAATAATAATGATGCCATTTGGGTAGCTGTAAAATCTTGCTATTTAAATTACTTTCACATGATCCTTTGTTCCTCACCTTAACTTTTGAAGATAATCATATAGGTATTGTCCATTTCGTAGAGATAAGAATGGAAATTTGCAAATGCATGTCATTTATCATAACTGGAGGAAAATTGTCCATGGGTCAGTATAAATCAGTGCACAGTCTGTTGATGGGGAGTGGGACCCTCATCTGTAGTTTTGCAGAATCATCTTCACCACTCTCATTGTCGTCTTTGTCAGGATAATAAGCCCACAAGGCTATCAACTTCCTGAATAGGAGCCGAATGTATTAGATTTTCAGCCAAAATTGCACGTTACTTTTGGTAATGATATGGTTTGAAACATTCTGCAAAGAAAAGCAAGTTACTCTACTACAGCATTTCTCAAACTTTTTACTCTTGAAAATGAGAAAAAAAATAATGTTTGCAGATGTCCAGTTTAGATCTGCACTATTTTTAGTATAACCTTACTTGCCCATATAAAACTACCCACGAATTCCTTGCCTATAGCTTTTGTCAATTATACAACCAAAACAAATAGGAAGATTAAATAAAACTAAACCCACAAAGCCAATACAACTATAACTGGAAGCATCACTTTATTGTGACACATAACTGTAATTTTAGTCATAAGTATATACATCTTTATTTAGAAGGACAGTCATTTTAATGATCCTAACACAGATTAATAAAGAGATATTATGAAACAAAGATATTCTACGTCTTATTATTTACTACTTCACACTGTTAATGAGCTACTACAAAATAATACTTGAGAAGTAGGACTCATGTAATGTATCTCCTAAACAAACAAATGCTGGCTCCTTGGGTATGACTCCTTTTCTGGCTGGCATAGCTGTACTGCAATTTGACATGGAGTGACTCTTTTCTCCCACTATTTCTCTCTATATGAACCATTGTAAAATCTTCTTCTGAACAGAATGTCATATCATTTGGCCTCTACTTGGCACAAGGGCATCATTTATACATTAAGTCCATCTAAGTTCTCTCCCTGTTAGTGTAAGACAGTTAAAGTACTACATTACTCCACTGCAATATAATTTTCTGATGTCAAATCATAATCTCAATTTATTACATAAGTTAAGAAACTCAAGTCTTACTCTATTAAAATATCTTTAATGGTGAATTTTTACGACAAAGCCGAGTTTTGTCTTTAGAGCTGACAAAAGACTCCGAGGGCAGTAATAGTGAATGCAAGAACAACTGCAGTATTTAGTGTCCACATTTGCATACAGTGGTGCCAAATGAACACTGTAACCAGTGGGCGCGCTACAGGATCACTGGCATCAGCACGATGTCAGCATGCTCGGAAATGCTGGTGGCAGGACCCAAATCAAAGGTGACCCTCTAAACAAATCTAAAAATGTTTTGTATTATTCTCATGACAACCTTGAGAGAGGACTTGGTGTTATCCCATTTTACAGAATAGGAAACTGGGAATTAAATGTCTGCCCTAAGATGGCACAGCCAATAAGTGATGCAGCCGGGAATCAAGCCCTAGTTGCCTGGCAATGTGATCTTAATCATCAGAAGTGACGGTTGGGAGAACAGTAATGTCAACACAACTCCATTCACTAGTTGCTTAAATGCATAGGCTTATCTTGCTAGATTCCCTTTTTCAATGGAAAACATAGGAATGAAATTTTTAAAATTCCTTTCATTGTCTACTTGATTGTAGGCACAAGTGATATGTGTGTGTGTGTGTGTGTATAAATTTATTACTAAAATATTGATTTGAAAGGATACAATTATTGTTTACAAGAAAAATAGTAGGCAAATGTATTACTTGGCTACTCGGGCATTATAAAACTCATTAAGCAAAAACATATATATTGTGTGTGTGCATATTCTAAAACCAAGTGTCCTATTTCAGAGGGTGACCAAAAACTGAAGGAGGCTCTGAGGTTTCTTACAGTCACTGTAAATTAGAAGAGTTTTCTTTTGAATATATTTTGAAGTCTTTCTCACAGCTACCACTCTTTTTTTTTTTTAATTTTTTATTTTTGATAAACATATATTTTATGTTTACAGGTGAATCACCAGGTTTACACAGGTCTGTGAATCACCAGGTTTACACACTTCACAGCACTCACCAAAGCACATACCCTCCCCAATGTCCATAACCCCACCCCCTTCTCCCAAACCCCCTGCCCCCGGCAACCCTCAGTTTGTTTTGTGAGATTAAGAGTCACTTATGGTTTGTCTCCCTCCCAATCCCATCTTGTTTCATTTATTCTTCTTCTACCCACTTAAGCCTCCATGTTGTATCACCACTTCCTCATATCAGGGATTCATTCATTCATGACTCATTTATTCACTTATGTGACATCAGTTTATTTTTTAAATAACTTTTTTCTTATTATAATGGTAATATGCATTACAATAATAATATAATACATGAGCAATATACATTAATTCATTACAGAAATCTGAGAAACGTATTACAATTCGAAGAAGGGAATGAAAACTCCTCTCTCTACCCAGTTCTAAGGACTGGCTAATACTTTGGTGCATTGCTTTTTAACGATATCCCGGATGTGGTCAGCTCTTTAGGCAGCCTTGCTATTTGCCCCTGAGTGGGAGTCAATACTTGGTCACTTCCCCTCAAAGGAAACCTACCTGCTTTATAAGTAAAAGAAAAAACAAGATTTTCTGAAGTTTTCAGGAGGAGGCAAAGGTGAAGGATATAGTATATATTGCACAGAAAAACTGAATTTAAAAAAAATCTCCCTTAGACATCTGGGTTCTTTGCCGAGGCTCTAATTCCTATTAACTGCCAACTGCCTCAACTCCTTGTCCATCACCAGCCCTGCCAGGCTGCACAGGGCTGGCTCTGCCCTTGGCTCTGGTCTTTCTTCACTCTGGCTACTCACCTGGAGCTGTTCACTCAGTAAATAAAGGGCCCATCCTAGCATCCTTCATCTACATAAGCCAGCAGGGGCTTAACAAGAAACATGTGGGTTTTTTTCTGTATATAATTTTTCCTGTCTCATTCAGATATGTATGCATGTATATGTATGTATTTATATGCACACATATATTACATAGGCACTTTATTAATATCATACCTACATATCACTTTATTAATATCATAGGATAGGCGGTGGGGTGGACGGAAATGCATTAACCTTCTGGGAAAAGTTGAATGACAGGAATGTCCCAGTTAGTAGAATAGAAACCTAAGTTGCCAAATACAAATACATAGGCACTTTATTAATATCATACCTGCTAGTCTTTGAACTCTCTTTCTCCCACAAAATATATTTTATTTTCCCTTAAATGTTCAAACACAGTTTGTCATAGTTGTGTAATATTTCGTTATGTGATATACAGCAGTATGTTTGACTAATAATCTATTTTTTGATATTTTGATTGTACATAGTTTTTGCTTTACATATAACACTTTGATAAATACCCTGTATAACTCCAGTTATTTTCTTTGTGAACATCTCTAATTATTTTCTTAGAATAAATTTCTAAACTTAGAATTTCAGGGCCACATTGAATGAACATTTCAGAATTTGATATAAATAGCCCGCCAGAAAAATGTTAGCATGAAAACTCTCTTGACCACTTATTGGGTGCCAGCCTCTGTGCTACCTGTGGAGGTTTAAAAAAATCTGTAAGATTCTAAAGAGCTTATAGTTAGGTATTTGCTTTAATTAGATGGTAGGCCCTTGTTACTTTCCCTATAAATTATATTTTTAAATTTGCACTCAGTGGTATGGTTGAAAAGTTGCTAGCTCTGACCTGAATTTATTTTTTAAATATATATTACAAAAAAAAAATGCTCTCTAAATTTTAAAGCCAACTAAAACTTCCATCTAAAATATTTGTCAGCATATTAAATTGTGGGCATATTCATTAGTTCTCATTTTACACCCAAAATGTGTTTTTTAAGAAAAATATAATTGCTTCGTATTTATGGATTGAAAGTTATTTTAATTTGGTCTTGAAGAGGAAACTGCCGTTTTGTTCATATAAATGTTATATATTAAAACTACCATTTCAAAACTTGATTACAAATGAACATCCGTTATACTCATGACTTTGAAGCCTCAGCAGAAAGCTACTTAACGCTTCTTTTTCCCTTCTGTCTGGCCACAGTCAACATTTATAGGCATTTTCAGGATTACCAGAACTTGAAGGATAGGTGGTGGGGTGGATGGAAATGCATTAACCTTCTGGGAAAGGTTGAGTGACAGGAATGTCCCAGTTAGTAGAATAGCAACCTAAGTTGCCAAATACAAATACATTCAACCCTATGAACAGAATGTTAAGCCAAATAGCCCTCATCACCACCATTGTTAGGCATAATCACAAACTATATGTTGTTGTCTATAATCGTGTGTCTTGCAAATGCAGAGGGACAGTAGCCACTTTTCCATTTCACATGTTCCCTGAAGAACATTATGGCTTGAACTTGGTAGTTGAAACAGTCTAGTGTTTGCAGTTAAGGCTTCTGAACAATCCAAATGACAACAGACTCCTTAAAGGACCTTAAAACCATCGAATGACATATGATAAAGAACTCTGAAAGGCTGGGACAGCTGGACCATTACAACGATAGGCCTAGCAATCGCCAAGCGTCTAGATGCCCCTCCTCTTCTTTTGTTTCCCCATTTTAGATGACTACATCGTCCTCATTTCTCCAAGGGTAACAGCACTTCTCTTAGGCCTACATAGGAGACAGTTATTTTTAATATGCCTAAGACACGTGGTAGTAAGAGTATGGATAAACACACACTTAATTTCAACAACTCTATCATGATGATTATACACAATACCTGACATTTTGAAAGGACTTACCAAACTTTAAAAAAAAAAAATGTGGGTGCTGTGTGTATAGTGGTTTACACATAAGGATTATCATTTGCTTTCTGGAAATGAACTCCATCTTGGCCCTAAATCCTTAGATTCCTACACAGAGTTGAAATGCCAGTTGAAAGCATTCAGAAATTTAAAGTAACTGATTTAACAACTCAGACAAAGAGAACATTTCTGAAAGTTTGTCTCAATGTTTGACTTGACCTACGAGAGTTTCTCTGGGACTTATTTTCTTAACAGTACCCTGGCACCTTGGACCAGCAAAATGGCCTTTAAGCTTGAATGAACAGGGTATTCTTTTTCCTCTAGTGCAAAGCTTCACTATTTCATCTTTTCAAACTCTTTTACTGCACTCAGTAAGGAATTATATTGACAGGGTAGAATTTATCTCCTAGAGGAGAATGCTATGCTTCTGTTAAGTGCTAATATAACATTTATGTGTTGGTGCCTTAATAACAGCCCCAGCTTACCTAATGAAAGTTGAAAGCAAACAGTACTCTCAGAGATTTTATTATGACTGAAGTGACTGCAATTTGAGGCAAATTATCCCTATTTTTGTTCCCATATCAAAAACAGAAATGCTAAAGCAATTGCTACATGTTTGGTATGGAATTAGGTTCCACTCTCATTAATCTACAAGGAAGAGCATTTTTCATGTAAACAGCTCACGAGGGTCAGAGAGAAGAGCTGTTTCTGTGAAAAATGCTTGTCAATAACTTTGTGAGTGAATTTTGAAATAAAGTGCCTGTAACCTGTCATTATTCCTTCCTCTCAAAGTCGAGAGTGAGTGGATGAAAATTGAGTATGTGAATTGAAAGCAGGTTGAGTGTTATGGCCTTATCGACTTCAGGTAAAATGACTGTTTTAACTTGTTATTATTTTTCCATTCAGAGGTCAGGCAATGTACAGTATTACCAAAAGAGACTGCAGTGTAAGCAAATTGGTATACAAAGAGGCTATTACCCACACTCACAAAGCACAGGAAAGTATAAGTCACTAATACCAAGTGGACTCGTGATCTCTACAAAAACGAAGCAAGCAACAGTGTTTGGAAGAACAGCATAGGCATATAAATATAAAGCACCTAGGAGGCAGAAAATATAAGCCTGTTTAATAAAGGTGCATATGTTTAGAAGGTGCCTATGCAGATAAGAAATACACATGTTAGTGACCATTTTTAAAAATCACATATTAATCATATTTGTTTTGCAAAGGAATTATGGGACCTGAATACTAAATGTTAGCTAACACAACTCTACGTGTCACCTTAAATTTTTCCCTGCCTAAGATCATCTTAAAAGTAATTAGCTTCTGATTTTTCAAGTCCATCCAATATATTTTTATCAAAAGCAAAACACGGCTGTGGTCTTCCTTTTCACTTTAGAAAAAGAAAATCAATGAGCCTTCAAAACATCAAAAACCCTTTTCTTGTCTTCTAGATTTTTATTTCTAATTCTGAAGGACAGATTAAGAGTTTAGTGTGGCTGTTTTAGGTTTGCCAAAAAAATATCTATGTTTTCACCTCAGGCCCACTGAAAGCATATATTTAATACTATTGTTCAAACAGTTGATTCTCTTTCAGAAGTCTAGTGTCTTTATCTTTGATACTCATTCTCATACACTCCATTATAGACTGTGTTGGTCAGAAAATGAGCAGATTGATCTAGATATTAGAAGAGGTTATAGGACTCAAAAGGCAGGTTGGGGGAAAAAGGGTTATATAAGAGTTTGAAGACATGTCTCTGGGTCTACTCATTAAATCACCATGTCATGTAAAAAGGTTTGGGTTCTTTTACTTCCAAACAATTTTTTTGGCTTCACAGTAACTATAATGACCTAAGATAAAAGAAAAATATTGGCATTTCTTTGCTTCACATTTGCGAGTCTATCCATGTCTTTAAACATTTACTGATTGGATACTGCCAATCATAATAATACAAAAACTGCAGGGGAGCCCTTCTTCATCTTCTGAGGAAGAGAATCAGGAAGACAGTGAGCTAAGTCGCAGTGCTAATGCTGGGAGAAGGAAAGCTCCATGGGGGCAAAGATCTTTTCTGTTTGTCATCAGCAACATCACCTGCCTCCAGAAATACTATGTGGAATCCAGCGGGCACCAGACAGATACTTGCTGGATGTTGAATGGATACAACTGGGCATGCACAGTGCATTTAAGAGACTGTGGGAAATTCAGGGAAGTCTTTCCCAGCAAAAGATAGGTCTAAACTCAGGAACAATGAAACCAGACAGAGTTGGAGCAAGCCTTCTGTATCAAGGGAGTAGACACTTCCAAAAATGAAGTGGAAATCGAGAGTTGGATAAATAGCTGTTAATTGTACGTGGTCCCAGCTGAGTGAGGGGTGGGCATGTACAGTTGAGATCAGATCCTGAAGGGCCTTGCAATCCGTGCTAAGAGACTTGAATATTAGATCAAAAGCCACTGAATGATATAACATTCAGGGGCTTTAAAAAAAAAAAAAGATGGGATTGGGGGGGGAGACAGCCAAAAGGTGACTTTAAATCTCACAAAACAAACTGAGGGTTGCTGGGGGAACGGGGGTTGGGAGAGGGGGGTGGGGTATGGACACTGGGGAGGGTAAGTGACATGAGTGCTGTGAAGTGTGCAAACCTGGCGATTCACAGACCTGTACCCCTGGGGCTAATAATACATTATATGTTTATTTAAAAAAAAAAAAGGCAGATATGTCTTGGAAAAAATTACATGGGCTGAAGTGTGGCAGATGGATTGAAGACAGAGAACAGGTAGGGAGACCCATTAGGAGGCTTTACAGAAATCTAAGCAGTATAAATGACAGTGGCCTAAATTAAGGTAAACATAAAGAGACAGAATGAATGGGCATATTTAAGTGCTTTTAAGGGGCTGGAGATAACAAGACTTGGTGGCTGCTTGGAATGAGATTGGGAGAAGTTTCTAAGGAAGACAGAGAGACAAGGACGAGGTACAGTTCTCCAACCTTGGTAACTGAGCAGATAGATACTAAGATACTATTTCCCAAAATGAGGAAGAGATGTTGGGTAGAGAAAGGGGCCAGTTTATTTTGGATTATGCGGAGTTGTTTAAAGCATCATGTCGTCAGAGCCCAGGATGTTTGCCTGTCCCCTCCTGGTAGCCTCAGCCTAGATTTACACAAATCCATTACAAATGCATGAAACACATCCAAGTACCTATCATACTAGTTATGAGCATACTTTTCTTACGTACACAACAAATTGCATTTTTCAGTATAAAAATATTCTTCTTTCCTCATAAAAGTCTTTGTGAAATGTAAAGGTATACAAAAAGCAAGCTGTTCCTCAGAATTAAGTTATTGTTGTGACCCTGAATTGTGACTAGTCAATGAAAAGCATGACACCACACATTAAGTCATCACAGATGATGTGCTGTGCTCTTACGAGTTAAGTATGAGTATATCTGCATAGATAAATACACTTCAGTATTTTTGCATTTACAGTTGGATGACATACTAAAGTAATGCATTGAATTGAATGTATATGCCCACACATGTTTTTAAATGTAATATAATTTTTTCCTTTTCTCTCTTGGTTCTACCGAACACATTAAACTAAAGATACAGCTATTCAGAATGCAAACATACATAATAAGGCTTCTAGTTTATATTGGTAATCATGGGAAACACTTATTAATTAATTAATTAAGAGCTAGTAAGCTGAAACAACTTATATATCCCCTGTATTCCAATCTAGTCCCATTTATTACATATTTACTAAATTTGCTAAAAATTTACTGACGTGTGTATACAGAAACCGAATAAGGTTTCTGAAATACTAGCAGATCCATTCTAACATTAACATCCTTCTTGCTTTCTTCTGTTCCGGGAAGAACATGAGTGTCGTGGCAATGCCGATAATGACTCAGGTCATATCCTGGCGGTCATGGTAGTTCTCCCTCTCCCCAGAGAGGCTGTGATTAAGTGGCATGTCATTGCAGCCGCCAACGAACCATCCAGAAGGAAGCACTCTACTTTGAAGAGGCTATCTGAGGGTTTTCAAGTTGAACGTGAAGCTGTGGCACCCAGTTTGGTGTCCAGGACACCAATGTCCATTTCCTTAAAATGGACACCACCTTCTATTTCCTTACCTGATTTAAACAGGATTCTAGGAGACCCGATGACTGTGTTCCCACAAGCAAGAAGACTCTGAAGACAGCCAAGCCACACTACTGTGTTTTAGAAGATTCTACAAAAAAGACAGCCTGCCTGACAAAATACCAGAGGCAGGTAAGGGAACTATTAGAAAGCTGAAAGGAAGTACAGACTGTGGAATCCCATCGTCAATGGCTGTCAGAGAGAGAGGGACAGCAACCTGAGCAGTGTGGGAGGCTTGGCCCAGACCAGTCTAGTGAGAGAGTGGGGGCTAGGAGTCCACTATTTCCTCCGCTCGTCTCACCTCTCCTACGCCTTTCCTGTGAACCTTCACTACCCTGTGAGTGATTTGAAGTCTTTAAAGAAATTTATTCTTTTCCACTATATAGCCTTCTATTACATTCCAAACCATATTAGTGAAGAGGCTTATGTACACAGTACCGTGAACACTACACTTTAGATGTAGTAGATGAACACTAGTAGTAGAACACTACACTTGAGATGTGTAGACCTGCCCAAAGTAAACCTGACTCCACGGAACACACATGCAACAGAGTGCCAAAATCTGCCCCCAGACCAGCTCTGACTCAAATGGGAGCTCTACTCCTCATGTTCCCAAAGCATTTTACTAAAAGGGCTTTGATCCATCCTCCCAGGAGAGAAATGCAGCAATGCGCACTTGGCATCTTTCACTTTGTGTTGGGCTACCAAAGCAAGGGGTTGAACCAAAAGGCACGTTTCATTCTCCTGAAGCAAGTCATGCTCAAGAGTCAAAAGTCAAAGCCTAGCAACTGGCTTGTTTCCAGTTTGAATGGCAACGGGAAGTTCTCGGTCTTTCTAGGCAGATGGAAGTTTTGGTTTTCATTGGACCAGCCTCATGTAAATAGGACTGACTAAATCTGATTCAGAGCAACCAATCCCAATTTGATGTATTATTCCGGTATCGTGTTAGCCTAAATTGTGTACAAAGCCCCTTGGTGGGTTTTAAAATGCAGCAGTACCTCAGGCCTTGCTATAGGTGTATTTTAATTCAATATTTGCAAATTGAATTGTGCTTTGAACACTTTATGGAAGTGAGCTTTTAAAATGCATCATTTCCTATATCAGATATTTCTAAAGTAAAGTGAATAACTACCTCTTCATTTATCTTTTGTTTAAATACAAATTTTAATATACTGAATCTGTCTAAAGCCAGAACCTTCCAGTAGCTCTCTTCTCTTTAGGTCTGTTGGTGATTGTGGGTTTTTTTTTTTTGGTTTGTTTGTTTGTTTGTTTGTTTTTTGCAGACTAAACAATTTTGCCAACCCTGTGGTGTTCTTAAGAGAGCAAGTCACAGGTGGCACTGGTCACCATCCAATGTTAGGTCACCTGGCCCCTGAGTGGACAGTTAGGTATAAAATCCTTGTTATATGAGTTCTGGTTCAATGTCCCTTTCATTGTTACAGTGTCTGCTGCCAAGAAGAAAATGAAAATAGGTATATGAAAAATAGAGAATAGGCTACTCAATGTCATTGGGAGGCTTATCGATGGCTTTGAAATTGGCTCATAAAAAGAAAAACAGACTGAACTAATCAACTCAGTGCTTAATGAGCATAACTAAATCTTTTCCCAGACTTGGGATTTTCTATAGTTTAATCTTCTATGAAATAAAATACACCCTAATGGCCATAACATACCACCCTGTGACAACTTTACTTTTGAGAAAATATTACATATTCCTTCCCGGAATATCTCTTTGTACCTGTGTACCAGTATTAAAGGTCAGGGTCTATACATTCACTTTTTTATGAATATAAATATGAAATATTAATTGATCTGTATTCATTTAGTAATGCAAAAGGTAACACTCTAAGATCCCCACTTTTCCCCCCACTTAACCTGAAGCAATACTAGAAGGAAATTCGACATGACATTCTTTAATATATTTAAAACATAAAATAAAGAAGGCAATGAAAATGTAGGAAAGAGTAATCTCCTTTCATTTAGGTGGGTAGGAATAGAGCCTGATAGAATACAGTGGTGGTTCTATGAAAACTAGTTTTAGAAAAGCAAAAAAAAAAAAGAAAAAAAAAAAATCAACCTGGTAAAACGTATTTACTTTTTGCAGCATGCCTACTCGATTGCTGACTTTCCACAATCTTATGATATTCTTTGAATAAATTATACTCATTTTGTTTGAAAAAGAAATGTAACGTGTACTTAAATAGTGCAGTTTAGTGAGGGAGAGGAGCTGTGCCCATGTGTGTTAAGTTAATAGCACTGGGTGCAGAATGAGTCATCATGGTTTTTATTTATTCATTCATCCTTAGATCCTTTTAAAAGTCTCGAAGGCCCTAATGACCATCATCATTATCATCAGTAAAAACTGCTTTCTGGTGAAAAGGCAATAGGCATTCAATTTAGAGGCAGCATTAAATTATCAGTAAAGAGGACCTGAAATAATACTATACCCACATTCCTAGACACAAGAGGCCGGAAGTTCATATAGTGCCAGTCAGGTGATCTTCTTCATGAAGTTTCTGACCAAGATGTACTCTTTTCCTTTACAAGACAACATCATTTGGCTCAGGAGAAAATAAAGTATAGGCCAGTGTTCATGTTCCAGTGTTAAACATTGGAAGTCAAAGATATCAGTCATAAGGTTCTCAATTATAAATAAAATTTTAAGAATTATCAGATCAAAACTTTATTCCAAGGGACGTATGGGTGGCTCAGTTGGTTAGGCAACTGCCTTCGGCTTGGGTCATGATCCCGGAGTCCAGAGACTGAGGCCCGCATCCGACTCCCTGCTCAGCAGAGGGTCTGCTTCTTCCTCTGCTGTTCCCCCTGCTTGTGCTTTCTCTCTCTCTCTCTCTCTCTCTGACAAATAAATAAGTAAAATCTTTAAAAAACAACAACAACAACAACTTTATTTCATGCATTTCTCCTACCTTACATTTCCTTGCAGGTAATAAAGACTGTCCAGTGACTGACTCAGTGAAAAAATAGAGCTA
The DNA here is from genome assembly GCF_022355385.1 of Mustela nigripes. NCBI lineage: Eukaryota > Metazoa > Chordata > Mammalia > Carnivora > Mustelidae > Mustela > Mustela nigripes. The sequence goes on along the minus strand of NC_081569.1, from coordinate 54,434,711 downwards.
GACCCTATAAAAGCCTGTCTCAGAGCTATTTTATGAATATCCCATTGTCACTCAGCAAACACAGCAGGGGCTTTACTTCTCTGTATCACCTCCAGGAACAGAATTAGAACTAGCTTTGGAAAGCCATGTTCTTCTCCTCCAGGAATAGACGTAGGGTGGCATCTGAAAGTATGAGAGAGGTAGAGAGGTGGTACCTTGTGACCCATCGGAAGGGTCCGTACACCTGGCGGTTCCCATCTCCTTCCCTGACCCACAGTTCCCTTCAAGTTGGACAGTTTGTGCAGTTGGGAGTTATCAGGAAGCCAGCAGAACAGGCAAGATGACTTCTTTTCTCAGGGAAAACTATCAGTGCAACGTGTTCAGAACACTTGTCTGCTAAAAAATTATCCATTCCCTTCAGCTCTCGGAGCTTGGGTGCCGCCGGATTTCTGATTTTGAAGCTGTTGGTCAGGTATTCGAACTTTCTGCTTTGTAAAAACGAGAACAACAGCAGTCATAAAATCCTGTCATAGGGGCACCTGGGTGGCTCAGTGGGTTAAGCCTCTGCCTTCAACTCAGGTCATGATCTCAGGGTCCTGGGATCGAGCCCCGAGTCGGGCTCTCTGCTCAGTGGGAAGCCTGCTTCCTCCTCTCTCTCTCTCTCTCTGCCTGTCTCTCTGCCTACTTGTGATCTCTGTCAAATAAATAAATAAAATCTTTAAAAAAAAGGGGGGGGGGTAGCACATTGAGGCGTCCTCTCTATCACACCATGTAATAAATAGGCTTTTGTTTTCTTCACAATTTAAAAGCCAGGTTTAAAGATATGTCTAGTTTTAGCATTGATCTTTATAAATAGATTTCCCTAAGGCAGGCATATGCCAAAATAGAAAGGGAATTCACTTCTATGGTCACTCTTCATTTGTCCATCTCCTTAGTACTTCTAAAACAACAGAAAACGTTTCCTTCCCTGATCAGAATCTCCCTTCTGTTGCCTTTTACAAAATGCTTATTTCCCTTGAGTTCCTCTCTCCTGGGGCTTGAGTGACTGGGTTTTCAACCACAAGGATCCTCCCTCCCTTCACAGAGCAGGTTGACCTGGTCTTCCTCCCCCTGGGAGACTTGTGATGGGGTCCCCTTAGGAAAAAGAGTTCTACGTCTTGACACTTTCCAATATTCTTTTTGTTGTGTTTCTTAGCATCAGAATCTAAGCAGTACTTAAAAAAAAAAAAAAACTGTAAATAAAGTGTAGGTGGGGTTTCTTTCTGCATTCTCTTGCACTGTGGCATCCTTACCACCTTGTGTGTGTGCGTGTTGTATTCGGTTGGTTGGGGTTCTTTTGGCACCAACCCTAGGAATGAACCATTGTCATGTTTCTAACTCTTATAAAATGGTAATGGATGCCAAGGTGAGATGTTGCATTTCTGAGATTAATGGTTTTGAACTGGAAAGATCATTCTTAATTACTGGTTTCCAAAGTGAAATAATGCTCTGCATTGTTATCAGTTTTAGCATGTATATTAAGAAACCCAGGATATAGAAATTCTCGTAATGATGTTTTGATAATAATTTGATTGTTTTTGTTACTACAAGACTGCAAATTATTTGAGATGAGATGTATAATAGTTGAACTTCGTAGACACAGAGCTGTACTGATCTGTGGGGAGCTTCTGGACAATTCAAAGCTTTCCCAATCTTGTATACTCTACAGAGTTCTGAAGTGAAGTTGCAGTCCTAAGATTTAGGTAAAAGATTATAGACTAAGATTAGCTGGCTAAGTAGACTCAGGTCTTCTAATTACTGATCACAATGACTTAGCTAAACATGTTTAAGCTAATTGAAGGTTTAAGCACTATTTGTAGTTAAAATAACTTCAGGGCAATTGCTCTATTTCACTGTTCTAGGAGCAAAATCTTCTACTCCTCAAAAAAGACTAAGTTGAGTCCTGGCAAATTCAATTCCATAGCATCCACTAGTATATTTATACAGAACAGGAATTAATTATGTAGAAGAATTTGAGCTTCAATATCTGTAGTTATGAAACTTGGAATGGTAAAAATCAGGAAGTCTTTACTTTTACTGATACACTAAGCAAGTATCCTCCCCTCCTTGACAAACTTTTATATATTTTTGAAATCCTTTTTTGTATAATTAATTTTCATTTCCTACAAGTAAATCAAAGGGTGTTTTCTGCCAGAGTGACCATATAATATGAAGTATTGTTTCAGCTGCACAAAACTGAGAATTCAATTTTATAAATATTTATTGAGGTACAGAGATTCATAAGACAAAATCCCTGCCAACTAACAGTATGTCTTAAAATAATGAGGGGGCATGTAATGAAGGCATTAGATTCAGGACTCAAGTCAGTTTGTATGGCTTTATTTGGGTGATCCTCATAATCTCAAATATTAATCCAGAAGAAGGCCTGTAGAGCATTTCTGTATCACCCATTCTTTTACCCACAGTTAGGATAGACCCCACTTGGGAGAAAATCTTAGGTATGTAAACTTACCAAACAGGTAAATTTGGGGGAAAGGGATAGACTTATTCCACTATAAAAATGGGGAGTGGGGGACAGGCTCTTTTCTAAAAGATTCACTGTTAAGGTCATTTAAATAGCAAATGCCTATAGTGACACTACCACAGAATTAATTTTGCAACAATTCAATTTAATTCAGTTTTCCAAAAGTGATAGCCCATAGACCAAAGCCTAGGATGGGGATGGCTACAGAGTGAACATTTTGTAATAAGAGGACATCTTTCAAAGGTTGACGTATTTGGTTGGCGTTATTAGCTGTTAAACTGACAATACACTCTATCATCTCAGCCAAGGCCAAAGGAGGGATATGAGGCACAGGGTGAAAATATGGCATATGACCCTTCTAAAATTTGGCTTTTCTCCCTGCCCACAAAAATACTACATTATGATTGAAAACAGAATACAGGCAATGAACCATTTTTATACCAAACTGTTAATTTAAGATGAATACGTTAAAAAAAAAAAAAAAACTGGGAAACAGTTGCTGACAGCATAGGGGAGGAAATTTCACTGCTGATTCTTACAGTTTTTTGTTAAGAAAGCAATGATTTTGCCAAGTTTCATAGTTCGGGCATCAGAACTCTGCTGCTGTTCCAAAAAATAAAAATAAATAATAACTAGTTAAATTAGTGTTGGGGGAAATGAATTAGATTGTAATGTATGCAAGCAATTAAGCAACACTGAACTTGATTCACTGTGATGTCGAAAATGGCATTTTAAAAAATGAAAGTAGCTAAATTTGGCCCTGATAAAATATATAGCAGCAATGGGTTAGGAATTCTGCAGTTTTGCCCAAAGAGTCCAATCAAACAACCCATATATTAGGTGGCTGTTAACATGCTGGCAGCTGAATTTTTTACATCAGTTTCCAAGGTTGCACAGTAATTACATCTACTGTGAGTCATTTTTGCAGCATATTTTATAAAACTTTTACAGGTTTGCTGGGAAGGGATTATTCAAAGTCACCTTTTATAGATTCCGCCATGAATATTAGACAGCTCTTTGAAAATGTTAGTGTTTACCACTTACATTGCTTCTAGTTTAAGCGTAGTTGGCATTTGAGGGTTTAGTATAGTATATGAGTGGAGCTTCCTTTTCTGTGTAGACCTTCTGTTCCCTAGCATTGCTAGTTTATGTTCCCGCTGAGCTGCTGCCAGAACAAAATAAATCCAGTTGCCTTTTGCTGCTCAAGGCCAACCTAGCAACCATGGAAAAAAATTAGGCGTTCTGAGCATTTGTCCTAGGATGTCATTGGCGGGTGGTGATGTGCAGTTTCATGACCAATATGGTCCACAAAGGGTTTGCTCATTTGAACGGCTGACTAATTTAGATTTAATATTTTGGTGCTTGCTACTTATTCTTATTCCCAATTATATCCAGGCAGTGCCCAGAGATGTACTGAAGACTGTGACTGGGTAAGCTGCTCAGCATAACTTGTAGATCCACGGCTTATTAAATCAAGCGCGCTTCAGTTTATTCTATTTGCGTCAGGACATTTTCACACCTGAGTGGAAAGTCCTGGCTGTTTCTTCAAATTAATATTTTAAACCCATCTTATTATTTTATTTCAGAGATGGTGTTATATTCATTCTAGAATGTCAAGCCTGGTTAAGAATGGAGGATGAGAGATTACAATTTGGGGATGTTGCATGAGCTTCCTGAGGGGTGATGGCAGTGTTGGAATGGAGCTTGAAGGAATATAAATGGCAGTGAAGCTGGTGTCCTCTGGAAAGCCAAAAGCCAAGAGAAAGGGAGAAGACCGGTCTTCTCTGCTGGAGTCATTAGCAGCCTCAGTCGTCTTCAGGAAAGCCCAAGTACGACGTTCTAACTATGGTTCCAAAGGCACAGAGGTGAGAAGATTATGGTTGGCACAGTAGAACCGACCCCTTCCACTTTGCTTCTCACTCAAGGATCCAAAAAAGCACGTGAAATTTTGTTTTCTCTGCTTACTTCATCATCAGTGCTGTAAGCATGGTTGTAAGCTCGTCTGATACCTCCAAACTTTGCCACTTAGAAATCTTGATTTACAAAGAACTAACCCTGACGATTGTACCACTTGTTCAGGGCTGGGTTTGGTTTTGTTTTTCCCCTTCTCCTCATTCAAAAAACACTCATCGGAAACAGATTTCAGAACTTAAAATTTATAAACATATAAATGTATCTTAAATCTTATTTTTAAAACTTCATTCATTCAACACATACATTCATTCAAAATGTATGTACTGAGTATCTGCTCTTTAGTGGAGGTTCTTCTGGGCATTGGGGATCCAGTGGGAAACAAGACAAAAGATCTTGGAGCTTACATTCTGATGAAAGAGAAAATTGATAAAGCAATAAATTATTGTAAGTGCAATAGAGACAAATAGAGCAGGGCAAGGGAGAAAGACAGAGTAGTGGCTATTTTATTTTATTTTGTTTTGTTTTTACATAGTTTTTATTTTAGAAGTAAAATATGGGTATTCACTGCAATATTGGAACAATTCAAAATAAATTTCAATTACACTGAACATTCTACTTTCTAACCTCATTGTTTTCACATACCATTTCATGAACACTTCCCCAGGACATGAACTATATTGTACACTTCCTTTTTAATAGGCTGAATGCATAGTGTTCTATCATATTCATATAGCAAAGTGCATTGAACCAAATCTTTACTATTGGAAAATTAGGTCAGTCCCAATTTTTTGTTGTTGTAAATAATGATGCCATGAACATTCTTATCTGTAGCTTTTTGCACCTATTTGATTATTTTCTTTTTATAAATTTCTCTAAATGGAACATCTTGGTCAAAGAATGAAAACTGTTTAAAGAATTTTCATACATACCACTAAATTTCCATTTTTTTTTCTAAATTTCCATTTTAACTATATACTCTCTCCAGTTGTGAAGGAGCTGCTAGGCTTACTGGTTTTTCAAAATTCTTTGCCAGTTTGATAGGCAAGAAATGGTACCTTATTTTAAATTTTTAAAATTTTTCTGATTAGTGGGGAGGATACACACCTCTGAGGTCTATTTGTCATTTTCCCCTCTTTTTTATAATTTGCTTTTCCATGGAGGAATTTCATGTAATTTCCATAAAGTTAGGCAACTTTTTTGGTATGTTCTACTTATCCTTAACACCCAGCAGGAACAATAGTAGGATTTTACTTGAGTTTTTTTGAATGAATATATTTTCTAACTGGGTGTAAATCTTTTAAAACATTTGATTTACAAAATCTGCAAACGAAATGATATGAATTCTTCATCTGGCAAATACATTACCTAACTTGGATAGTGACTGTTTTAGATACAAAGCTCAAGGGAAACCTTGCAAAGAGGTGCCATTTGAACAAAAACCTGGATGAAGTCAGGGAGTGAACATTGCTACGCTCTGGGAGAAGAGTCTTTCAGAAGGAACAACTGCTCCAAAAGCCCCAAGGTAAGACCAAGAGTGGTATATTTAGAACCAGCCAATATAGCCAGAGCAAAGCAAATAAACACAAAATTGGACAGGAAATAAGATGGAGATACAAACAGTGGCTGGATTATGGAGGACCTTTAGTCACACTTTGATCATTGGACTTCATTCTGAACGTCCTGGGGAGCCACAGAAGTTTCAAAGCAGAGGAAGTGACATTTTCTGACTTTTCATTCTAAAAGATATCTCTGGCTGCTATATAGAGAATATTGGGTTGAAGCTAGGGATGGGGGTATGGAAGAGTAGAAAACAGGAAGACGCATTAGAAAACTTGGCCAAAGTATGTGAGAGAAATGTAAGTGCCTTGGGCAACTTATTAGCTGATATGTGGAGAAGTATCAAAATTCAGGATACATTTCAAAGGAAGAAAGATTTTCTAGGATTGGTTGGTGAGGAATGTGATAGGAATTGGGTGAGGAATGTGGAATCCTGATAGGATTTGGATGAGGAATGCGGGGAAAGAAAGAGTCAAGCATGCTCCTGTCAGTCTGAGCAAGTGGATACATACTAATGCCACTTATCAAATGGGGTAGCCTGAGGAGGAGCAGGTTGGAAGGCAAAGCTGTGTTAATCAGCTCAGTCTGCTGTAAGAAAATACTAGGACTGGGCTTAAACTTAAACAAAAACTTCTAGAGACTGGAAAGTCTAAGATCAAAGTGCCAGCTGATTTTCTTTCTGGAGACAGCCCTCTTCCTGGCTCAAAGATGGCTGTCTTCTCACCGTGTCCTCACATGGTGGAGAGAGAAGAAGCATTTTAGTGTCTCTTAAAAGGGCACCAATGCCATCAGACCAAGGCCCCACCCTCATAATGTCATCGAATCATAATTACCTTCCAAAAGACCTTCTCCAAACATTACCAAACTGGGGTTTAAGGGTTCGATGTATTAATTTCATGGGGAAGGACACAAACATTTAGTTCCCAAAAAGGAAGTATGGTTTTGGCCATTTTTCTGCTTTCCTTTACTGCAGAAGTTGGTATCTCTGTCAATCATTCCCGTGATGTTGAGCATACTTGAGTGTAGACCTCAGGAAGGGTTTGAAGACAGAGGATAAAAATTGGGAAGGCATACAGCATTTAGATTTTAAACCACAAAAGAGATGAAAACACATAGAGAGTTGAAGGCAAAGAAAAAACATTAAGGACTGGGACTTCCTTTAGAAATGAAAAAGTTGTCAGATTCAGCAAAGGAGACTAGGGAGAGGTCTCTGAGGTAACAGCAATGCTAACAGAACATGGTATGTCAGAAACCAAGGAAAGAACGTGTTTCAAGAAAAGGAGACAGCGTACCTGTGTCAAATTCTGTTGGTTAGTCAAGTAAAATGAAAACAAAGAACCAACCACTGGATTTAGCTGGATGGAGAATTCTGGGAATCGAAACCAGAATGGTTTCTGTGGAGCAATGGAGAAAACAGCCCGAATGGAGTGGGTTAGGAATAAAAAGGCAGTGAAGAGGTGAATATGGAAAGACACAGAGCCTTTCAAAGGTTTAACTGCAAAACAAAACAAAGTAATGGGGCAACAGACAGTGGGGATGTATGGTCTAGAGAGAAGTATTTTATTGATGGGAGATATTACAGTTCGTATGTGTGTTGATTGGGAATGATTGAGTAGAAAAACAGAAACTTAAGATACAAGAGAAAGGTAAGATAATTGTACAGTGAAATCCTGGAAAGGTCGGGAAGAAATGGGATCCTTGTGCAAGTAAAAAGGTCAGCCTTCCATGGGACGAGGTTCCCCAGTGTAAAGGAAGAGAAGGCAGGGTGGATACACGGAGGCAGATTTTGTAGCAGGAAGATAAAGTGATTCTCTTCTGCTTTCTCAAGTTTGAATGTAAGAGGCAAGATTATTAGCTGGGAGTGAAGAGGAGGGGGAAGTATTAGCAGTTAGAGGACAAAGGAAACAGTGTGAGTATGAACACGTTAGCTTAGAAAATAGAAGAGCAAATGACCAGGTCGATGTACTAGGATTCTTGAAGGCCCATTTAAGGCCAGGAAATATAAACCTAAGATGCGAGCAGTGAGCATTTCTCTATTAAAATGAAGTCAGCCAGTGTGTTTTCCCAACCACCATTCCTGTTTGGTGTGGGCAGCAAGTAGGTGGAGTTGGACTTGAAGAGGGTGAGGGTTTGGCTTGGTGAATAAGATAGAAGTAGAGAAAAAGGATTTCTAAAAAATCATTTCCAGTCGTCTTTTGCTAAAACCAATTTCCCTCACAGAAACCCATTGTGTATGCTGGTACGTAGGCGTTCAACTTTTTTCTCCATCGTGCCGTAACTAAAAACTCAACAGCTGAAAAATAGCTTTCCCAACATAAGTACTATAATTTTTTCTATCTCTCACTTATTTAATTCAAGTTGAGGACTCTATTTTTTAAATTCTTTTTACCAGTTTTTCTTACATAATACATAACAGCATAAGTTGTAGAGAAATAATTATGGATGTTATTAACATTGGTACTTTTGAGTTTCAAAACAACCTGTTATAAGAATGTTCGGAAAAATATGCTATTCATCCAAGGAGGTTTATTTTAAATGAATCGGGTTATATTTGGTGCATGCATAGAACTCCATAATTCCATGAAATCACAAGTAAATTCAGTTTTATTGAGACCATGGTAAAGGGAGCAATTCAAATACCAATCAAACAAATCCAAAAAAAAAAAAAACATATACTGTCCAATCAAGATATAAAAATTAGAGATCTTAGTCCATTTGAAATGTGGCCTTTTGGTCTCACCCCTCTTTTAAAAAAATTTCTGCCCTTCTATCTCCTGTAGAGAGGAGTCAGGATGAAAACTGGAAACATACAAATAAAGAATTGGATACTGTAGAAGTACAGAAAACAAGCAGGTGTCACATTTGGTCTTCAGGCAACATCAAATATTCTCTTCTCTTCCTGCCTGGTTGGAAGATGGTGGTATTTAATTATTATATAGGGATCCTAAGACTTAAAGTGAAAGTTTTTTGGTTTTGTTTTTGCTTTTTAATAAGAAAAGCAAAGAGATTATAAATGATTATAAACCCCTGATAAGGTTTTTTTGTTTTGTTTTGTTTTGTTTTGTTTTTGCTGGATGAATATGGAATCCTTCTCAGGAGGTCCTTTTGAGTACTCAGCCCTGTAACTCCATGTCAAGGCCTAAAATTCAGGAAACTGGCTTGCTCTAGGCTCTTAGTTTAAAGACAAGAGTGAAGAAGAAAATTTTTTAATTCCTCTGTTCACTGTCTAACTAGTTCACAAAAGCCGGAATAGCAACTAAGATTTAGGATGGATGCCTTATTCATAATTAAGAAGCAGGCATTCGGTAGAAGCATCCATCCCTTATGTCTTCTCCTTAACTTGATTGTGCATTCATAGGGGTCCAAGACCAAGAGCGAACCCCCATGCCGAGGCATATTGCACAGGATTAAAAGAAGAGGCAGGAAATAAAGGAAATGAGTCCTAAAGCGTGGTCTCTAAAGCCTTCTGTTTTAAGTCTCATATAACTTGTCTGCTTATTTATTATCAATGGTTCTTAACTTTGAGGGGAGAGGAGTGGTCATGGATTTCTTTGAGAATCTAATGAAAGCTATGGTAGACACACACACACACACACACACAATTTTATATACATACATACAACTTTGAAAAGAAAGTTCATGCACCTAAGATAAGAAATCACTGCATTATATCATCTTAAAATTGTAAACAGCCAATAAGATATTTATGGTGTGAAGTCCTGACTTTAACATAGGGCGTAGTGGTGCCTTGGGCACATGTTTTTTGTAAATCACTTTGGTCTTATTCATTAATTTGGAAGATTTACATGTTGAAACAGGAAAATTAGAAGCACCATTATCTGAAAAGTTAATAGGTAACTTTGGTAAACAAATACCATCAGAAACATTCCCAGATATGTTTATGGCTGAACTATGTGTACTCACCCTTCTTGCCTAAGTCCCATATCATGCCATTGAATCTCTTTTTCTGAAACAGATTGTGTAATGATTTTGGGTAATCAAGATCCATCCAAAATTACAGTGTGTCTGTCAAATGCTTCAGAAGATAATGTTTTGAAATCACCGAAATATGGTTTAAAGATGTGTTTTCTCCAGTAAAATATACCTAATCAGGCCCTATAAACTGGGCATTAATTCTAAGCTGTAATGCTTAGAAAGCTTTAACTCTGTGATACACATCTCTCTTATATACGTCTAGATGATCACCCATTTTCCACAAACATAGAGCACCTACAAAATTGAGTTTCTTTTTCCATGGCCTATGGGGGCTTCCCTGGGCATCAGATTTTAAATAGCAGTAGGGCAAAAGGCAAAAAGAATAATCAGATCAAGGCAAATAATCCACGAATCCAATCAAAACAATAGTAGCAACAGAGCCTTTCTCAACCAACTTGAATGAATTTGCATTCCCTCGTCTTTATTTCTTCCTCTGTATCTCACTCAATAACATGTGCCCCACTCTGCCCTGTTCTGCCTATGCCCCAGTCACACACAGACAGACCCATGTGCACACACAGGCTGAAAGTTCAATGGAGATGTTTTAACCTTAAACTCCAAAGAAGATAATATTACAACTCTTCTCACATGTCATACTACTTCAAATAAGAGGATTTAAATGATAAAATTCCAGATGTTTTTAAAAAGGAAACATTTAGCTTATACTTTCAAATGTTTTTATCCTCTAAAAATAGCTTCCCCAAACCATTTCAATTTGGTCATTCATATGTTCTAACTCCTTTTGTACAACATATGACAGAAACAGGTCTGAAACTTGAGCCCCACAAATCCGTGTGTGTGTGTGTGTGTGTGTTTAATTGTGTTTTTAAAGAAATCTTGACTACATTTCATATTTAATATGAAAGAAGGGTTATGGTTTCCTTAAATCTGGGCTGGGTTTGTATAAGAGAGAATCTAAGAATTAGTAAGCATTCAGGATTCCCTTCATTTCTCCAATGTGAATGTCATCGGTCATGAAGGAAGACAAAATGATTTCAGTGTTAGCCTGTGGCAGGGACCTTGGTCAGATATCAATTTGCTCCGTCTCTCTCAAAAAAGAGAAATGGTTCTAGAATATAAGAATTTTCAAGGTGAGTTTTATTTGAGATACTTCAAACTATGCCCAGAAAGTATAAACATTTAAAAACTGGTACACGTCCGATTTACCTTTGGTGAAACAAATATGATGTGATGTAAAGTAATAGTCATGCCTCATAAAATAGCTCTTTTCCCATGGAAGAATGCCTGATTCAAGCGAGATTAAATTCCATGTGTGCTTACCTCCCTTATGCACATCACCTAGCCTCCTCCAGTGGAGTGTCACCTTTACCACATTCAAACGTGACAAATGTCATCTCAGCATGTGTTTCACATAAGGAAGACCAAGCCCTTGGCTGGCACCACACATGGCTTGGAGCTGCATTGTCTCCCTTACCCCAGAGACACGTGGCCCGTGGCAACAAGAGCAGCGGACCCAGAATCCACAGACTCATCTCTGGCACGTTCTAACCAGGCAAAAGTGGATGAAACCTAAAATCTCTCAGAGTTTCAATATGCTCCTCCATAAAAATGGAGGGCAATTATGCTTGCTTGCCTCGTAGGGCTGTTAGGAGAATCAAATGAGGTAATGTAAGTGAACATGCTTCAAAAACCGCACTACACACACACACACCGTAGGAGAAAATCTGGATTCAAATTTTATAGTTCTCTGGCTCTTGTTTGAATTATGAGGAGTTTCATAAATCCAGTCCTTTTTTATGGTTAGCTCTAATACTTTATAATGATGCAAAAAGGGATGGGAATGTGCACCGTAATCATGCAAGAGAAGATCGGGTACTTTTTCTTTTCCATCTCAATTAACCCCTGCTGAAGGTCATAGACAGGCCAGAGCTGAAGGTCCATTTGCCATTTTGATCTTGGCACACCTTCACATGGAAAAGGAAGAAGCCGCCAGTGGTAGATGATTCAGTTTTCTGAAATACTCTGAGGAAAAAAGAACGTTTTCCTCATGTGGCTCCCTTATTCACATTTTTCAAAAGTGAATAGATTTTTTTTTTCCTGCTGTCTTCTTTGCCTCTTTGTCTCAATCAAACTTGTGACTGTCTGATTATAATCACCAATGGTCTGTGATGTTTCTGCACGATATCTTACAACAGTGTAGGGCCAATGTGTCTCCAGGGCCTCATAGGTTTGATAATGTTAAGGCTACTGTAAGTAAAAGGAACTTACTACTATAATAATCCCAATTTCATAACAGTTCAGGCAATTTGTCTGATTGGTGTTCCTTTCAGTCCTAATCAAAATGTAAAAGCACAGCACTTTTTAAAGGTATACCTTGTTCCACACCTTCATCACGGAGGGAAAATATTTCTATTTTATATGTGCAACAAATATTGTGTGAGCACCTACTATGTGCTTGAGAGGGGGTTGAGAATGATGAAATAAAAGTAATGGTGGCGGTCATACTACCTGCCAGGTACAGGGCTACAAGCTTCATATGAATGATCTCATTTGAGCCTCAGAGAAGCACCGAGAAGTAAGTTCCTTGGCCCCATTCAGCAGCTGAAAGTAGGAAACTGAACAAAGTTAAGTAACTGGGACAAACTCACCATTCAACAAATATTTTTTGATTATTCAAGTCAGATACCAGTTGCATATTCCTTCCTCTGGAGAGCTAGGTAACATTTGTCTTGAACCACTCAATTATACACCTTCGACATCCCAGTGCCTTCTCAAATTTTTCTGTTAATTCCCCTGTCTTTCTTTGTCCCTTAGGTTCCAGCTCTGCCTCACCTAAACTGAAAACCTCAGTTTCACTCTCCAGGTTTTCATAATCAGATCCCCTGCATCAAGCATTCATGTAATCTACAGATTTTTTGAAGGTTTGAGGGCCTCTCTAAAGGGGCTCACATGAAGCTACTCATAATCTTCCATTTATTCATATTCTCTCTCCATCTCTCTCTCTCTCTCTCTCCCACCTTCTTCCCTCCAGGACTGCCCACGTTTTTCTTCCTCTCTCTTACAGAGCTCTTCTGCTCTCCCCAGTTCCTATGATGATGCTCTGCAGAACCAGAGGCCTTCCAATTCACCAGCTCTATACTTCTTAGAAGGATGTCGCAATGACATCAACAGTGTGGTTCCCAATATAAATTCATATTTGGTATTAAACCACGAGAAATAGTTGTAAGTGCAAATACCAGCTCTGCCTTTGGTGGGTTTTTGGTTTTGTTTTTTAGTTTAAAAACATTACTAAACAAAAGATAGGGCCTACTTCTACTGATGCTTAGACAGCAAACTATTTCCAATTTTAAATATTGAAAGACAGGAGAAAAATAATACATCAAATACCCATGTGCCTTCTACCCTTAGCTCTTTTTAAACCCATGTTCTTTAGGTGTGTCACGGCGGGGGCTGGCAGATCTTTGCTGTAGAGAACCGAATAGCTAGTATCTTACTTGGCAGGCCATGTGGTCTCAGCTGCAATGACTTACCCTTCTTTCACATAATGACAGCAGCTGTACTCAACACAAACAGATGGGCAGGACAAACTTTACTTGTGGACACTGAAATTTGAATTTCACATAATGTTTACATCATGAAATACGCTACTTCTTTTAGGTTTTCTCAACCATTTGAAACATTAAAATATAATCATAAAATCTATTCTTAGCTCCTTACGTCAATTGGCCATGAGGGCCATGGTGGCCAACCCCTCTATTGGAATAACTTTTATAATTGTGAAAGAAACATACTAGTCATGGCTGCATTTTGTTCTCCCCTGCCAAAGCCAAATCTCAGAAGAGTTCATATACTTTTTAGAAAAAACAAATGATACTCTTCTCACGACATGCAACTAAGCCCATCATTTCTTACTCCTTCCTCTCACCTCAAAAATGTAATATTATGATTTCTCTGAGGAGATAGATTTTGGAGTAATAAGTTAAGAAGGCTACACTCTTCTTTGGACAGGTGTCTCCTAGAGTGTGTATCCCCAAAACTGAAACTCCCCTAGATTTTAATATGCTACCAAAAAAGAAAGTGGAAGGAGAAATTTTATGGTATTTTTCCACTTAAGTCACTCACTGGGATAAAGCTAAACATATTTTCTTTCCACAGAATCTTGAGTTTTCAGAGCTCTTAATATGCTAATGTAAACTGTGACTCTCCAGGAGGATGGGATAGTATGCACTGATTCTTATTAGCCACCAAACTCTTCTTTCTTGAAGTATTTCAAAGAACTCTCAAATCTAGATGCCTGCTACTCCAGATGTGGTCCACAGACCACAAGTAGCAGCTGTACTGGGGAACTTATTAAAAATAAAGACTCAGAGATGGGCGCCTGGGTGGCTCAGTGGGTTAAGCCGCTGCCTTCGGCTCAGGTCATGATCTCAGGGTCCTGGGATCGAGTCCCGCATCGGGCTCTCTGCTCAGCAGGGAGCCTGCTTCCGTGTCTCTCTCTCTCTGCCTGCCTCTCCGACTACTTGTGATTTCTCTCTGTCAAATAAATAAATAAAATCTTTAAAAAAATAAATAAATAAATAAAGACTCAGAGAGTGCCTGGGTGGCTCAGTTTTTAAGCATCTGACTTTAGCTCAGGTCATGATCCCAGGGCTCTGGGCTTCAGCCCCATATCAGGCTCCCTGCTTAATGGGGAGCCTGCTTCTCCCTCTCCTGATCCCCCTGCTTGTGTTCCCTCTCTCTGTGTGTCTCTCTCTGTCAAATAAATGGAGAAAATCTTGAAAATAAAATAAAAATACTCAGGCCACACCCCAGACCTACTGAATCAGAATCTTCATTTTAATATAATCCCAGGTGTTTTAAATGCCCATTACATTTTTAAAACACTGCGACAGACCTAGTTTTGTAGATAATCCTTTAATTTAAGCTAAAGGAGCATCATAGATCCAGAAGCTCAAAGCAATCATAACATGAATTACTAGAAATATTGGTTACTAGGAAGTAAAATCCATTCCCATGGGTTAAAGTTGAGTAACTCAAGCTAATCATCTACATTTTTTACTTCTCTTTTTCTCATTACATTCTGATGTTTGACTGTATTTCTCTTTTGCTTTCATGGTCTTGGGAGAGCAGGAGAGAGAGAAGGCAATCAAACACTAAACTTACAAAAGATGTAGTAATTGACACAATGTTCTGAATATCTTCAAAGCCTTAAAAAAGAAATCATCATTTTGGAGCCAGAAATGTGAACTAGAAAAAAAAAAAAAAAGAAGCCTCTGTTTTCTTTCTGACTCTTAACAGAAACAGTAATCTTAATAATCCTCATCTTTTAATAAATCACAGTTTTCTCAAGGAGCATCCAAACCTTTGTTATTATTTTTGTTCTTTTGAGTGAATACAATGATATCCCAGGTAGCAGCCCTAGGACATATTCATTAGCACAAGCTTGTGTATTTAGGTAGGAATGACAGCTACATTTGACTGCTGTTTACTGTAAGAAGATATCTAAGAGTGTTGTATAAAACTTACAATACATGCTCTGCCTTCCAGACATTACATTAGTTCAAAACTGCCACAATCCGTGAGCAAATAGTTTTCTAAAGTTTGTAAGTGTTTATTAGGAATAACCACTGTGAAGTTGTTCTGTACTTCGCTATTGGCAGATACTGTTTGGAAACCAAATGAGATTCTTAAAAGGCTTCATACACATTTTCATTGCATATCACTAGTTCAAATAGCTAAGGAAATTTTCTCTTATTGCTCTTCTCAAACCTACCTTTTGTTTTTACTGTTATTAAGTTGCACCATATGATACCAAAAAATGTTCCTGATTTTCTTCTCCAGTTATAATTCTGAATCTATCATGCTCTCTGACACCTCAAAAAGAATAATGTGATTTTAAAAGGCATAATGGAGCACAAACGAAAATAACATTCACGTTGTCTCTCTCTGCAAAAATCTTTCCAGTTTCCAATTTGCTGATCCCTTTTGTAAAACAGTTCATCATATAAGATTAAAAAGTCCTAAGACTCCCAGTGGACCAGATCCTCATTCTCCTCAAAGAAAGCCGTCGAGAACATTCTTCATTAAAGAGATGTGTGGGCCATGGAGCAGAACAAGCATCTGGGCCACATATGTCGTGAACATGGATGATATGCATAATAAAAATATTTCTGCACTCACCATGTGGTAGCGACACTGAAAAGACCCTAACCGCCTCAATAATTCTTTTACACAGTCTGGTGCAATGCTAGCCTGCGGAGAGTTGACCATCACCGTGGTCTAGCGCAGACTACTAAAGCGGTGCTCCTTACAGACGTTCCCTGACGTTCAAGGCTTTCAGCAGCTACAAAACTCACCTGCTCGAGTATGCCAGCCTTGAGTTCCTATAAAACTGAAACCTCTGGGTGATGTTTGACCTTTCCAAAATAGTCACTCACTAGCTACCTCATTCAGGCCTCTTAAGTATAAGATCACAACACTGAATTAGATCTCAAGTTCTTAAATGGACCCATGCTGATTGAATTAGGATTGATACAGTCTTTTCACCCTATTTCTGCTCACCTTACATCTTTTTGGGTCTCCCTCAGATTCTGCTGTGGCCATTAAACCATTTTTCATTTCCCCTACCATATATTTCTTCCTCTTTTGAATCTCTGAAGTATGTTGTGGTTCCCATAGGGCACATATGATGCTGTTCAGCCTCGTGTGGGGCTTATGTTCGCATGGAGGTAATAATAGCACCTACTTCGTATGGTTGTTATGAAGGTTATATCAGTAAATACATGGGAAGCTCTTAGAACAGTGTCTCACACATAGTACACGCTGTAGAAGTGCTAGCTGCTAACATTATCATCACTTGCAATATTTAGAAGGCCTTTCACACTTCACATTTATAAAGGAATTTGTGTTTTCTTCTAGAACTTTCATGGTTTGGGGTTTTTTAACATTTAAAGATTTGATCCATCTGGTGTTTTAGTCTGATAAACAGGGTGAAGTATAGAACTCTTTATTTCTCCACATGGCTACTCTCATTTATTAAGTCTTACCTTAATTAGTGAATGTAATTAACAATTACATTTATTAAGTACTCCCATTGATTTGAGGTGCCACTTTTATCACACACTAAATTTTTGTAGGTATTTTGAGTCTCTTTTATATGGCAGAATGACACAACTCTTAAAGCTTTAAAGTTTGTTTCAGTATCTGATAGGGATAGCCTCCCACCGCACTGATCTCCTCTGGTGACCCTTGCTTCTTTGTTTTCCTAAATGAACTTTAGAATTAGTACATGTAATCTGGGGGAGTGGGAAACACCAACAAAAACCCGGGGATGCTGTTACCTCATCTATCTGTTCTTGAACTTTCCCAAGCACATACTTTGTCTTTACATTTGTTCCAAGTGTACTTTTCTGTGTATCGGGAGTATCTGTTCATATGGGTCTCTCACATTTTCTTGTTGAGTTTATTTCTAAATATTTTACCTTTTTTGCTACTATTTTAATAAGTCTCTTCTTCAATTATATCTTCTGTTTGTATACATGAATATTGCATTTCTTTTTTAGCATAGTATGTTAACATCAGCTATCTTCCTAAACTATCCTACTGTATATTGTAGTTTTTTAGCTGAATTTCTTCGGTTTTCTAGACATATAATCACATCATCTGCAAATAGTATAGTTCTGCATTCTCCTTTACAATTTTTATACCTACCTCTTATACAATCTTATATCTTTCTCTTATACAATTCAATTATGTAATTTCTTATGTAACACATAACTATTGTAATCTTATATAACCACTTTCTTTTATATAATTGGGTTGTATAATGTCCTGAGCCATTGAATATGATGGTGGGAATCTTTGTCTTGGCATCTGACTTTAGGAAATATCTCCAGATCTCCCAATTAAGTTACACGTTGGCTTTCACGCTGAGATATATCTATTTTATTAAGTTAATGAAGTGTCTCTTGATTCCTTTTGTATTACATATTTTTAAAAGAATAGGTGTTTAATTTTGTCAACTGACTTTTCAGAGTCTGTGGAGAAGATCATTATTTTTCTCAGATTTATAATATGATGAAAAATACTAACCTCATCCTAATATTGAACCATTCTTGTATTTCTGGCATAAATCTTCTGTAAACATACATGATTCTTTAACAGTGGGATTCTGTTTGCTAATATTTTATTTTTTTTTGCACTAGTACTTGTAAGTAAGCTCTTTCTGTAGGTTTTTTTTTACACAATCTTTTCCTAGATGCATTATTTCATAAAGAGATAGCAAAACAATAATGATACTATAATTCTGCCACTTATTTATAGAAGCAATATGGGATGCTTCCATAAGGCGAAACATTTTTTCATCAACTGTTTGGTTATACTGAGGTCTAGCTTGTACTGAAAAGGCAGGTTAAATATTCCATGTACTATTTTTTTTTAAATAAAGAGTTGCTTTCCCAGCATTCTTCAAAGAAAATCAGTGAGGTTTTGTGGATTTCCTTCAGTATTTCTATGAACTCATGGATTTTTTACTTGATGTGTTTTAGTCTTTTTTTTTTTTTTTTTTTTTTTTTTAGATTTTACTTATTTGACATAGAGAGAGGGCTCAGCAGGGGGAATGACAGGAAGGGGGAGAGGGAGCCCAATGTGGGACTTAATCCCAGGACCCCAGGATTATGACTGAGCCAAAGGCAGACACTTAACTTTCTGAGCCACCCAGGCATCCCCACCATTATTATTGTCCCATTTTTGGCCAGTGAAAGTCGCTTAGCTTGGCATCAGATTCTTTGATGGTATTCCTCATTTTTTGTGGATCAAGGTTTCCAGATTCATCTTGCATAACTTACTTTCTCCTCTGGCCAGAACAGTCAGATCTTTATATTCACCCCCGCTCAGCCATTAGATTTTGTCCCACGAGGAAATGCATGACCTTGACCTTGGCAAGGCAACTCAGCTGAGGCTGAACCAGTAGAACCAGCGGTTGGAGACTCTATATTGACTGCACTCAGTAGAGCTGGGTCTTCAGTCCTTCCTGGAAGGAGAGCTGAGTAAAGTATCCCTGTATTCACCGTGCATGTAAATGTTTAGACACGTGAGTGGGGTCCCCAGGAAAACCACTGTAATATTTAGCCAACATTTATTATTTGTTATAGCAGTATTGAAAGGGTAAGCAGTGGGGCGCCTGGGTGGCTCAGTGGGTTAAAGCCGCTGCCTTCGGCTCAGGTCATGATCTCAGGGTCCTGGGATCGAGTCCCACATCGGGCTCTCTGCTCAGCAGGGGGCCTGCTTCCCTTCCTCTCTCTGTGATCTCTTCCCTTCCTCTCTCCTACTGTGATCTCTCTCTGTCAAATAAATAAATAAAATCTTTAAAAAAAAAAAAGAAAGGGTAAGCAGAAGAGCCCACAAAGGGAATGGGGAAAAAAGACCAAACATGTTGAAAGAAAACCAGGAAACCATAGTATTACCCAAATCTATTTCTTCAAATTTTCCTCACCACTGTGTCTCCTTTGCACCTACTACAGTGCCTGGCCCATAGAAAGAATTGAATAATGATTTAGTAAATAAATGAATGGTCAACCATGAATTCCACAAAAGAGGGAGCTTAATCATGGAAAAATGTTCATTTGTTCTGTTGAAGCAGAGGTGATGGTAATCATGGTGCAAGAAGGGCAGAAGTTACAGTGGGTTGAGAAGTACAAGGTGGTCAGGTGGTGAAGAAAGCCCAGGCACTGGTTTGCCCTGGAAGTAGCTTGGCTAAAGATGAGAGGCTTCACTGCATTTAGAAAGGAGGGGAAGGGGGGCAAGGAAATTTTCTTAGTTTAGGGTTTTTGTTTGTTTCATTCATTTTTGTTTGTTTGGCTCTGCTTCTTGAATTGGAAGAGACCTAAGAATATTCACAGGCTAATGGAAAAAAGCAAGTGGAGGGGGTAAGGGCAGTGTTCCATAGTGAAGAGAAAGGGTAAGATTTTAAATTGTTATTTTATTTTATTATTTTTTAAAGTAAGCCATATGTGAAATGTGAGGCCTGAACTCACAACCCCAAAATCAAGAGTCACATACTCTACCAACTGATTCAGCCAGGCACTCTGAAACAGCAAGATTTTTGAAGCAGGACTCCTGAGGAGGCAAAGGCAGTTAAGAGCACTAGCACAGGCTGAGAGATCAACCTGAGCAGAAGGAGGGCCAAAGTTTCTATTGAGATAGGAGGAAAAAGAAAGCAACGTGGCAAATATTTACCTAGTTCTTCCATAAAGTATAAGAATGATAAATCTAGAGCTAGGTGTCATAGGTAATATTAGTAGTCTTCAATGTATACTAATACTAGCTCTCCTTTTTTGGTAATGTGTATAGGGAATTTTTTTCTAATAGTTTATTACATTAGTATATATTAATATTTTATTGAGACAGATTAGAACTAAACCAAAACCCCTTCTCTAAAACTGTCATAGTAGATCAGAGAGACAGCCCTACCAGGACTCGGAAGACCCAGGTTCTGGTCTCAGCAAGACAATATATGGCTCTGGGTCCACAGAAATAATTAGCCCTTATGAACTGGACACCTTTATAAGATATTTAAGAGATATAAAAAGAACATAGGTTGATTAGCTATTAAATGGGAAGTGAGAGGAAAAATTAAGAATGACTCCAAGTTTCTAATTTTATTTTATTTTTCATTTGTGAGAGAGACAGAGAGAGAGTACTACGGAGGAGCAGAGAGAGAGGGAGAGAGAGATTCCTTAAGCAGATTCCACGCTCAGAGCATGGAACCCAATGCAGGGCTCGATTTCACATCTCTGAGATCATGACCTGAGCCCAAATCAAGACTCAGATGCTGCTTAACTGACTGAGCCACCCAAGGACCCCAGCCAACTTTCTAATTTTAATTAACTGGATGGATGGTAGAAATACTAGAGAGAAAATAACTATGAATTATTAGATATATTGAGATAATTTATATATTCAATCTACCTGTGAATTAAACACATTATATATAAGACATTAATATTAGGAAACTGATAATGAAAATATGGAATGTATAGATTAAATGATAATTAGCTATAATGGGAAGCCAAACTACAGTACAGTTTAATAGCAAGTAAGGTAAGTAGTAGAAAAATAAAATAATCTTACAGTGAAGTTAAGAGAAATGGCAGGAGTAGATATAGAGGATTCTTAAAGATTTAAATTTTCCTATATTCTTATTTATCCCAAGGTGCCACTGGTCTTGTTATTTAACTCACCCATTATTTCTTCTGAAACAATTGCATTACAGTAAGAGTAGATAAATATAACTCTGAAGCACTATAGATCACTGAAACATTGTTTGTTTTAAAAAAAAAAAAAAAAAGAAGAAGAAGTATCAAATCAAGTTAGTTTCTAGCTTGCTGTTCTCCTGGGCACTGGTTCATCATTCGGAGCTGTCAAAGGGTCTTGTCACTCACAAGCTCCTATGACACACGGGACTAATTGTTTGCAGCCCAAGGCATTGCATGGCCCACTTGTTAAGGCATCAAGACAAGCATCTTCTGAATTATCTGATCACTCTAATTCTCCCTATTAATGGCACAATAATGGTGTTTTGAATTTTTTTGTTTTATGCAAATAATTCTCACTTACCTGCTGGGTTCTAATCAAGTACTCACTTTACCAACAGATGATTCAAACTATTTTTAGACCATCTGTCTTAGTGATTTTCCGATGCATTTTTAAGCTATTCACATTTTTTATAACATTCAATAAAAAGCATAAAAAGCATCTTGACCTTTGATCCAGACATCTCAAAACTCCATAAACTTGAAGTCTTTCCCAAATTTCCCCACCTGTAGTGACCTGGGCACCTTCAAAACCCCTGAGAACTCTTCTGAATGGCTCCTTTATCACAGGTTCTGCTGCCTGGAATGATCTTCAGTTTTCCATTGTTTACCTTGTCTTTCTAACTAGCCTGAAGATCTGTAAGGGCACAAACTGTCTTATACGTTTTTAAATTTTTTTTTTATTTTTAACATTCCTGGTGCATAGTACAATACTCTGCATATTTTTTCAAATGTGATCAAATACTTCCTGATACTATAACAAGGTGGGATGGCATTAGGGTTAAGAGAAGAGCCTCTGGAAGTATGCCGCTTAGCTTGAAATGCCAGGTGTCCTCTGTAGGAGCCCTGTGACTTTGGACAAGTTCTCTAATCAGCCTACTCCTTGGTTTTCTCAACTGTTAAATAGGGATAATGTTGTACCCATTCAATAAATTGTTAGAGGAAGAGAGAAACAGGTTAATATATGGCAATAATTTAGATCAAATGCTTGCCATACAGAAAGTACCATGTAAATGTTTGCTTGACAATGAAAATGACCTTTCTTCAGCCCTTTTGAGCTTAATTTATTCAATAATGCAACATTGTTGTACAGAGATCACAAGTAGGCAGAAAGGCAGACAGAGAGAGAGAGAGAGAGAGAACATTGTTGTACATAATATATATTAACCAGTGTTTCCTCCAGAAAAAAAAAAAAAATCAGGATCATCTTCTCCACTTTTATTTTTCAAGAGTTAGCTACAACTGACCCCAAGACATCTATGAACAGACTAACATTAATGATAGATTGGCAGGATAGTCTGATCAGTTACTTGGTGACCTGTTGGAATGTAAAGTAATAGTGGACATTTGCCAAATGAATACCTTTTTTTTTTTTTTATTAACATGTAATGTATTATTAGCCCCAGGGGTACAGGTCTGTGAATTACCAGGTTTGCACACTTCACAACACTCACCATAGCCCATACCCTCCCCAATGTCCACAGTTTGTTTTGTGAGATTAAGAGTCTCTTACGGTTTGTCTCCCTCCCGATCCCATCTTGTTTCATTTATTCTTTTCCTATCCCCCCAAACCCCCGCATTGCATCTCAACTTACTCATATCAGGGAGATCATATGATAACTGTCTTTCTCTGATTGACTTATTTCGCTAAGCATAATACCCTCTAATTCCATCCACATCGAACCAAATAGCAAGATTTCATATCTTTTGATGGCTGCATAGTATTCCAGTGTGTGTGTGTGTGTGTGTGTGTATCTCACATCTTCTTTATCCATTCATCTGTTGATGGATAACTAGGTTCTTTCCATAGTTTGGCTATTGTGGACATTGCTGCTATAAACATTTGGGTGCACATGCCCCTTTGGACCACTACGTTTGTATCTTTAGGGTAAATACCCAGTAGTGTGATTGCTGGGTCATAGGGTAGCTCTATTTTCAACTTTTTGAGGAACCTCCATGCTATTTTCCAGAGTGGTTGCACCAGCTTGCATTCCCACCAACAGTGTAGGAGGGTTCCCCTTTTCCCACATCCTCGCCAGCATCTGTCTTTTCCTGACTTGTTGTTAATTTTAGCCATTCTGACTGGTGTGAGGTGGTATCTCATTGTGGTTTTGATTTGTATTTCCCTGATGATGAGTGATGTGGAGCACTTGTTGGCCATCTGGATGTCTTCTTTGCAGAAATGTATGTTCATGTCCTCTGCCCATTTCTTGATTGGATTATTTGTTCTTTGGGTGTTGAGTTTGATAAGTTCTTTACAGATTTTGGATGCTAGCCTTTATCTGATATGTCGTTTGCAAATATCTTCTCCCATTCTGTCAGTTGTCTTTTGGTTTTGTTAACTGTTTCCTTTGCTGTGCAAAAGCTTTTGATCATGATGAAGTCCCAATAGTTCATTTTTTCCCTTGCTTCCCTTGCCTTTGGCAATGTTCCTAGGAAGAAGTTGCTGTGTCTGAGGTCGAAGAGATTGCTGCCTGTGTTCTCCTCAAGGATTTTGATGGATTCCTTTCTCACACTGAGGTCCTTCATCCATTTTGAGTCTATTTTTGTATGTGGTGTAAGAAAATGGTCCAATTTCATTTTTCTGCATGTGGCTGTCCAAATTTTCCCAAGACCATTTGTTGAAGAGGCTGTCTTTATTCCACTGGACATTTGTTCCTGCTTTGTTGAAGATTAGTTGACCATAGAGTTGAGGGTCTATTTCTGGGCTCTCTATTCTGTTCCATTGATCTATGTGTCTGTTTTTGTGCCAGTACCATATTGTCTTGATGATGACAGCTTTGTAATAGAGCTTGAAGTCTGGAATTATGATGCCACCAACTTTGGCTTTCTTTTTCAACATTCCCCTGGCTATTCAAGGTCTTTTCTGGTTCCATATAAATTTTAGGATTATTTGTTCCATTTCTTTGAAAAAAATGGATGGGATTTTGATAGGGATTGAATTAAATTTGTAGATTACTTTAGGTAGCATAGACCTTTTCACAATATTTGTTCTTCGAATCCATGAGCATGGAACATTTTTCCATTTCTTTGTGTCTTCCTCAATTTCTTTCATGAGTACTTTATAGTTTTCTGAATACAGATTCTTTGCCTCATTGGTTTATTCCTAGGTATCTTATGGTTTTGGGTGAAATTGTAAATGGGATTGACTCCTTAATTTCTCTTTCTTCTCTCTTGTTCTTGGTGTATAGAAATGCAACCGATTTCTGTGCATTGATTTTATATCCTGAGCCTTTACTGAAATCCTTGTACAAGTTCTAGCAGATTTGGAGTGGAGTCTTTTAGGTTTTCCACATAAGGTATCATATCATCTCCAAAGAGTGATAGTTTGACTTCTTCTTTGCTGATTTGGATGCCTTTAATTTCTTTTTGTTGTCTGATTGCTGAGGCTAGGACTTCTAGTACTATATTAAATAGCAGTGGTGATAATGGACATCCCTGCCGTGTTCCTGACCGTAATGGAAAAGCTCTGTTTTTCTCCATTGAGAATAATATTTGTGGTGGGTTTTCATAGATGGCTTTGATGATATTGAGGTATGTACCCTCTATCCCTACACTTTGCAAAGTTTTGATCAGGAAAGGATGCTGTACTTTATCAAATGCTTTTTCAGCGTCTATTGAGAGTATCATATGATTCTTGTTCTTTCTTTTATTAATGTATTATATCACAGTGATTGATTTGTGGGTGTTGAACCAACCTTGCAGCCCTGGAATAAATCCCACTTGGTTCTGGTGAGTAATCCTTTTAATATACTGTTGGATCCTATTAGCTACTATTTTGGTGAGAATTTTTGCATCTGTGTTCATCAAGGGTATTGGTCTGTATTCTCTTTTTTGATGGGATCCTTGGTTTTGGGATCAAGGTAATGCTGGCCTCATAAAATGAGTTTGGAAGTTTTCCTTCCATTTCTATTTTTTGGAACAGTTTCAGGAGAATGGGAATTAATTCTTCTTTAAATGTTTGGTAGAATTCTGCTGGGAAGCCGTCTGGTCCTGGGCTCTTGTTTTTTGGGAGATTTTTGATGACTGCTTCAATCTCCTTATGGTTATGGGTCTGTTCAGGTTTTTTATTTCTTCCTGGTTCAGTTGTGGTATTTTGTATGTGTCTAGGAATGCATCCATTTCTTCCAGATTATCAAATTTGCTGGTGTATAGTTGCTCATAATATGTTTTTATAATTGTTTGTATTTCTTTGGTGTTGGTTGTGATTTCTCCTCTTTCATTCATGATTTTATTTATTTGAGTCCTTTCTCTTTTCTTTTTCATAAGTCTGGCCAGGAGTTTATCAATCTTATTAATTCTTTCAAAGAGCCATTTCCTAGTTTTGTTGATTTGTTCTTTTTTGTTTTGTTTTGTTTTGTTTTGTTTCTATTTCATTGATTTCTGCTCTGATCTTTATGATTTCTCTTCTCCTGCTAGGTTTAGGCTTTCTTTCTTGTTCTTTCTCCAGCTCCTGTAAGTGTAGGGTTAGGTTTTATATTTGAGACCTTTCTTGTTTCTTGAGAAAGGTTTGTATCACTATATATTTTCCTCTCAGGACTGCCTTTGCTCTTTCCCACAGATTTTGAACAGTTGTGTTATCATTATCATTCATTTCCATGAAATTTTTCAAGTCTTCTTTAATTTCCTGGTAAACCCATTCATTCTTTAGAAGGATGCTGTTTAGTCTCCATGTATTTGGGTTCTTTCCAAATTTCCTCTTGTGATTGAGTTCTAGCTTCAGAGCACTGTGGTCTGAAAATATGCAGGGAATGATCCCAATCGTTTGATACCTGTTGAGACCTGATTTATGACCCAGGATGTGATCTATTCTGGAAAATGTTCCATGTGCACTAGAGAAAAATGTGTATTCTGTCGCTTTGGGATGGAGTGTTCTGAATATATCTGTGATGTCCATCTGGTCCAATGTTCATTTAAGGCCTTTATTTCCTTGTTTATCTTTTGCTTGGATGATCTGTCCATTTCAGTGAGGGGACTGTTAAAGTCCCCTACTATTATTGTATTATTTTCGATGTGTTTCTTTGATTTTGTTATTAATTGGTTTATATAGTTGGCTGCTTCTATATTAGTGGCATAGATATTTAATATTATTAGATCTTCTTCTGGACAGACCATTTGAGTATGATATAGTGTCCTTCCTCATTTCTTATTATAGTCTTTGGCTTAAAATCTAATTGATCTGACATAAGGAGTGCCACCCCAGCTTTCTTTTGATGTCCACTAGCATGGTAAATTGTTTTCCACCCTCACTTTAAATCTGGAGGTGTCTTCAGGTCTAAAATGAGTTTTTTGTAAGCAGCATATTGATGGGTTTTGTTTTTTTATCCATTCTGAGACCCTATAATGTCTTTTGATTGGGGCATGTAGCCCATTTACATGCTGGGTAACTCTTAAGAGATATGAATTTAGTGCCATTGTATTGCCTGTAAGGTGACTATTATCTATATTGTCTCTGTTCTTTTCTGATCTACTACTTTTAGGCTCTCTCTTTGCTTAGAGGACCCCTTTCAATATTTCCTGTAGAGCTGGTTTGGTGTTTGCAAATTCTTTCAATTTTGTTTGTCCTGGAAGCTTTTAATCTCTCCTTCTATTTTCAATGATAGCCTAGCTGGATATAGTATTCTTGGCTGCATGTTTTTCTTGTTTAGTGCTCTGAATATATCATACCAGTTCTTTCTGGCCTGCCAGGTCTCTGTGGAGAAGTCTGCTGCCAATCTAATATTTTTATACTTTTACCATTGTATGTTACAGACTTCTTGTCCTGGGCTTGTCCTGAGCTGCTTTCAGGATTTTCTCTTTGTCACTTAGGCTTGTAAATTTTACTATTCTTATTGATTTTGAGAGGGGTTCTCTGTGCCTTCTGGATTTTGATGCTTGTTCCCTTTGCCATATTAGGGAAATTCTTTACAATAATTCTCTCCAATATACCTTCTGCTCCCCTCTCTCTTTCTTCTTCTTCTGGAATCCCAGTTTTTCTAATGTTGTTTTGTCTTATGGTATCACTTATCTCTCAAATTCTCCCCTCATAGTCCAGTAGTTGTTTGTCTCTCTTTTGCTCAGCTTCTTTATTTTCTGTCATTTGGTCTTCTATATCACTAATTCTTTATTTTCTGTCATTTGGTCTTCTATATCACTAATTCTCTCTTCTGCCTCATTCATCCTAGCAGTAAGAGCTTCCATTTTTTATTGCACCTTATTCATAGCTTTTTTTTATTTATTTCAACTTGGTTAGATTTTAATTCTTTTATTTCTCCAGAAAGGGCTTTTATATCTCCAGACAGGGTTTCTCTAATATCTCCCATGCCTTTTTCGAGCCCGGCTAGCACCTTGAGAATCATCATTCTGAACTCTAGATCTGACATATTACCAATGTCCATATTGATTAGGTCCCAGGCCTTCGGTACTGCCTCTTGTTCTTTTTTTGTGGTGAGTTTTTCCACCTTGTCATTTTATCCAGATAAGAACATATGAAGGAGCGAATAAAATACTAAAAGGATGGCAGAGACCCCAGGAAAATGTGCTTTAACCAAGTCAGAAGAGACTCCAAATCGTGGGGGGGAAGAAACGGGGTAAAAAGAAGTTCAGAAAAAAAAAATTTTTTAAGAACAAATATAAAAAAGAATATGTATTCTTTTTTATATTTTTATATTTTTTATATTATATATATATATATATAATATATATATATATATTAGACTGGTGAATAGAACAGGGTCACCCACTTAGTTTTGGGAGTATTTTGGTCTCTTAGAAGAAACTATCTCCCAAAATTTTAAAGAATGAAAAACATATAAGGGTAAACATGATGAAGGGATGGAATATGACTATAAAGATGAAAAAAAAATTTTTTTTTTTAATTTCTAAAAAAGGAGTTGATAAGTTGGTTGGGAGAATAAAGAAAAAGAAAGTAGAATTTTCTCAGGCTGGAGGCTAGAAAAAAGCCCTGTGCTAGATTTAAGGTATATTTTGACCTATTAGAAGAAGTTGTATCCCAAATTTTTTTTTAGAAGAAAAAACACTATGTGTATACAAAAAATAAAGTTAGATACAATGAAGGATAAAATATGACTATAATAATGAAGGTTCAAAAAGGGTTTTTTTGGAAAGGTATTGTTAAGATAAACTTTCAGAAAGTGGTTGATTTTCTGTTTCTATAATTGCTGCTCTTCTCTTCAATCTCTTGTTGGATTTGTAGGTGCTCAGAATGGTTTGATAAGTTATCTAGCTGATCTCCTGCTACCTGATGTTGTCTCAGCCTGCTACTTCTCTGCCATCTTGATTCCTCCTCCCCTCCCCCTGCCTTTTTTTAAATTTAGAGTAGGCTCCACACCAGCGTGGAACCTAGTGTGGGGCTTAACTCACAACCCTGAGATCAAGACTTAGCTGAGGTCAAGAGTCAGACACTTAACCGACTGAGCCACCCAGGGACCCCAGATGAATACCGTTTTAAACAAAGGAACCTAACCAATATAGAGCCTTAATATACAATTAAAATACAGACCAAAGCAGTGTAAAACACTGTGATAAAAAATACTGTAAAGTCTTTCAAGCCCACCTTTAGCAGCACTGTTAGTAGTACTTCTGGAATATGGCAGATCAAAATTATTATTGTAGGAAAGAGAGGAAAAGGGTCAGGAAGAAAAGTGAAAGAAGATACAGAGGGCAAAAAATGGTCCCAAATACTGTAAAAGATCACACTGAAATAATGTAGCGATAAAAACAAAGTATTAGTTTTCATCTCTTACTCCCCATAATATCCAAAAGAAAAGATAATGTTTAGAGATATGAATATGAGAGTATTCAAGAAGAAAATAAGGAAAAATTCTAAATGAGAAAAGAAAATATTGAAATAGACATGAGGCACTAATATCATTTAAGCAAATAGATAGCCTTGACAGTCTTAAGTTTTGATACCACATTTTCTGAAACATTGTGGTCAAATATATTTTTAAGAACCAGAAACGGAAGATTATTGCAGTGGGAACTTTTAAAATGATTCCTCATGAACTTCCTTTGTTTTGTCTATCACAAAAGTGATATAGATTCAGTGAATAAAACTTGAAATAAGTGCTCAGTCACATATGTACACATGTATATACATGCATGCTCACACACACATACAAAAAAACTATAAGCCCTTTACATTTAACCCTTATATACATTATGGTGTTTGCCTTTCAGTGTTTGGTGTTTTATTTGTTTATTTTTATTTAGGCATGCATCAGTGAAATATTACACAAATACTATTGCAAAGTGGGTTTAAATGTTTCATTATCCTATTTATTTTTAAATCGTTCCTTATTATAGAAATGAAACTATTTAGAGGCACCTTGGTGACTCAGTCAGCTAAGCATCTGACTCTTGGTTCAGGTCCTGAGCTCAGGGTCAGGAGATGGAGCCCTGCAGTTGGGTTCTGCACTCAGTAGGCAGTCTGCTTCTCTCCTTCTCCCTCTGCCCCTCCTCCCACTCACACCTGCTCTCTCACACTCTCTAAAATAAATAAATAAATAAATCTTTAAAAAAAAAAAAAGAAACTGTAGTAGATGTATTTTTGTGCCTCAAGATAGATAAATGGATGTTCAGATAGA
Source organism: Mustela nigripes (assembly GCF_022355385.1). Lineage (NCBI taxonomy): Eukaryota > Metazoa > Chordata > Mammalia > Carnivora > Mustelidae > Mustela > Mustela nigripes. The sequence goes on along the minus strand of NC_081569.1, from coordinate 54,404,880 downwards.
AATACCTCCAGCCACCTTTTTCATGGTGCATAAATAAAATTGTTCTTTGATTGCTGGCTAAGGTCACTACTTCAGAACTTGGAGCTATTTTCATCTCTGTGTGTTCCGGTGAAGTCAATCATTGTGCATTAAGTATTCAGGACTATACTGCAGCAAAGGGAGAAATGGCAGAAGAATTTTGACAAACTGAAGGGATCTGCCACATGCAGACAGGAACAGAGAATGTGTATTTCTGAGCAAGTGCCTTCTGAGCAAGAGCTCCCAAAAAGTGTGTTCACCTTCTCACTCCTCTAATGGATAGTCACTGCCAGTTGCTGGTTTTCCTCATTCCAGGCCAGTGTGATTTACATACAGAAGACCTTCAGCTAAAGGATACTAGGAAAACAAAACAAACAAACAAACAAACAAACAAACAAAAGAAAAACAGAACTCACTGTGAGTGCCAAACGTATAAAACATAGCACCCCCCTTGCTATGAAATCTAAAATCTGTCACCATGAAATGCATGTGTGTACACAAAAGGCCAAAAGAAAATTTACCAAAAAAAAAAAAATGTTAAAAGAGGTTATCTCTACATAAAGATAGATTTAGAGGTGATTTGGGTTTTCTTCTTTATAAATTTCTGATATTGCAGAAAGAGAATATTATAAGACGACAGAATAATAATTATTTTAATAGCCTAGGAAAGAAAGGAGATTAAGGTAAAATTAGTCACAAGGTTAGTGTTACTATAATTAGAGCTCAACAGAAACCTTTGTCTCACAGTCCTTAAAATTCAAAGGTCTTACCAAGAAAAGAAAAAAGGACAAACTCAAAATTCATTAAAAATAATTCATTGTAGGGGCGCCTGGATGGCTCAGTCAGTTAAGTGTCTGCCTTTGGCCCAGATCATGATCTCAGGGTCCTGGAATCCAGCCACACAGCGGGTTCACTGCTGAGCCGGGAATCAGCCTCCTCCTCTCACTCTCCCTCTGTGCTCTCATACTCTCTCAAATAAAAAACTCTTTAAAAAAAATTCATTATAGAAAAAGCTTTTCAGTGTTTTTGTTTTATTTATGTTAACATTTTTCAGGTTCTAACTAGGCCAATAACTCAATTCCTAAAGTTCTTGGTTTATCAGTATGCTTCAGTTAGCCCAGATTAACAATTGTGAAAGATTCCTATTTATTGGCACTAGTTTGAAAATAACTGAGTTGGGTTTTGAGAGAAAGGAGACAGAGAAGAAAAGTTTAATTCCCAGGATTGATGAAAAAGATATCTAGCCAAAGATAGCTTTCTGATAAAATACATTTAGGAAGTGATAGAATGTAAGGGTTTTTTGAGAAATGACCCCTAAAATAAGAAAATAATTAAATTAATATTTAACTATTAAAATTTTAAAACTAAATTCAGGAACCCAAAGACAACTTCTATCCTGAAAAAATCATTAGGAAATTAATAGCTTGATAAAATTATCATTAATAAAATAGATTCAATTCTTTCTGAATTGTTTTTATTTTGTTAAATAGAATCATATATGCTATTTACCATAATTTCCAACTACATTAAGTATTAGAGTCATCTGTGTTTGGGGCTTTTCTTCTTTATGCTGGTTTTTTTTTTTTTTAATTGTAACTCTTTGTTTAGTTTTTTGTTCCATTTATACCAAATTTAAGTTCGATTATTTCTTCAGTGGTTCTCACAATGAGCCTTCTTCAGGGAAGAATGAGGGTGAGACCTAATCACAGTCTCCTTGCATTGCCGTGATGAGATTTATATTTAGACCAGGTATATTTTCAGTCTTGTTTCCTTTAAAGTTGAATGTGGATAGGTCTAGCAGGCCATGAATCAACTCTGGGAGTCTTCCTTTTGACTTTTCATTTACATCCCCTGTTTTGCCTGTGAAATGTCCTGGTAAGAAACACAGCCCAAGCCTCATACCAACAAAGGGAGGATAGTGAGGAGAGAAGACCCATTTTGGAGGTCTTATGCCGGGGACAGGTGAGGGCCCTATTCTGCTGTTTGTGTTGCCTTAATCTCAGCAATTAGAATTTCCTCCACTTTTTGAGGGATTTTTAGAGTATAAATTATGGCCTAGATTAAACGGTTACCCTTCTAATTCTTATAAGGACCACATCTTCTTTGAGAAAAGAAGGAAAACTGAATGATGCTAGAGTTGCTATGAAATGCTGACTAGAAAAGTCTGTCCTGAGGTCTCTGAAATATTTGCTTCACGAATTTACCCAACATTGCCTTCGTGTGTCCTTGGTCCTCTTTGCATTTTTGCCGGGAGTCTAATTCCCACATCAATAAGAGATTGCCAGCCTGGGGTCTCATGTTAAAGACAAGTTGTGTACACACGCGCCCCACAGCCCAAAGCAGGACCCTTCCGTCTGGGCCTCCCCTGAGGAGGGCTGGCCAGCTGGACCGTGGACACATCCCCCAACACTGTACTACATCATCTGACCCGGCTTCCCTCCTTGCTTCAGATTTCAGGCATCTCTGCCTGGGCCCCAGTCTGTTTAAACTCACACTAGCACTTCAACAAAACCGTCATATCTGTGTAACACTTTTCAAATGTAAAGTTTTCAAGGTTTTTTTTTTTTTTTTTTTTTTTTTTTTTAGAGGAGTACATATATTGAAATAGCCATATAGCTTTGCCCAGTAATAAATAACTCTTTGGAAAAAAAGAAGTGCTTAAGATGGATATTCTGCAAAACTCCAGAATTATTTTGAAATCACATTTTTATCTACCATTTTTAGAGCCCATTTGATTTATCCCAGCTTGGCATATTAGAATAGACATGGGGATACAAACAGCCTGATAGTTAAAATTTTGTCTGCATATGAATCTCCTCTGGCTTCCTCCTCTGCCAGGAAAATTTTTCCTGTTGTCAGTCAACTGATCCTAATATCTTCTTGGAACAGAGCAAACATTTTAAAGTGCAAAGCAAAAGTCCTCCCCCAGCCCTGGAGAGAAAACTTTTTTTTTTCCTTGAGCTGTTGCTGTCTTTAAGAGGAATGACTTTAGCTGGTTCAGTCAGATGATAGCAGACACGCTCAGCTCCATATAAAGGAAAATATTTGAACACCAGTACCATTGATTTCCAGGAAGGTTTATTTGGATAACATTTGTTTAAGAAGATAATCTGAGTCATAAATTGCATAGTGAGTAAATCCCTCTTAAGCAACAGCAGAAGCATAGTTTTGTTATTTTGAACTTTATATCTTTACTCTGAAAAAGTCCTACGTTATTATGCATTTTGAAATATTTTATGAACTTCAGAACTCAGGCCTCTCAATCATAGACTACATTGCTTTAATTAATTGATTACTTCCAATTCTTTTTAGAATTCTGGTCAAAATTAGTAACTCTGAACCTAAAGAAGAAAATGAAGACACAACTGTATCTTAAACCTTAGTAGAGGGTTTTGTTTTAAGGTAGACAAAGCAAGTCTTCTGCACAGCCTTATGGTTAATGATCTAGAGTCTCTAATCAACTAGTATCCCTACATACATTATTTTAACTGTTGGCTAAACATAAATTGGTAGAAAATAGTCACAAGCAAGAATAGAAAGCAGTAGCAATGGTCAATGAAAAGAGATTTAAGCCAAAATAGCAAATAAACCCAAAAACTATGACAGAATGTCGATAGAACTCTTCATTGATATTGTATTTTAGAAAAATGAAGTGTGTGTTAGGGATGATTCATGGTCTAGATAGGAAAGTGGTTGGAGGCTGGTTTAGGGTGGGGAAAGAAACACAGGAAACAGCAATACTGGATAGAAAGAATAGGTTCTTGTGAGCTTTTCAAATGTTCATGATCAATTTGGGCTTAAAAGGAATAAAATATTTTGGCTCAATTTAAATAAAGCAAGTGATAGGGGCCCAAAATGAGACTATAGAATTACTTCAGAATTAATCAAGTATTATTTGAAGGATGTTTGGGCAATAATAGTTATATTATGAAGTGTTCTCCTGAGGAACAAACCCAATAGGAGATACAGCTATCATCTCTCTCTCTCTCTATCTCTCTATCTATCCATCTACCTATCTACCTATCTATCAAGAGATTTTAAGAAACTGGCTTATACAATTGTAGAGGTTAGAAAGTCTGAAATCCATAGGGGAGGCGAACAGGCTGGACATTCAGGGAAGAGTTGAAGTTGCAGTCTTATGGGTCCAAAATCTGTAATGTACGCCAACAGCTGGGAAGCTCAGGCAATGTTTCCATGTTGCAATATTGAGGACAAATTGCTTTTTCTTCAGGAAACTTCATAGAGCCTTTAACTGATTCAGTGAGGCCCACCCACATTATGAAGGGCAATCTCCTTCATTTAAAGTCTACTGATTATAAATGTTAACCATACCTAAAAACTACTTTTGTAACAACATCTAGACTGGTGTTTAAGTAACTGGGCACGATAGCCCAGCCAAGTTTACGCATCACAATAGTTTTAGCAACTACCCTTAACTTTGTAAATTTTAGTTTCTTATTGTGTTTAAGAAGAATGAGATGACGTGTTAAATACTAAGTAGAATGTTAAATAGTATTGGATTTTTGTGTGCCTCTTGGGGTGTGTGTGTGTATGTGTGTGTGTGTGTGTGTAAGTTTGTGTAATAATAATAAGTTAATAATAAGTTAATATAGCTATTATTGCCTGAACATCCTTCAAATAATACTTGATTAATTCTGAAATAACTCTATTTTGCAATGCACAGTATTACTGGTGTGTGTTTCTAACTTACTCTGGTAAAATAAGTATATGCTGCCAGAGCATTTCTTCTGCTTCCTTCCAAAGGAATATAATCTGTATGTCTCAAACACAACAGATGGATATACCTCCAATGATAACATTTAAACAACTCCACTCCAGATTCCGAATAATATGGCTAATATCTTCGAAGGGAGAGGAATTAAACATAAAAGAAAAAATGATCCATTAGGCTATATGACTTCGGTAACCTAGGCATTGATCTTTTGTCCTTTGTTTTAATACCAGCAAGATAAAAATAATATATTGGAAATTTCATTCATGCCATTGGCATCGATTTTCAAAAGTGACTGCTTATAAACTTTAAATGCTTTGTTTTTGTTTCTTTTTTTCTTTTTTATTTTTCTCATGTTTATGTTTGAAGAGTGAGTCATTCAGTTGGGTGAGTGGTTGATTTTTGAATTCTAATACCTTATTTATCAAGACTCAGAAAAAAAAAGCAGCTACAAATATAAATGGGAATTTAGAGAATGATTTTGAAGAAATTGATCATAGATTTTAGTTGATTTTATTGAAAGTCCCATATCTTAATAAGGATAAATAATTTCACTGGCTTCTATAAAATAATACAGTGGTTTTTTTTTTCTCTTCAATATTCACCTGTGTATTGCAATTAGATGTTAAATAGCATGGTTCTTACAGGTCAGAGCTCTGAAATGGGTCTCACAAGGCTAAAATCAAGGTGTCCACAAACCTGCATTCCTTCCAGAGGTTCTGAGGGAAAATCTGTTTCCTCATCTTTTCCAGCTTCCAGAAGCCACCAACATTCCCTGGCTCAGGGCCCTTCCCTCCAACTGCATCCAGAAGCAACATCACGCCAAGCCCCTCTCACAGGGCCCTCTCTGGGTCCCTATCCTCTGCCTTTCTCTTGCACTCCCACCAATATGAGTTACAAAATAATACATTTGTGTTGTTTTAAGCCACTAAGTTTGTGGTAATTTTTTGTAGCAGCTCTAAAGACATTTCTATAAAAGAAAAAAAAAAAGAGAAAGAGAAAGACCGTTAAAGTATGAAGAGGATAAAATAATCCTTTAGGATAAAACTAGAAATTTCTTTGTATGTATTTTCAAGTAAAACAAGTTATTTGACAAAATGAATAAAAAATAAAAATAAATTTAAAATAAATTTAAAAACCCCAAATAAGTTATTTGCCAGTTTAGCAAAGAAAAAACAATGCTCTTATTCTTGTGCTTTGACTCTAATAGGGATAGATGTCACTCTGAATACCTATAAAAAGAGATTTAAATATATGCTACCAAATTTAAATATTTAAATTGCTAATATGATTCTCTAGGTGGGAGCAATCGAATCACACATGTCTTCCCAACTCAAGGTCAGATGATTAGCAACTTTAATTCCATCTGCAAACATAATTCCTACTTACTTATGTAACCTCACAGATTCACAAGTTCTAAGGTTTAGGACATAGACATCTTTGCAGAGACCATTATTCTAACCTGTGAGTTAATAATTTGTGAAGCTAAGGGATGAGCACATAGGAGTCATTATACTAATCTATCAATTTTTATAGGTTTTAACTTTTCCAAACTAAAGAGGTAAAACAAATAAATTTAAGACCTTATATCATCCAAGGAATTGTATCTAGGAGAGGATTCCAAATTCAGTTAGAACGTCATTAGTATTCAGCCTCTTGGGAAATTTCCATTTTTATTTCCAGTGAGCTATCTGAAAAAGGATAAAATAGTGCAACAATTCGAAAACTTAAAAGTATAAAAATATAGGCATACATTTTGCTTCCAGAAAATAGCCCTTCCCCAGATTTAATCTCTCCCCCCACCCAGAAAAAAGCTTTAAAATAATTTTTAGAAATACTGATTACCCATTACAGATTCTTAGAATTCCTAGGTTTGGAGAGCTCTTTCTTATCATCTGGTTCAGGTGCTCTCTGACATAGAGCTTTCTGCCAAGTAATTATCCACATATTTATTGGACATCTCCAGGGTGAGGGATAGGAATCATACCCTCCAAACTAGTTTGCTTCATCTTTTGACAACTACAGTTATTAAGATTTTGCGCTACCGATAACAGCTATAGAGAATAAGTATAATACTACTTCCACATAATAGTCTAGAGATGTTTGAAAGTAGCTCAGATGTTACCCCATGGCTGAATACCTTTAGTTTTTCTGGACATCCGTGGCAATCCAAAATAGCTAAAGAATAAAGACTGTGTCCCTGTGGAATATTATATTGGAAGTAAACTTGTCACTTTAAGTGAAAATTCCCTAACAACTCATTTATCTGATAAGTTGAATCATAATACATGGAGAAAATCTAGAGAAGATTTTACCCATGGCTCTACTCCAAAACCCAGCCTCAGATTTTTCTGGGACTCTTCCATAGATAGGCTATTTCAGCTGGGTGGTAAATAACCATTTTTGTCCTGGCATAGTCCTAGACATAACTGCCTGCACATCTATGAGCTGTGTGAGCACAGATAACTAGATTAGAGGAGATCAGAGGATCTCAAAGTGCAGCAGCTGAAGTTTCAACCTTCCCTGAAGACCTTTCATTGTGTAAGGACAGTTGAATCTCTGTTCTATAACTTGAGAGAGGCTGATCGTCTTCCACGTATTAGCAGATTTTAAAACCAATTTTACCTTAAAATAAAATTTCACTTTTCTTTATTCAAAAATAAAGATTCCACTTTTCATTTTTCTAGTACCTGGTTTGACGAGATTTGCTGGAGAAGCTTAAAGTAACACAATTAAACAAGAGGCATGGCCTTAAGATTTAAAGCTTTTAAGTTTATTATCTCAGGAAAGTCTTGGTTCTGATAAGACTTTTGGAGGACCAGAGCCATGCCACTAGATATCATTAGATGAAAAGAATAGATTCATAACAGTTAACATGGATATTAAATAGGCGGGGAAGAATTGTCCAACTGACTGAGGGGGCACATTTCTCACCACCTTATAACACAGTTAACTGCCTCAACTTTTGTCAGGCAGGCCCTCAACTGTATGGGTGATTGAAAATAGAAACCAATAAAAAGGCCCTAGTTGAGACATTTTACCCTGAAAGCTCATCAGCAACTTTTCTGAACTGAGGTCTTTTCTCTTTAATGGCTTGTTTTACAATTTTGTTGACTCTGGGCTTAGTAGCTCCTGGTGGGAATCCGTTGTGTATTCCATTTTCAGAAAGGATCACCTCTGTTCGCCCAAATCAGAGACTTACAAAACCACTTGACTGTTGACCTGAATCATACACATGCCTGACAAATTACTTAGTTACTCAGGACATTGTGAGAAACTAGTGACCTTTAGATGTAGTCTACTGAACTATAAGCTGCCACCACACTGTCATGTTTTCTATCATTTCATAGATCTCTACCAGGAATACTTTCAGATTATGTACAGTTTTTATTAACTTTTGCCTCTGAGGACAGGACTCAGTTATGGGCCAAGAAACACAAGCTCCACACAGACTACTCTCACCCTATCTTTCTAATGTTTACACAAAAATAGAGTCAGATGACTGACACTAGAATTAGCTTTGGTCAGGATGATCTTTTAACATAGCAGTTAATTTTTTCATAGTTTGTGTTCTGTCCCCTCTTCTTATGAACTTGCTGCTAAACAATCTTAGAAGCAGGTCTAGATATACTCAGTTAAAGCTCCTTTAATAGAGAGTATTTGGTTGATGGAGTTTGGGTCTTGCAAACTCAGAATAGCCATCACAGGCAATTCCTCTTGCTAACTACTCACTGTCAAAAGGAAGAGCTACATGTCAACCATCCTAAAACCAAACTTAGTGTATTCCTTAGAAGAATGCATCTTTTACTTGGCTTAAAAATAACAAGCCAAGGGTCACCTGGGGGGCTCAGTTGGTTAAGCAGCTGCCTTCAGCTCAGGTCATGATCCCAGCGTCCTGGGATCAAGTCCCACATCGGGTTCCTTGCTCAGCGGGGAGCCTGCTTCTCCCTCTGCCTCTGCCTGCCATTCTGTTTGCCTGTGCTTGCTCTCCCTCTCTCTCTCTCTCTGATAAATAAATAAAATCTTAAAAAAAAAAATAACAAGCCAAGCAACAAGTTAAATTATTTCTTTGGATTAGTACAGAAGTCATGAATAAGTCATTTTAGTAATATCTGGGCAATAGAATTATTAGAGACAGACATTCCTTGAGTGCTTTATTAAGATTGTGTTTTAATGGAGGAGGCATTTGGTTATACCGCCTTTAAAAATTATTTTCAACTTGGGGCACTTGGGTGGCTCAGTACCTTAAGCACTGACTCTTGATTTCAACTCAGGTCATGATCTCAGGATTGTGAGATCGAGCCCTATGTCGGGCTCCATGCTGAGTGTGAAGACTGCTTGAGATCTTCTTTCTCCCTCTCTCTCTGCCCTTCCCTGTCCCCTGCTCACTCTCTCTCTCTCGCTCTCCAAAAAAAGAAAAAAAATTTCAAGTGAAAGGCTTACCAACTATGCTATAAGAAATAGGATATCATGACATCTACCACCCATCTGTCCATCTGAATAAATGACTTCAGAAATAATTATTTTGAAAGATTCTGGCTTTCAGATTTCAGCTTACTCAGCATAGGTTGCCATTCTCTCCTCAATTTGTTTGTTAACTTCCACACAATGATAAGTTTACTACATCCTCTCCCTCATCTTTTCTCATCTTCCATCCTCAATTTTATTCATTCTCTATATACTGTTCAAAATCCCATATGTAACTATATCTAATAAATGAGTGAATGGACAGAGGGATGGACAAGTTTGTCCTACTTAAGAATGAACCTAAGCCCTTTTCTGTAGTACAACTTAGCGCTTATTAACACACACTCCTGATGCTCTTTCCAGCCTCATCTCTTGACATCTCTCACTACCCACCCCCCACACATACACCAACACACTGAAGTGGCTATACCTCCAAACACTTACCAGTTCCTCTTTGGGACACATCTGTTTACCATTTGGAACCTCATATTCTTATGGGAAAAATGGGAATAATACCTATCTTATAGAGCAGCTGTAAGAATTAAAGGCATTAATTTATGAAAAGCTCATCACAAGGCATCTGGCACATAGTAAGCACACAGTAAAGGTTACTTGTCATTGTGATTGCCACAGTAGTGATGATCATGTCTTCCCCCAAACCCATGACTTTACACATTTTTTTTCCTTCTGCCTAAAATACTGCCATTCATTTTAACCCCTATTAAAAAAGTTGGGCTCTTCCTTGTCTGTAGGTTAAAACATTTTCATAGACCTTCTGATATCTTCATGTATTTCTTTTCCCCACTAGATTCTTAAGGTGGGGGACAGGATTTCCTTAAGGATGTCCCTGACACTTGGCGTGGAATAGATCCTCAATATATGGGAAAGGAAAAAGGGAGGGAGGGAGAGTGAGAAAGAAAGGGGGGAGGGGAGGGAAAGGAAGAAAAGGAAGGGAGAAAAGAGGGATAGGAAGGAAGGAAGGAAGGAAGGAAGGAAGGAAGGAGCAAGCAAATGAATGAATCCAGTCCTCTGGCAGCCATCCTGTCCTCCATCATTCCTGGAAGATCCCCAACAGTGATGCATTGATCTCATTTACAAATTCTGTCAGTGCGCTGATTAACAGTTCCCAAGTTTATCACTCAGGGCATAAATAACTCTGGTTCTGGAAGATATTAATTCATTTGCAGTGACTAATTTGCCTCCTATTTGATGATAATGCCAACTATTGACTAAGGCAAAATCCCTCAGCTTGCCAACCAAAAAAAATCACTTATTCAGAAAATGGCTCATATAGGAAAGAAGCAGCTGCTTTTGCAATTGACACAAATAAGCCAAAATTTGCTTCTCTAGAAAAAAAAATTCATTCCAGTGATTCATTTAGCTTCATTGGTGAGGTTTTGGTGAAGACAAGAGAAGTAGAAAATGAAGGATAAGGGAGTACCAAGAAGGTAAGCATATCGATTTTCTTCATTTGCTTTCTCTTTGATGATTTTCCCTGTCTAGATTTCCTAAGTTATAGATGCACAGTTCTTATTGATCTACCCTGTTATACTGGAAAAAGAAAAGAAAATTCAGTGAGGAAAAATAAAATTAATTGTAAATTGGAAACATTTTCTCATAAAGAGCAACAGTTTTTCTCCCCTGATGTGACAAAAATCTTCCTTATAAATCTCCTGTTTTGAAGATATTGTTCATTGACAGTAGAACTCATAAAAGTGAGGAAAAGTTTCTCATTTTACAAAACAATATTTCAAGCTCTGGAAATGCTACAATTTTAAGTTTCACTAGATAACCTGTTAGATGATCCCCATAGTAATAGGTTTGCCCTTTTTTTTTTTTTAATGGCAAAAAAATGTGTGGTAACTAAAATGTAGATGAGGTTCCTATTCACAAACACACACACACACACACACACACGCACACACCCCAATTCTCTTGCCACCAGTGAAGGGAATGTCCAGATGTAGATCGAAAACTCTGCTCTCTCTCTTCAACCCAAGTTCTTTCCCACGCCAGTGTGTTTGTGGGACCCAACCATGACTGAAGAATCCCTCCCTCTGGAGCAGATTTAGCCCTTCTCTCAGAAGCTGGTTGCATTCTCTCCCTTCTACCGGCTACATCTCCGCTTCTCAAAAATTACCAACCAAGAAACTCTCTATGATTAACCCTACTCCACTCTTAACTTTGTTTACGTCTTAAAATAAATGCATTTTCTGTTTGTTTGACCTCTTTCCCAACTCTCTTTGGCTCTTTTATAATTATTCTTGTCACTTTTGACTCTTTGTCTCATATCTAACTGCCCCCCACCACCATTCTTACTCCCCAAATCCTACTGCAGGCATGCACTTTCTACCCCTTCCAGCTTATCCTACACATCACTGTATATTTCCTAAAGTCACAATTCAGAAAAAGGTTGAGTTTCTAATCTCTTAAACCCTTTGCAGTCCGGAAATGGCAATCTAGCTTTTCAACCACATCAGCCCCATTTGGACATTTGATTGCCATCTACCTCACCCCAACCTTTTCTAGATCAATAAAGGATATGACCAGCCAGCCAGTTACTCAAGTAAAAACTCTAGGAATTATTTCTGAGTCCTCCCTTGCACAGCCCACATTCAGTCCACCACCTAGCCCGTTGACACTACTTCCATAACATCTACCCAGACTGTCCGTTTGAATTAATACTTGTCTGAACCACCACTACCACTCAACTGGGCAACTACAGTACATCCCATTTGATCTCTTCTTGCCTCTCTACAATACAGTTTCCACACATCTGAAGAGAGCTACGTTAAAATCTAAATCAGATCACATCAGACCCTGTTTAAAACTGTCCAGTGACATTTCATTCTACCTAGAATAAAATTCCTTCTTCTTCCCTGATGTCATCTGGCTCATGTGGGCCTGTTTGACTCCAGCCTTTACCACTTTAGCATCTCCCACCATGCACCAGACACACTGGCCTTCCTTATATTCTTCTTACATACATTTTCACTGAAAGCCTTCACTGGCTTCTTCCATCTCCCAATAATGCTTTCCCCCCTAAATTTTGCAAGGCCACTATCTTTGTGATTGACCTCTCACCTTAATATATCCAATATCAAGTAGCTGCTAGGACACTGTCACCACACCCTGCATAGCACTTATCTGATATTTTCTCCTGGCTTTTTGTTTGTATGTTTAGGTTCTGTCTTGTTCACTGCTGAATTCCCCCATATCTACAACATTGCTTGGCTCTCGATATGTAATGGAGAGATGAACTTTACTTTCCCTTCTCTCTGCCCTGTCTACGACACTGGACAGTATTCCTGATGGGGAATGATAGAATCAATTACCAGAGATAGATTGGGTTGATATGGAGACAGGAAGGCTGAGGAACAGTAAGAGAGAATGACTTGATTACAGGGGACCATCTTTATTGAATGATAGTTAAGAAATGAGCTCACTTAAGATCTTCAACATCAAACTAAGAAGTTTTGGGTCAAATATGATATGTTATAGAGGCCCCTTCTTTAACCTACATGAACATAGACTGTGAATTCCATGAAGTCAATGATGTTTGCTTTGGTCACTACTATAAACCCAATGCTTAGAACATACTGCGTACTCAATAAATCATCGAAGGTCCAAATGAATGAGTGTATGAACATGGTATAATCTTTAGGATTCTTTGTTTGGAAATAGTTTATAAGACCTGATAGAAATAAGAAGATTATAGAGCAGAATTTCTTAAAATCTGGACAAGGGATTATATGTAAATGATTTATTAAAATGCAATTTCCTGTGCCTTTCTTAAGACCACCAAATCACTGGAGATTGGGGTCAAGAATCTGATTGTTTATGAATTTCCTTTGTTTCTCCTATGCACACTAATGTTGGAATGTCTGCCCTAGAAGGGTGAGATGATGACAGGCCCTAAAGTAGGATCTGTATTTGAGGGAATTCATGAATGTGGACAAGTTGCCAGAATTTCGCAAAGTATAGGATAGAGTCAGAATGACTGTTTCCAACCTAGCGAGCAGAGAGAATGACACTGTCGTGGTGGAATACAGGAGACTTGTGCATCAGTATGAAAAGGGCTCCTCTTTTGAAAACATGGAAGGTAATAGCTTTTTACCTTTTGGGGAATGAGACCAACTCATGTGTAAGGTGAAATGTTAGACTAAGCTAAGAAAATTATGTATTCCCAAAACCATGGAAGGTACTACACCATGGTATAATAAATACCAAGGGTATTTCCCCTGCATTCCATAGTGTGAGAGTGCTGAAGACAAGTATGTCTTGTTTCTTCTTGTTAAAACATATATTAAAGGCATGCTACTCCTGTTTATTTCGTAGTGAAAGCGTTACATATGTCTCAGTAAATAGCTCTTTGTGCAATACATCCTTGAAATTGGCTTCCTCCCAGCCATGAACAGATATAACATTGGAGCAATGCTAGAAAGCAAGGAAGCAATGCCAGAGATCTAATTTGAGGAAAGATCTGAATGCAAATGTCTCCAGCAAATAGTAACATTTTAGGAAGTTGTTCAGTTTTCCATAGTTCAGATTTTATTCATTATTCTTTGGCTTTAGAATCTAGAATCCATACTTTAGAATAAGGTTTTTGTTTTTGTTTTTGTTTTGATATACAGATGGACTAAGGCCAGTGAATGCTGCTACTCATGAGCAGAAATCTTAAAACATGGAACTACTTTGGGCACCTGATAGTCTCTGTATTTTTGTGTTATGGGAAACCTGACACTTAGAATACCCAGTGAGTTAAATACCTAAAAGTAAATCAGCCCTTCCCAGCATGATGGATAAATGTTTAATATAAGCGAGTAGACTAGTCATCATAAAACCCCAAGTTTCTCTTGTCAGTTTCCAGTTATTCACTATCACATGAGAGAAGTGAAGTTAAGGAAGGCCAGCTGACAGAAGTGAGTATTGGAACATGCCGACAACTATACCCATAAGACTGCTTGCTTCACTGTAACTATCTTGGAAGCTCTGATTTTTTTATTTGAGTTTGTTGCAAAAGTAAAGATAAAATAGTGGGAGATTCTATGTGAATTGTTCTACCAGATAAACCTTTCTATTTTTTTCTTAAGCAGAATAAGAAGTAAGATTGATGCCAATTAAAAAAACAAAAAGGCAGAAAAAAAAACACTACTTGTTGAAAATTTATGCCATAAAATTTGGGTCACACATCAGTGAGGTAGGAGCACAATAACTAATCCCTTCACTACTCCTGTTAAGGGACCTACGACTGTCTTGCCAAAGAAAAGGCCAAAACCTAATTAAGGTAGTATGCTTGACAGTAACAACTTCCTCACCACCCACCCCGCCCTGCCAAAAGTCTGGTGAGATCAACACATCAATGAAGAGAACACATTTTAACATAAAAAGAGCATCATAATTTGCTTCATAAAGTTCTTTTCTTCATAGATGACCATTCTGGGGCATCTTCATATAGGAACTCTAGGTCAACAAACTGACACCTGAAGAGAGAAGTACTTTAAACTTTTTAAAACATGCTAATAATTCCTCCTAAGTCATCTCAGTTCAAATACTGAAAGAAAGATCTTGAAGTTATATATGCATTCAGTCAATAAATACTGTCATACAACTTTATATCTGCATGATACGTTTCAATGCCCACTATCAGAACCATGCTCAGCTTGATCCAAGAACAAGAAGGAAGCTGAGTGACTGCCCCTAAGATCCTCAGACCATCCAAAGCCGGAGAGCGTACAGCCAGCGGCTTCTTTTGCTTGGTCCTCTCACCATCCAGGCCCTCTAGATAGGTCATGTGCAATGCAAAAGCAGAGGAAAAGGAAAAAAGTGATCTTTATCCAAGGCTCAGAGCTCTGGACATAAATGCTAAGTCAAATATCCCAAAAGAGAAAGAGCCCTTCTGTGTCCTTGGCTTCTTGTGAAACAGCAAACTTTAAAAAAATGAAGACCCTCTTTCTTCATCTCAATACTGTAATACTTCTATCATTTTTATCACTTTCCCCAACACAGATAAAGATCTAGTCATACACTAGAAGGAAAAACTGTTTTCTTTCTGCAAAGAGATATGTTTTTCTGGTTTTCTATATGTCAAGGACAACTGAGCTCAGAAGGCATAAATTAGATTTATTTAGGGTCTGATATTATACAAGACAAAACTGTGACATTTTATTTTCACTCAAGTTTGGCCTTAAAACCATGTCACTTTGTTCTGAAGGTGTACTTTTATTTTGGTAGATATTAGATTTATAGACCTTTTGCGAAAGATAATATTGTTAAGTATAGGTGTGTTTTAATCAATTAGCAAAGTGCTGATAATCAATTGCATTTAGCAAATTAATGTTTTTAAAAATACTTCAAAATTCACGTTCTCAAACATACTGTTACTATTTTATCATTTGTTGGGTGATGCCACTGTAATTCCCTAGAAACAAATAGCCCCTGACTAGCGTTGCCCCAGGTCTGGTCCTCCTTTCAACAACAACTTATCGAAGGTGTTTCAAAAGCTAAGATTCAAAGTAAATTTCATCCATTGTAGTCAAAAAGGACAAAATGCTTTTTTTTCTTTCTTTTTTTTTTTTTCAGATTAGACTCCTTTCTATCAGGCATTTTAAAAAACCATAGCACCAGAAACATAAACACAAGTGAAGTAAGTCACTTTCAATAATTTAGCTTAAAAACATGTAACTGGGTCATTTCTCAAAGTCCATCTTCTATTGCAGGAAAACAGAGTAATTTAGAGATGCAGAATACCTTTTTCCTAAATATTTCCAATCCAGGGCCTCCATCTGGATTATAAATAGTTGAAGAAAGAATTGTGTAGCAACGGCTCAAGTGCTCCCAAGCTGTTAACACTCATCTTGCAAACATCAAAAACTCGTGAGTAAAGGGACGAACACTTTCTTCACACAACTGCTACAGGCTGATCTGTGTCAGTCATGGAAACTTTCTAGCTTTACTTCTCTTCTCTATCCCTCCCACTTTTAGTCTTTTTTTTTTTTTTTTGGTAAGATTTTTATTTTTAAGTAATCTCCTGCACCCCAGGTGGCATCTGAACTTCCAACCCTGACATCAGGAGACCCATGCTCTATGGACCGAGCCCACCAGGCACCGCGCCCTCCCATTCTTAGTCTTCAGATTGTGCACAAACCACACAGAGCGGGGTAGCAGGCGTCTCTGACATTGGGAGGGACTCAGATCCCTTCCAGTTTTTGAGGATCCCGGTACACTAAAAACTAAAGATGTGTTAAAATGAGGTTACAAAATTTGTGGCATGCTTTAAAAGTTCAGTCTTGACAATAAATCTCAGTGACAGTGTGGATAGCTTCATTAGGAGACAACATCAGGAGTCTAAATCGGAGGCCCTCCATGAGGCTGAGAGCAGACCACACGGCTCCCCTGCTCCCTCTATAATTAGCCTGCTATTTACTCCCCCGCTTTCATTCTCTCGCGGTTTTCTAACAGGTTTCTCTGCCACCAGTATTTCACACCTCTAATCCATCCTCCATCATGCTGCCAGAGTGATCTTTCGAAAATGCCTGTTTGATCATGCTATTTCCCTGTTTAAAACCCTCACATTTCCAGTCGCCTGCAGGATGAGTCAGGCCGCTTCACAAGGGGACCGCGGAAGCCCTTCCTCGCTCCAGCTGCCCGCCTCAGCAGCCCCTTCCCATCTCCCAGGGCATGCCTTCTCTCCCGCTTCGCCTCTGTACTCTGCACGCATTGATCGGCTCACACTGTTCCCTGAGCCTGGACCGTTCTCTCTCTCTCTGCAGCCGCCTTCTTCGGGATTCACGCCCAGCCTTCGCTGAGCCCCTCAGAGGTCTCTGGCCACCGTTCTCGGTCTGGCCCCGCTGTACCCAGTTACCTTTGTCATGGTCTTTATCACAATGGAAGGCCGTGCTTACTTGCTAATGAGTTTGACTCCCCTTCTTGAGGGCAGGGGCTGTAACTGACCCATGTCTGTATGCTCAGAGCCCAGAGCACAGGGAGGACTAGATTGATAGGAAGTCTAATATTTTCATTTTTGTTGTTCCGGTTACCTGATTTTTCTTCACTTGTTTCTCTCTTTGCCCCTTTTCACCATTACATTTTTGAATCTTAAAAAGTACCTTAATCTTGGCTGACAAGAGCTAAAATAATGTAACTGAAAGACTTTTATCACGGATAAGTGGAACATAGTTTTGCAGGGGAATTCTGCGTAATTTTTAAAAAACCATCGGCTTCTAAATTTCCTGAGCTTCTAAGCCTCTCCAAGACAATCTCCATACATCTCTTCATCTTCTCATACTTAAATCTTCTCTTCAAGCACTGAGGGGCAAGAAAATTTTAAGTTTTTATGCAATTTTATTATTTCTCTCTTTGATTTTATTGCTGCAGTATTTTATTTTTTCCTTCTCCTTGTTCACCTCAAATGTATAACGTTTCCGCTATGTGGGAGATTAAGTGACTTTCAGGAGCTGGCGTGGTCACCCCCCCCCCATACCATCCACGCAGGATAGCTTGTTCTGCAGGGAAATGTATTTTAAGTTGCAAACAATCTGCCTCAAAATTCTTTTGAAGTTTAGCACCTCTGTGGGTTGTGGATTCTCTACCAAGGTTAGGAAACCTGATATGTACTTGTTTGAGGTATTTATTCAGCAAATATTTATTGGCTAACATTTGTCAGGATGAACGTCAGGCTCTAAGGAGAAGGAGTGAGATAAATTAGGGCCCTGCCTTCAAGAGGTTTACAATCTACCCATAGACTTTGTTAGAAGTCGGCATATTTCTCTTATTGCCTCTCTGGTATTTATTGCCACCCATGAAAACAGATAAATCCTATTTATGATCTTAATCACATGAAAAACAGCTATTATGAGAATAGTAAATTAACATTTCTCCTTCTGAGAAGCACTTCATAGATATTAGAGATATTTTGTCATGTTTGTTTCCTTAAATGTTCGTTGGAGATCACAATTGTTCACGTCCTTTCCTTTTTAATGAACTTCCCTCCATCTCAGTGAGACTTGTGATATTTTGTTATTTCATAATATCTACACCAATCCTTGAACACCCCTTTGGAAGGGCTCCTCAAACCTTACATTCATTTTTGTAGCCCTCTTTTTCTCCAGTCTGGATGAAAGAAGATCCATCCAATATTTGAGGCCTTCATTTATTATCTTCTACCAAGAAAAAAAGGATAATGGGTCTAGAGATGTAAGGTCTTTAACAATGTACAACCCTAAGCATTTAATATGTGAATTAGTGGTCTTTAAATGGTTATCCTTTAATCAGATCAGAATTATTCTTGGCAACTAATGGATGTATCTGTAAAATGGAATTTGCCCATTAATGATAGAAAGGTTTCTAAAGATCTTTTAACATGAGATAAATAAAAGCAGTAGATCAACAGAAGATAGGTACATTTCATAATAATCACTCCGAAGGAGCTATTTCAAGTAATAATTACCCACTCAGAAACGATGGGGGAATTTCTAATGGCTATAACTGTAAGAATCACTTACCATGTGGCAAGACAAACCGGCTATTTCCCCAAGCTTAAAATGGAAACATTCGTTAATGGGAAAATAATGTCTTAATTCACTCTCTTAACATTTTTAAATTAAATTGACAAAATACAATGTTTTCATCTCTACAGTTTTACTCACTTTCCTAAGGATAATGTTTTTAAAAATCTATCCTTCCATGCATAAAAAGCTGACAAAACAGTGTATTCCTTTTCTGTTCCCATGGAAGCCTTCTTTCTATAAGACATACCTTTCCTGATAAAGTTATTGTTTTTAACCATTTCAAATTTTGGTAGTCTCTTCTCCTAAATCTTCAGTTTAAATCAGTTGATATTTTGTGGCTTAACCGGTTGTACAAACCTCTTTCTATGAAATTGGTTGCACAACTGAGAAAAAAACAATATGGCTTCTTGGTGCCGCTCTGAGAAGAAGAAAGAGGCCAGCTCCTATTCCTTAGAGTTGAGTAAAGGGAAGGAAGAACAGCACTGTCTTTCTTGGCACTTTCTTCCCTCATAGGCTTACTTATTCAACTGGTACTGGTGTAATGAGATGTACCAGAAAAAAGCTATCAGTGGAAAAGGAACTAGGGAGAAAGCCAAAAGTCAAAATAAAGTCAAAACGAACATTTCTATGCATATAAAATTAGGAATTCACGAAAGTCTCCAAATCTATTGCTGTAAGTATTAGGGGTCAACCCCACTGTTTAAGGTGCTTAAATATAAAATGATTTTTGTTACTCCATGTGAATTTTTTTTTATTATTTTTTATTTGGGTAAAATACAACTCTTAGCATTTTAACCATGTTTAAGTGAACAGTTGAGTGGCATTAAATGCATTCACTTTGTTGGGCAACAACCACCACTATCCATCTCCAGAACTTTTTCATCATCCCAAACAAAACCTCTCTGATTCCATTAAACAATAATTCCCCATTCTTCCCTCCCTCCAACCCCGGTAACCACTATTCTACTTTACATCTCTATAAATTTGTCTGTTCTAGATAACCACATATACGTGAAACCATACAACATTTCACTTAGCATTAGACCCTCAAGGTTTACCCATATTGTACCATGTGTAAGAATTTCACTCCTTTTAAGACTAAATATTCTTTGTATGTATATATCACTCATATATATTAAGTTTATCCAGTTATGTGTTGATGAACACCTGAACTGTTTCCACTTTTTGGCTGTGGTGAATAAAGCTGCTATACAAATGGGTTACAAAGATCTCTCTGCTTTCCTGCATTCCATTATTTAGGGTATATACCCTGCTTTCCATTATTTAGGGTATATACCCTAAAGTGGAATTGTTGGATTAGTGGTATAAACTTATGTGTTTAATTTTTTGAAGCCATGTCATACAAATTTTGAGGAACAGCCTCGCAAATATTTTTAATGGAACTAAGATAGTTTGTATAATGGTATCAAAGCTTAATTTCAAATAATAATTATCCTCACTACTGGTTTCAGTAAAATAATTAAAACAAAAATCACACTCACCCTTTAACAACTCTTACTTGCTGGTGCAAACATCTTGCACATATTCCACTGTTTCTAGTCCAGGATGTCTATAGCCATATGTGCTCTTTTATTTCTCTGGAAGCTGTCCATTGATTTTTCTTGGTGATTTGTGGCTTCTGATTCTTAATTATTAATTGTGTTTTGATGGCAGAAACCTAAAAGCAGAAGAATTATCTACTGTGAAATTTGTTCTCAGAATTTAGGTTCACCTTGTGCACTGCTAGTGGGCATGTAAATTGGTGTAGCCACTAGGGAAAAACAGTAAGAGGGTGCCTCAAAAAATTAAAAATAGAACTACCATATGATACATCAATCCTACTTCTGGAAATATATCTGAAGGAAACAAAAACAGTAGATCAAATAAAAACATGCATCCCTATATTTATTGCAGCATTATTTATTATAGCCAAGACATGGAAACAACCTAAGTGACCATCAATGGATGAGCAGATAAAGAAATTGTGGCATATATATATATATATTAGCTAGCCATAAAGATGAGGAAATCTACCATTTGTGACAAAATGGATGGACCTTAAAGGACCACAAACTCAGAGAGAAAGAAACCAGATTTGTGGTTACCAGGAGCAGGGGATCGGAGGAGGAGGAATTGGAGAAAGATGGTCAAAAGGAACAAACTTCCAGTTATAAGATGAAGACATCCTGGGGATGTAATGTACAACACAATGACATAGTTGACTCTGTTGTATGATATGCAAGGAAATTGTTAAGAGTGTAAATCCTAAGACTTTCCCCTACAAGGAGAACATTTTTTTCTTCCTTCTTTTCTTTATATTGTATCTATATGAGACAACAGATGTTACCTGAACTGGTGCTAATCATTTCACAGCATATGTAAATCACACTGGCTATATATTAAACTTATATAGTCATGTGTGTCCATAATTTCTCAATAAACCTAGAGAATAAATTAAAAGTGAAGATTTAAAATAAAGGATATAACTTCACGTTTTCTTTTACCCCAATGTAGTTCTACTTACTCTTCATACAAGTCAGAAACAAATGACAGTTATGACCATGGTCTGTTAACTTCTGATTCTGTAGTTTATTTTGCAGTGTGTTTCTGTTCCCATTTGTAAGGAAATAACTTACTTAAAATGACTGGGGATCTTCTTTCCTCCTTTGATTATAACATCATTCGTATTTTCAGTTGGTTTCCTGAGTGTTTTAATGTAACAATACAAATATTGTCCATCATAAGGCTTATTCAAAACCGTTTCAGATCAAAACCTAGTTCTGATATTCAATATCCACTGAAGTCATATATTTGTGAGAAATAACTCTTGACCTTAAAGTCTGTATACCAATCAAATGCCAGACGAGCTGTTTTGTGTGTCTTTCATCGACAGCAAAACTGGGGTTTGTTTCAATACAATAATGTCAGTGATGAAATATGCAGGGAAAACAAGGAATTGAAATAAAATTTAATGAAACGTTCTCTCTACCTTATTTTATTTATGCATTACACTGGAGCCAAGTAATGACTCAGATTTCTGCAAAAATATTTACTTAACTCTCAAAATATGTGTAGCATTACCCATATTTTGTGTTGTTGTGATAGTATAATCAAATTAGATATAATCTTTTTATTCTGGGGCTATGACAGTATATTGCTCCAAATTTGAAATCTGCTGAAGTTTCTTTGCTTCAGAAACTTAAATCAAATCAGATCTTTAAGTGTGTAGCTTCATTTATTCTGAACCAAATATAATTTCCCTTTTCAGGAGAGAGTATCCTTAAAAGGCTCATTAATAAAATCCTAACGAGGCATCTTGGACTTTGGAGAATACTCATGTCATTTTTATGAGTTAAGTATGGAAAGTTGTAAAATGTAAAGATAAGATTTCTTATCAAGTACACAATGGCAAAATGTTCCCGACAAAATCAGAACATTCTAAAAAATTTGAAAACTTTTCTAATGCCTCTGAAAAACATTAAAGTAATCATGCTGATATTTTATGAACCAAAGGTCTTATTTTCTCCTTGTGACTTGGGTACAGCAGATACACCTATGGAAAGAAAAATTGGCACTCCTTGTTACGTTTGTAGCCCAGATGGCCTTATGGCTTTAACTTTGAGGATATAAATGGTCTGTTTCTGGAACCATGTAAATATGCAAAGAAAATGCATGCCAAGCGAAAGGACTAGTTGAAGAAATGTAAATTTAAGAACCTTAACAGGGATCCAAGATCTGTAATAAATAAAGGCTGAAACTGAAAAAAAAAAAAACCCTCCCACCCCAAAAAAAACAAAAAAACCTCAGACCGTGGATAAATATAATCATTGTAATAAAAGTGGAACTTCAATCCAAGGACAATAAAATTTTACCTAAGTCTATTAGTTGGCATCAAATGGGGGATCAGTGATAATGGGAAGCATAAGAAGGGCATAAAAATTTTGGAAACTGTTAAAATCATCAAAGGTCAAAATATTTGTTTTAATCCAGCAACAAATTTATTTTCCAACGAGGCTCATTCACATAAGGCCTTGTGCCCATTGCATTGTTGCAAATTGGCAGTTCACAGTCTATTAGTGGCATCCAAACTACCAATAAATATAAACCACAGAATCATTCATCTTCAAAGAACCTCAAGAAATGATCTGGTCTGCCCCCTAAACAGACGCATATACCATTCAAGACAAAATATCACCTCTCTAATTTTAGAGATCCTCAGGAAAATTTCTGCTGCAGTTCTTTCTGTTCAAATACAATCTAACACATTTACCTGTTTTGTCTTGTGGCCCCCGAGTTCAGAGCATAAACTACAATTTTGTTTAAATTAAGACAGCTTAGGATTTTTTTTCTTTCTGCAAATGTCTCTTTTCTATATTTGATCCTCAAAACTGCTGAGCTGATTTTAATATTAAAAAAAAAAAAAAACCAAAAAAAAACTTACTCCTAGGCTGTAAACCTGCATGACGAATTTCAGCCCAGAGCAACATTTTATGATCCAGTGTCAAGTTCTTGAAAAATGAAAAATGAGAGGAAAGAGAGATTTAACTGTAATGTGGGTACGTTTTGGCCTGGATGTTAACCAACTGAATAAGGTGTGTGTGTTTAAGCATTAAAGTTGTCTATATTTGCCTTTTCTGATTTGAGCATGCAAAATCTTTTCTTTTCATAATCAGGGCCAAATGTATTTTGTACTCTGGACTTGAACCAGAACTCAAAAAGGGGATGAAAGAGCATTACCCATGCAAACGAAAGATTTGAGGCAAGTTTTAATTGAAAAAAAAAAAAAAATCCCACCATCTATTCATTTTTAAAGCATGAGCGGCATTCAACACATAAATCCTTCATTATTCATACATGGAACTATGTGTTTAATGATTAAGTCTCTAAGGATTTATTTGATAGAATAATTTAAATGTCTTTTTTTTAAGGCAAATGAAACGTGGTTTTTAATTCTTTAAAGGACAAGTTACAAAGCATGCAAAAATATAACACAGGCTCTTAGTTTTTAAAACTATATCTACAATTTGCCTATCCATTGGTTTGTTCATCTGGATATCAGTAACATACAGACTTGATCTAATAATGGCTAATTATGCAGTTGTTTATCAGCTCATTTGAAACATTTTGAGATTCAGTCTAGCTCAGCAAATTACTGTGCTTAAGGCAGTTCTATATTCTAGAAAATTATAATATCCCCAGAAGGCAAAGAATTAATAATAAAAATCCTCTTTTGTAAAAGATTATCATTGCAGAGCAAATGGAGCAGATCTTCCCTATCCTACTGCATTTAATATTCTCATTTTTTCCCTGAAACTTTGATGGAGAGGCAATGAGAATATCTCTGTTTTATTAACTTATTAAGAGGCACATTTATAGAACTCGTGCGCTATATTGATTCCTAAAGCTGCAGTGCTGCTAAGAGCCAATAATCACAGAAGAGCAGGATGATTCAATTTGTTAGCCCAGAATGTTTCTGAAGCTCAGCAGAGCCCAAATTTTCACCTGATTCAGAGAACCTGGTTATTTAACTTCTCTGAGCCTCCATTTTCTCATTTGTAAGACAGAGGTAAGAGCCAAAGGCTGCCTCTACATGGTGTGAGGAGTGAATCAGACCATGTGTGGGTTGCACCTAATGCAATGACTGACCCCAGTAAATAATGTTAGTTTTAGTTATTGTTATGGCTATGATGGTCATTACTTCCTCGGGTGCAGGACTTAAATAAGATGTATGCATTTAATTAGCCATTTGCCTCAGTAGTCATGCAACTTTTCAACATCGATATTTTTATATCAGCTGAAAGTTTAACAAGACCTTACCGCTCCAGCACTTTTTAGCCCAAAACTACCTTACCAAGCCAACATCCAGCCAGCCAGAATAGGTGGGATATGACGACATGAGATAAATCACCTGCCCGAGCGTTTGGAATCATTCCAACTTCATAGCAGTTGGACTTGACAACATAGTATTTTAAAAAACACTTGGGCTTGCTTCTATTGAACCACACCAAAGAGTTTTGAACTTTTTCTTCATAATTCAGATTTTGTCATAGATTTCTACCACCTTCATTTCCTCCACCTTGGATCATTGCATCATATTTTAAGAAGAAAAAAATCTCTTAAAAGTATCCAGATGCCTTAGCTGGAACATATGAGACTATTTGCTTTATAGCATTATTTGCACAGAATATATGTATCACTTCATTTGTTTTGTCAACCAGGACTACTTTTTGGCTTCCTGATAAGACGCAGTGTGCTACCTTTAGTTTATAAATATGCCTGAGGCCTCCCTCTCCCTCTTTCCTTCTCTCCCCACCTCCCAACTTCCCTATTTCTCTCCATACATACACATATACACAAATTTATATATATATGCACAAACTGTATCTTCATTTGTATATTTAAGGAGTTCATTTGTATATTTAAGAGCGCTTCTCAAAAACCCGTATCCTAAAGCTAGACTTAAGGGGCGGATGGCTCAATTTCCCCTTGCAGCTCTCAGCTTCCGGGTATCTTTGCCTCTCTTGGTTCAGGAAGACGACTCATGTTGCAGAGCATTTCAACTTAGGGACAATGAACACACTATTAAGCTTTATTTTATTTTATTTTGCCCTTAAATGCGAAAAGCAAACTATCCAAGTAATAGAGACTAATTACACAAGTTAGCTATTCTTTACCTCACTCTATAGCCAGTACCTGGTTTTTTCTGATTTTAAAACATGCAAACATCTTTGCTTAAATTCAGAAACACCCAAGAAGAGCCTCTTCCCCTTTATTATTCCTCAAACATTCCTAAGGTAAAATGAAATCCATTCCAGGGGCTACATACATAGAAGAGCAAAATGAGACCAAACAGAGGGAAAGTTCACGCAGGGTGCAGAAGCCAGCAGCCATCACAGGTGGAGGCCCGCTGGAAAGCAGGGAGCCTGGAATGTGTTTCTACTCTGCAGACTTGCGGGACCTCAGCATGCTGGAGGAGAAAGTTTTGCACCCCCTTCATTGCAGGACGCTGTTAAATGGGCTCTCTGTCTCTCTCTACTAACTACCGGGACTGTTTAGAAAAAGCTAACCTGGAAAGGGCAAGGTGTCTTTCACCAAAGGTTTCCAGAATCCAATCAAACCCCTTACCCCAGGGCGCGAGAGCACCTCCTTTCTCCGCACCCATCACAGCCAGGATTGGGCTGTTTCTGTAGTTTGGTCTCTCCGTGTAGGAGCCTGCTATAATCGCCGTTAAGTCACCTGGAAATTACGTGATTAGCAGCCTGTGTTGTGGTGAGAATGAAACACCACTCACAGACCGTCCGTGGCCTCTCACCCCAAGGTGGGCAGGGGTCACCTTGGCCAAGAGACAAAATGCAGAAACTGTCATGGTGCCGCCTGCGCTCTCTGAGGCTTGGGGAGTAAAGGGAAAGTTTTATTTTCCGGCTGGGTGTGTGATCCCGCAGTAGCCATATTATGGAAGCTCAGTTCCCCCACCTCCCTCGAGGAGCTAATTTATGCTCATCCTGGGCAGATCTCAAAAAGATTTTGTAGAGTCTCGCCCTAGTGCACTAATGCAAAAGGCAGAGTGACGTTTTTAATAGAAACATAACAGCTCTTAAATTTCGTTTGCAACATCTCCAGTATATTAAGTGCATGTTGGACATATCAAGAAGAGGCTTGGGAAATTTAATGCTTCTTCGTCTTGGGCTGAAGTCAATATAGACCAGACAAGTCCACTAAACGACAATCATTGGCAAGAACATACAAATTACTAACATCCTCTCTATCTAAAAGGAACGTATTTCCTCCCATGCTAATGTCTAAGTTATGTGGGACACTTTTCATCATAAACACCTAAGAATCTGTTATTTAATTCACACACCTTTCAGATCATTGAAACAATCAGTCAGAATTAGGAAATTATTTTCTGACAATTCATATGACAGGGTGAAGAGTGGTCAGTCTAAAATATATTTAAAAAAAGGGGCTCCTGGGTGGCTCAGTTGGTTAAGCAACTGCCTTCTGCTCAGGTCATGATCCTGGAGTTTGGGATCGAGTCCCACATAAGGCTCTCTGATTGCCATAGAGTCTGTTTCTCTCTCTCATTCTCTCTCTCTCTCTCTCTCAAATAAATAAATAAAATCTTTAAATATATATATATATATATATATATATATAAAAAAAAAAAAAAAAAGCCTTTATGGTATGTTGTTGTTTATCACACCTAAACTTTCTACCAGATTGACAATATGTAGCATGACCGGTTTAATTTTCTTTAGTACAGGGCGCCTGGGTGGATCAGTGGGTTAAGCCGCTGCCTTCGGCTCAGGTCATGATCTCAGGGTCCTGGGATTGAGCCCCGCATCGGGCTCTCTGCTCAGCAGGGAGCCTGCTTCCAC